>NW_026261554.1:0-335000 GCF_024610255.1 Lodderomyces jiufengensis
TTGTCAGATACAAGGGTAAATGAGTCAAATGATCAATTGATTTCATTAAGAGCACCTGAAACACTATTCACTTTCAGAGATAACAATCATACCAAAGAAGAAAAGTTATTACTTTCAAAATTTGAAAATGAAGTAATGCAAAATTCAGACGCAACAGCAGTATTAACAAAATTGAGACTTGAAACAAAAGAAAAATATTTATATCAAATTAAAAGATATATAAGATTTTGTGCTAAACAAGGACATAATGACTTTTTAATAAAATTGGATAGAGTCAATTCTTTAATTGAATTTGAAATTAATAAAAGAGGATTTTTAAGTGAAAATACTGTAAAAAGTATTAGATCTCCTTTAAATAAGCTATTTTATATGAATAAAATAGTTTATTTATCACAACAACCAGACGAATATTTGGGAGATAACTTTATTAAAAGTATAATGTCAAAACAATTAGGACAACAACAACAACAGCAGCAGGTTTCCCAACAATCACAATTACCTCAACCATTAACTCCAAATCAATTAAGCCAACCACAAAAATTGAAAGAAGGAAACTCTGGTACAAATAGTGGTGGGGGTAGTGGAAATTCAAGTGGAAATTCAACTTTATTTAATTTAATTGATTCTAATCGATCAAAATCAAATACATCAACTTCAACAACATCAGTTTCGTCATCAAATGTTAACAAGTCCAATCTATCGTCAACAGAATCAAATACTCCTCAAACAAAATTTGAACCCCCAGATCAAACTCAATCCACTTTTGAAGATTCAAACAAAACAACAACAACCTTATCTTCTTCGTCAAATACTAGCGAAAGTTTACCATCAAAAATTTTCAAGACAAGCGAAAGTTTGAAACATAGAATTACAGAAGAAGAATCAAAGCTTTTACTCAAATTCAATGATGAAGTTTTAGAGAATAGTAAAACTCAAGACATTTTATCAAATTTGACTGGTAATACCTTCAAATCTTATGCAACAGATATCAAAAGATTTATCAGATTTTGTGCAAGAAAAGGTAAAAGTGATTTTTTAATAGAAGAAGGGATATTAACTAGATTTTTAACATTTGAGACCAAGAAGAGTAAGAAAAATAAGATTAAAAATTTAAGAACAAGTTTATTAAAATTGCATCAATTAAATTGTTTAGCTTATGATTTAGAATATTCTGAAGGTGATATTATTTTTATGATGAATAAATTTTTAGACAACAATCATCATACTTTAGATTCAAATACTGATATGAATACAATTTCAAATCCAATCACAAATGTAAATACTGAAAATGAAACAAATGATAATTTAGATATTATTGATGAAAAAAGTATTTTATATGAAGATGATGAAGATGAAGATAATGAATTAGTTAAAAAATTAAAAGGGTATTATGAAACAACAAATATTTTAAATGGATTATCTGAAACGAGTAAAAAAATTTATTCAAATGAATTTAACCGATATGCATTATTTGTTAGTGAAAAATTAAATTTAGATAATTTTAATTTAACTGGTGAATTAATTCAAAAATTTTTTGTTGAAGATATAATTAAAAGAACTCCAACTATTTCATCTAAAAAATTAACAGAGATCTTAAGTAGATTTAACAGATTACATAATTTGAATGTTGAATTAAATCCTGCATTACCTAAAACAATTGAAGATATTGATGTTGTTAAAAATTTTTTAAAAGAATATGGTGCAAAAAATAATAGGGTTGCTACAAGTACTGATGATGTGGTAGAAACAAGTCAAGCTGCTGTTGATAAAGAAACTAAAGCAAGTTTTGAAACTGCTGCCGCGTCAGGGCCAACAAATAACGCATCTAATGCTGTTGAAACAAGTAGTTCAAGTAGTACAAGTAGAAATGGAGCTGACACATTATCTGGAGCTTCAACTTCATCTGCTGAGACAAGTTTACCACAGTTGAATTATCCAAGTGAACCATTAAATCAAATAAACGTTGGTTCTTCATCATCAGATCAAACAAGTAGTGGTGAAATCACAAAATCCTCAAGAAGAAAACAAGGTTTAGCTGCACAAATTCCATTATTAAGTAAACCAAAACCTGTTTTTCATTCATATAGTTCAAGACCAGATGTGTTTGAATCCACAACTTCAACAACAAGTAGCAGTTCAGGTGGTGATAAATCAATTGAAGACAAGAACAAAAATAGATTACAAAGAGTGGTTGAACATCAATATGAAGAACAAGCACCTCAACAAATTCACACTACAATTGATGAGCCAACTCAAGGGTCTTCAAAAGTTATGTATCATAGAATTGAATCAAGAGTCGAAGACGATGATGATGATTTCGAATTTGATGATGACGATGACGACGATGACGAAGATGGAAATGATGATGAATTTCCAAAACCAAAAGACAAAAAAGATGACGAAACTCAAATTAGATCAAATAAGAATTACTTACCACATCATAAAAGTATTGGAGATAAAGAGTCAACTATTAGTAAACGTCAAAAATTGGAAATTTTGCCAGAAACAAATGATACAATCCCCAAATTTGTAATGAATAGAAACATTGAAACAATAACTCAAGTAGTTGAAGAATGGTCACTAATTGTAAAAAGAAATAATAAGTATAATGGAATTGGTTGGATTAAAACTATAGTTGATTTTCAATTTTATAACAGACATAAATTAATAATTGAATTAATTGAAGATGTATTACCAGGAATGGATGAAAAATATCAGAATATGAAAATTGAACAAATCATTGATAATAATATAGTTTATGAACTAGCTTCAATTTTTGATCAATATTTAAAAAGAAAAGACTTGTCTTTAGACAAATTCATTAAAAAATGTGAACAATTACCTGTTTATACTAAAAAGGAGTTTTTAAGAATTTTATCTAGAAGAAAAACTAGTCAAAGCCCTTGAAACTTGAAATTTATGAAATGCTGATTATTGGTCTAATGGTGAATGAGTTGTTGTGATAAACTTTATATATATATATATATTAATACACTTAAGAACTTACTTTTCATATATTATTTGTAAATTAATTAGGTATCTTGTTGTAAATTATATGGTTTAAAACAGCCGATGCTCTACGAATTGATAAATTATGAATGAGTTGTAGAGACAGGCATGTGAAAGGAGCTTTAAATCCGGTTTTGTGTTATTTTAACTTTGAACATGGCATCTTCTAAAACTGGCCTTTTTCTCCCAGACTACAGAAGCTATCCACAATTTGACTTGTGATTTGAGCTAGTTGACTCAAGAATCTTTTTTGGAGTTAATTCCAGAGCCGTAGCTGCTAATTTGAGTGAGTTAGACGTTTTGTTAAATATCTCAACAACCAGAGGAGTTTCATTAATAAGACGTCGTGCATTAAAATGAAGAACGGTAAGGCTATTCGTAAATGCAATAAAAGGATTTGAAGAAAAAAAAGTGAAATGTCCAGGCGCAAATTGAAAAACCCTCAAATTTTTTAGGGGGTAGATCTACAGACTTTTTAGCCATATTGAGAACTCGAAGTACCATCAAGAACCAATAGGCAACATGTATCCATCACTAAAGCTCATATTTGTATTAAATTATGTAATTGCTGAAGCTCTGCTAGTACATGTTAATTAATTTTGCAACAATAACTTGATGACAGCTGTAAACTCCCCCATTTGAGGATTTTAGGGTACATTATTATCACTGAGTATTTATGGTTCAGCTGTTGTTAATTATTGTGACTTCAGTTAGTGTGCTGATTTGTCAGATTTACTGAAGTCTATTTTAGCTTTAAGGTAGTACTTAAAATCGTACCCAATTGAATTCCCAAGAATCAATAGTCACAAATTTGTTAAATGGATGTAAGCAATTGAGTATGAATCCCAATATTGAATAGGTTTAATTGTCAAAATGGATATTATTAAGTACTTATGCATGTTGGTTTGGACTTTTTTTTGGTGTATCTAAGTTCTTATATGTTTATATTTGCAACTTTTTGGCGTGCAAAATGTACAAATTTGAAATACATGGTAGCGGTTTTTGAAACATATTTGTATGTTCATGTTATAAACTTTAAGCTGTCTATTTCTGAATAAAGAATGTTCAGGGTGGTTTTGGCCCGCTTTTCAATCTTATTGACCTTTTTCCATTTATTAGCCGCTAGTTTAAAGTCGGATTGGAGCTAGTTTGTTTCTAATTTTCTCAGTTTTTTGGGCTATCTTTAGTCTTCTCAATTGCCTTGTATTTTCGTGATAATGTGAAATGAACTCAATCAAAGATAATTTAAGATCAAATATCTATCTCTACCAGACAACCTGCCTACTCACATTCATGTATCTCAAGCTTCAAAGCCAAAAAGGATTGTCAGTCAATTATCCAAAGCACCAAATATCTAACTTGCTTCATTTGCTTCACTCCAGTGTCTAATCTAAATCATAGTCCAGTCATTTAGTTAAGTTTGTCTCCAAAGGTTGGGTCTCACGTCTAATGATATCATTTATTTGTCCATTGGGTTGGAAAAACGTCTCAGGTAGTCAACTCAGGTAATTCTCATACTTGAGTGGGTGAAATGTCTCACAAATAATTCTCAATTGATAATGAACTAGAAATCTGAAGTTAGTAAATAAATAAATAAATAGTTCTACATTTGTATGGATAAAAGTAGTATGATTAAAAGTAATATGGATAAAAGTAGTATGAATAAAAGTAGAAGTTGGTGATCAATTGGAGAAGAAAAAGGAGTACTAAATATCCAAAATATTTAAAAATTTGATCTGCATATATGACTGCAAAATAATTGTTATGCTAATCTTTAGCTGCAAAATAGAAAAAGTAGTGTATTTCGGGTACAAGTTATTACCATATAGACTTTAGTCTACCTAAAACAGGTTCAACTTAAGCAGAGATAGCCCCACTTGAAACTCATTTGCCTTTCCATTTTGCTTAAATCCCTGACTACCTTATTTGTTGATCCATTTTATACGTATTTGCAATGTTTAGACTCAATAGTTGAATACTAATACACGTGAGCGGAGCTATAAAGCCTATACTATAATGTTGACTTAAATGTAAATTGTAACAAAAGTTCCATGATGATCCAGAGCACTAAAGCTAACAGCAAAGCAACATACTTTTCAGAGTTCGGATCTAAATTTGTTAAACCTTTAGCCACTTAGAAGTGTACATACGAATAAAGCAAAGCTTATAAAAAGATAAGTAAGAACAGTTGAATAAATACTAATAAATATATTAAATTCTATAAACTAAATCTATTTTGAAATAAAAACCAAAAATCAACCTCTCTTCTCAAAATCCTCAGCAACAATATTAGACTTATCACACATTTCCCTAAAAACAGACCCTTCAGCATTAAACAAATTCCAAGGAGTATCAAATTCTTTTAACGTTCCTTTATCCATTACCAATATTTTATCATAATTAATAATTGTATGTAGTCTATGAGCAATAGTTAATATTGTCTTCTCCTTAAACTCTGATCGTATAGTTTCTTGAATTAATTTATCTGCTGAAATATCTATACTGGAGGTAGCTTCATCTAAGAATAATATTGATGAATCACGAACTAATGCTCTTGCAAATGAAATCAATTGTCTTTCTCCTAATGAAAAATTCTCACCTTCATCTTCTACTGATTGATATAAATGGAATTTTGGTAATTCTTCTGCATCTTTTGGTATGAGTTTAGCTTTTGAAATTTCTTCAGTAGTTAATAAACCCGATCTTCTTAAAGATTCCCATAATACTTCATCATTTTTTTCTTTGAATGGATCTAAATTAGATCTGATAGTACCATTAAACAATACAGGATCTTGTGGAATGATAGATAAATGAGATCTCAATTCATTAAGATTTAGTAAAGATATATCAGCACCATCGATTAAAATTTTTCCTGAATCTAATTCTGATAATCTGTATAATGCAGTCATTATGGATGATTTACCAGCACCTGTTCTTCCACATATTCCAATCTTCTCCTGTGGTTTAATTTGTAAGGAAAGATCTTTCAAAACCAAAGGTAATCCAGGTCTATATTTCATATTAACTTGTTGAAATTCAATTGATCCATCACCAGGCCAATTTGAAGTAGTTATCTTACCAGAATCATAACCAGCTTCTTGATCTAAATTCAACGCGTAATGAATAATTCTTTCAACTGAATTCATATCATTTTCAAGTTGTGTGAATGTTCTAATTAAATTATCTAATTCACCAGTAACTTGTAAAGTATAATTCATTAATAACCCAACAGCAGCTGCATTAATATGAAACACTCTATTAACACAAAGTAATGAAACTATTAACAAGACAGCATTTGCTAATATATCCAAGTGAATACCTAACCATCTTTGATTAGCATTAACAACATAGGTAGCTTCATTTGCTCGATTCAATAAATCATTACTCAGTAAAACCAAATCTTTCTTGTCCATTAAATGCCTTAATGGTACTCACACCACTTAGTATTTCATTAACATCATTATAAACAAAAGATCTCAAAATAGCTTCTAATCGTTTAACTTCTCGATTGGAAGCTTGATAAAAGTTAGCAAGACAAATAAACGAAACAAATAGAATCGGTAATGCCAATGCAAACCAAGGCAAATATATTATTAGCAAAACAAGAATACCAATCATTTTAGCGAATGCTTGAAAAAACATCTTCATATTCTCCGTAATTTCATTATCTAAAGCATCAGTGTCTTTAGTGAACCTGTTTAAAATTCTCCCAATTGGTGTAACATCCATAAATGCCATAGGTGCATGTAAGACCCTGTTTATAGCCAATATGTTTAAATTCTTTGATGAAATAGTTGTACCAGTAACTAGGAAAATGAATGTGAAGGTTAACATTATGACCCACAAGACGTTAAACATAACATAAAGCCCAATGTAAAACCCATTTGTTCTTCCTGGGAATTTTTGTGCAATCCAAAACGATAACCAAGTATTTGTGAAAATTTCAAGAAATGTAGATAAGGCCAATAATATTGCAAATGTGATACTAAATCCAGCAGATGTTAGATATCCGGATCCATATTTGATGTAATTGCTATAAACATTCCATTTGATACTGTTTATTGCTCTCTCTTCTTGTTCAATGATTTTTCCCTTTGACTTGTCTTTATTTAATTTGTAATCTTTATACTCTTCATCCTCATTAGATGATTTATTTTGCAGATTAATTCTTCTATTTAGTTCTTGAGTTGGATCATGACTAACAGGAGAATATTCAGAAATGGAGCTATAACCTTTCTCATTTAAATTCCCTGAATCAATTTCCTCAACTAAATTCTCTACCTCTTCTTTCTCCTCAGCTTCTAATTTTCTATGTTTCATCAACTTATCGAACTCAGCATTTGTTTTTAATAAGTCATCCATTTGCCCAATATTTATACTTCCGTCACCATTAAGAAAGATTATTCTATCAGCTTGACCTATCAATGATAATTGATGAGTTGCCAAGACTCTTGTTTTTTCTTTCAAAATACCCAATAAACAATGACTCAAGATATGTTTGCCAACACGAGCATCAACAGCACTTAATACATCATCCATCAATATAATATCTTTATCAGCATAAACAGCTCTAGCTAAATTAATTCTTGCTTTTTGACCACCTGATAATGTTATTCCTTTTTCACCAACTTCTGTATAATCACCACCTTCCACATTATTTATATCAACATTTAAAGCACATGCATAAATAGTTTCATCATAAAATTTTTGATCAAATGGTGTACCAAATGTTATATTTTCTCTGATTGTATTGTTTTGAGTCCATGGTGTACCACACAAAACTAAGGAACCATTTATATCTATCGTACCAGAATCACATCTCATAAAGCCAGCTATCGCATTTAACAATGAAGTTTTACCCGATCCAACAACACCAGTGATTACTACGAATTCTCCCTTTCTAATTTTTAAATTAAGATCATTAAAACCTAAATGATCAACACTTACTTTGTCTTTTTCATCTCCTGCCTTCATTTTAATTGAATTTCCTGAAGTTCTTGACTCAAGTTTCACTGGTCTTTCAATTTCACTTTCTTTAGCAATCTTTTTCAATTTTGAAGTATTCCGCCAGAGCTTTTTGTTGGCTTTCTTTTCCAATTTTTCCTTTTCCTTTCTTTCTTTTTTTCTATCTTCATCATCTTCATCCTCTTCATCATCACTGAAAACATCCCATTTAAAAGTCGCATCAGTTAATGTTATTGAATCATCGCTATTCTCATTATCTATTAAGTGATATCCTCCATATCTTTGGACCTCAGGAGCTGTCAAAAACTTACCGATTCTTTTAAACCCATTCACCATATCTACAGTAGTTGCTAGTATTAAAGGTATGAAAAAAACCATCATTCCTAAAATCTCAAAAGTAGAAACAGACGAAAATATTGTTGCAGCAGAACCGGTTGAACCTTGAATAGCATACAAGATTATAAAAGCAATCATTGCGCATATACCAGTCAACGTCATCGCTAATGAAAATACAACATTTCTTATAGTTTGAATTTTTAAAATGAAACCAATTTCTTCACCTCTTACCTCCATGATTTTTCTATGATATGGATGTTCCCATGAATAATATTTGATCATTTTTAAATTATTTAATATTTCCTTCATTATATTGACCCTTTTGTCAGTGATTTTACTGACAGTATCTCTATATTCAAATAATTTTTTGGCACCGATTGAAATTATCCCCAAGAACAACACATATAACGACACCAATAACACCTGACACTTTTATATTCACAATTAAAATAGCCAATGCAATAATAATTGGAACAGGTAAACATATCAACAAAGGTTGGAACATACATGCGATTTCAATTCTTGATAAATCAGTAGTTATCAAACTTGTGATTTTACCTTGAGGGAATTTATGTCTTGACTCAGCATTCAATTTAAATGATTTATCTAATATAGCTTTTGTTAAAATAGCTTTAACTTTTGCACCCATAACTGATCCAATATACATATAATGATTAAAAAAAACAGTACTTAAAAACATCATAGTAACAACTCCAAATGAGAGCCCAATACCCTCACCAACCTTCGATACAGTTCCTAAAGCTTTCTCTTCAACAAATTTTTCAAATACTTAGTTATCAATGGTACTACAGCCCAACAAATGAATGATATGAGTGCACTGAAAACACTTATAATGATCTCTCTCTTTAAAGTTAAAAACATAACAATTGCAATATTTTTAGGAGTTAATTTAAAATCTTTTAAGTCTTCCTCTTTCAGTACTGAAGAATTCTTAACTGTTTCATCCCTTTCTCTACATTTTTGTTCAATATGAGCCATTGAAGCTCTTGCAATTTCCATATCAAGATACATTTGAAAATTCTCATAGTTGCTTTCTACTTTTAAATCATCAGTTAAAATCCATAAATCATTTGGTTGCAAAGTTCTTGTATATCCAATTGCCAATAATGGAGTTACCCACCAAAAAAAAATTTTGGACATAAAATTAGTTGCTTTTCTTGGATGTAGTTTTCTTTCATTTTCACTGGGAATTGGATAATTTAAATGTTTAAATAAAAAAGACAATAACCTTTTTTGAGGTTTATATGAATTATCTCCAGCTTCTAATAAACTTACTTCATCCATTCTAAATAATGATTTGTCTTGGTGATATGAATTGAGGCAGTGTTATTTCAGTTAGGGCACAATCAGTAGATTTGTTACTTTTATATTAATCCCTGTTGAAAAGCGTTAGTTCAAGTAATTTGAAGATATCCGGTAAATTACTGTTACTAATCTTATTAATTTGATAAATGTGTTAACTTATGAATAAATATGAACAATCATTATGAAATTTGTTTATTAAACCTTTCTTTTCAAAAATAATGCAAGGTAATGTTATACTAAATAGTGGAGCGACATTAATTTCTGATTCACATTTTGAACTAATATAAAATCAACACCATTTGCTGAATATAATAAATTGATGCTGTTCAAATCTATTATTGATATCTCATTCAAAATTCTTCCACTTTTAATATTCATTATCCATTTTACCACTTAAAAAGAACTCAATCGAAACATTTCTATCATCACGAATTGAGTAACGTGTATAATAAGTTCTAGTTATAATAATAGCAGTCGAATTATAATAATTTTGTATTTCTTTTGTATATCAGATAAAATAATAAACGGAATTTTTAAATTTCTTTCGGAATTAATCTCAATATTTAAATGATTTTTGTTGATATTAGTTATTAAATAATCTTTAGTATAGTACAGTGAACAACAAGTATTAAATAACCAAAAAGTGTTAACATTGACTAGATTACTAAATAAGCATCTATTTGTTTCTTGAATGAATTTAAAAACAGTCTTAATTAAACCTTGCATTAAAACTGTACTCTGTATCACATGGATTTTTTGAAACTAATTATAAAATTACTTTTGCCAGCTTACATTATTGATCTTTTAATTGATTGCAGCACTAATATAAGCCAACTGTTTGGAGTCTTGAATAATGCTCATTCGATAGGTGCTTTCTGATCGTAAATTGATGAATTATGAATGAGCTTAACAGTCAGGCACGTGAAAGGAGCTATAAATCCGGTTTTGTGTTATTTCAACTTTGTATGGCATCTTCTAAAACTGGCCTATATCTCCCAGACTACAAAAGCAATCTGACTAGTGATTTGAGCTAGTTGACTCAAGAATCTTTTTTGAAGCTAATTCCAGAGCCGCAGCTGCTAATTTGAGTGAGATAGACGGATTGCTAATTATCTCAACAACCAGAGGTGTTTCATTAATAAGACGTCGTGCATCAAAATGAAGAACAGTAAGGGTGTTCGCAAATGCAATAAAAAGATTTGAAGAAAAAAAAGTGAAATGTCCAGGCGCAAATTGGAAAACCCTCAAATTTTTTAGGGGGGTAGATTTACAGACTTTCTAGCCATATTGAGAACTCTGAGTACCATCAAGAACCAATAGGTAACATGTATGCATCACTAAAGCACATATTTGTATTAAATTATGCAAGTGCTAAAGCTCTGCTGGTACATGTTAATTAACTTTGCAACAATAATTTGTTGACAGCTGTAATCTTCCCCAATTGAGAATTTTTCAGGGTACGTCATAGTAATTAAGTTTCTGTGGCTCCACTGGCTGCTGAATAATGTAACTCCAACTGCTCTAGTGTGCTGAAATTTCACATTTATTCAAGTCTATTTTTGTCATAAGCAGCAGCAACTTATATCAAGACATGTGAACAATGATATATCAACTTCAGTATTGAGTGGCTTTTTTATGGGCTGAAGAAGTTTTGCTTGTCAGTTTTTACTCAATTTTGGTGTTATTCAAAGTTTGAGATCGTTATATTTGCACTTTTTTGGGTGCAAAATATACTTAAATTATACGGTAGCATCCTGTGAAACATATCTGTATTTTCATGTCATAAATTTCAAGCTTAGAGTTCTAGATAGGGTAATTTAAGCTTGTTTTTCGATCTTGTTGACCTTTTTAATTCACTGTTGGTTGAGAACTAGCTGTATTGGGGCCTGTCTGTGTCTAACTTTTCTTAGGTTCTTTTTCTATTTCAAGTCTTAACCATTGCATTGAATTCAACATGATGTTATGAAATGAGCCAAATCAAAATTAAATCAAAGTCAACTACCCATCTCCACCAAGTAGCCTGCCTCTTTGCAGTCATGTATCACAAGTGCAAAACTCAAAATAGGTTGTCAGTCAATTATTCAAAGCACCTAATATCTCACTTGCTTCAATATAGTGTCTAATTTAAATCATAATCCAGTCAATTAGTTAAGTTTGTCTCCAAAGGTTGGTTCTCAAGTTGGATAAAATCATCAATTTGTCCATTGGGTTGGAAAAAAGTCTCAGGTATTCAACTCAGGTAATTCCCATACTTGAGTGGGTGAAATGTCTCACAAAAAGTTCTCAATTGATAATGAACTTGAATTCTGAAGTTAGTAAATAAATAAATAAATAGTTCTACATTTGTATGGATAAAAGTAGTATGGATAAAAGTAGTAGGAATAAAAGTAGAAGCTGGTGATCAATTGGAGAAGAAATAGGAGTACAAAGTATCCAAAATATTTAAAAATTGATCTGCGCATATATGACTGCAAAATAATTGTTATGCTAATCTTTAGCTGCAAAATAGAAAAAGTAATGTTTTTTGGGTAAAAGCTATTACTATATAGACTTTAATTCACCTAAAACAGGCTCAATTTTACCTGGCTAGCCTCAATAAAAACTCATTTGCAATTGAGTTTTGCTTAAATCTCTAATTACATTATTTATTGGTCCAATTCATACGTATCTTTTGTGAATATTCTAATGTTTAGACATCATAGTTGACTACTAATACGCGTGAGCGGAACTATAAAGCCTATATCCTACAATGTTGACTTAGAAGTAATTTGTAATAAAATGGCCAAGTTGATCCAGAGCACTAAATCTAGCAGCAAAGTAATAGTCATTGATTTAACTAAGTTTGAAATTAATAATTTAAAATCCTTAACTGCTTGAAAGTGTACCTACGAATAAAGCAAAGTTCATAAAACGATAAGTAAGAACAGTTGAATAAATACTAATAAATATATTAAATTCTATAAACTAAATCTATTTTGAAATAAAAACCAAAAATCAACCTCTCTTCTCAAAGTCCTCAGCAACAATGTTTGATTTTTCACACATCTCCCTAAAAACTGACCCTTCAGCATTAAACAAATTCCATGGAGTATCAAATTCTTTTAAAGTTCCTTTATCCATTACCAATATCTTATCATAATTAATAATTGTATGTAATCTATGAGCAATGGTTAAAATTGTCTTCTCCTTGAACTCTGATCGTATGGTTTCTTGAATTAATTTATCAGCACTAATATCTATACTTGAAGTAGCTTCATCTAAGAATAATATTGATGAATCACGAACTAATGCTCTTGCAAATGATATCAATTGTCTTTCTCCTAATGAAAAATTTTCACCTTCATCTTCAACTGATTGATATAAATGAAATTTTGGTAATTCTTCAGCATCTTTTGGTATAAGTTTAGCTTTTGAAATTTCTTCAGTAGTCAATAAACCGGATCTTCTTAAAGATTCCCATAATACTTCATCATTTTTTTCTTTGAATGGATCTAAATTGGATCTGATAGTACCATTAAACAATACAGGATCTTGTGGTATGATCGATAATTGAGATCTTAATTCATTAAGGTTTAGTGAAGAAATATCAACACCATCTATTAAAATTTTACCTGAATCTAATTCTGATAATCTGTATAATGCAGTCATGATTGAAGATTTACCAGCTCCTGTTCTTCCACATATTCCAATCTTCTCCTGTGGTTTTATTTGTAAGGATAAATCTTTTAAAACTAATGGTAATCCAGGTCTATATTTCATATTAACTTGTTGAAATTCAATTGATCCATCACCAGGCCAATTTGAAGTAGTTATCTTACCAGAATCATAACCAGCTTCTTGATCTAAATTCAACGCGTAATGAATAATTCTTTCAACTGAATTCATATCATTTTCAACTTGTGTAAAAGTTCTAACTAAATTATTTAATTCACCAGTAACTTGTAAAGTATAAGTCATTAATAATCCCACGGCAGCTGCATTTATATGAAACACTCTGTTCACACAGAGTAATGAAACAAGCAACAAAACACCATTTGCTAACATATCTAATTGAATACCTAACCATCTTTGATTAGCATTAACGGTAAAAGTAGCTTCATTTGCCTTGTTCAACAAATCATTACTTAACAAAGCAAATCTATTTTGTTCATTGAACGCCTTAATGGTGTTCATCCCACTTAATACTTCAGTAACATTATTATAAACAAATGATCTTAAAATAGCTTCTAATCTCTTAACTTCTCTATTTGAAGCTTGATAAAAATTAGCAATACAAAAAAATAAAATAAATATAATAGGTAATGCACAAGCAAACCAAGGTAAATAAATAATTAATAATACAAATACACCAATCATTTTAGCAATGGATTGGAAAAACATTTTCATATTCTCAGTAATTTCATTATCTAATGCATCTGTATCTTTAGTGAACCTATTCAAGATTCTTCCCATTGGTGTAATATCCATAAATGCCATTGGTGCATGTAATACTCTATTAATAGCCAATATGTTCAAGTTCTTTGATGAGATTGTAGTACCAGTGACTAAAAATATAAAAGTACAAGTTAACATGACAACCCATAAAATATTAAACATAACATAAAGTCCAATATAAAATCCATTTGATCTATGTGGGAATTTTTGTGCAACCCAAAATGATAACCAAGTATTTGTAAAAATTTCAAGGAATGTTGAAAGGGTTAATAATATAACAAATACAATACTGAATCCAATTGGTTTTAAAAATCCAGAACCATATTTCAAATAGTTACTATAAATATCCCATTTGATACTATTAATTGCTCTTTCTTCTTCTGTTATAATTTTACCCTTTGATTTATCTTTGTTATGGTTGTAATCTTTATATTCTTCATCTTCATTAGATGAAATCAATTCTATATTAGTTCTTCTTCTAGTTAATTCTTGAGTTGAATCTTGTCTTCTATGAGAATATTTTGGAACTAATGATTTACCTTTTTCACTACCTAAATCTATTTCTTCAACAATTTCTTCAACTGAATCTTCTACTTCGTCTTCTTTTTCTTCAGCTTCAAATTTACTATGTTTCATTAAATTATTAAATTCTGTGTTGGTTTCTAATAAATCATCCATTTGTCCAATATTTATACTTCCATCACCATTTAAAAATATAATTCTATCAGCTTGACCTATCAATGATAATTGATGAGTTGCCAAGACTCTTGTTTTTTCTTTCAAAATACCCAATAAACAATGACTCAAGATATGTTTGCCAACACGAGCATCAACAGCACTTAATACATCATCCATCAATATAATATCTTTATCAGCATAAACAGCTCTAGCTAAATTAATTCTTGCCTTTTGACCTCCTGATAATGTTATTCCTTTTTCACCAACTTCTGTATAATCACCACCTTCTAAATTATTTATATCAACATTTAATGCACATGCATAAATAGTTTCATCATAAAATTTTTGATCAAATGGTGTACCAAATGTGATATTTTCTCTAATAGTATTGTTTTGAATCCATGGTGTACCACATAAGACTAAGGAACCATTTATATCTATCGTACCAGTATCACATCTCATAAATCCGGCTATCGCATTTAATAATGAAGTTTTACCTGATCCAATTACACCAGTGATTACTACAAATTCTCCCTTCTTTATTTCTAAATTAAGATCATTGAATCCAGTGAAATTTACACTTTCTTCATCATTTTCATCATCTTTATTTTTCTTGTTGGAGGTTCTTGACTCGAGTTTCTCCAATTTAACAACTTCACTCGCTTTATCACTTTTTTTGGATTTTGATGATTTCCACCAATGCTTTTTGTTAGCTTTCTTTTCCAATCTCTCTTTCTCCTTTTTCTCTTTCTTTTTCTCTTCATCATCTTCATCTTCATCTTCTTCATCATCACTGAAAACATCCCATTTGAAAGTAGCATCAGATAATATCACTGCGTCGTCGTTACTTTTATCTTCTACCTGATGATATCCTTCGTACTTTTGATCTTCTGGAGCTGCTAATAACGCACCAATTCTTTTAAACCCATTCACCATATCCACAGTAGTTGACAATACTTGAGGTATGAAAAAAACCATCATTCCTAAAATTTCAAAAGACGTAACTGACGAAAACATAGTAGCTGGACTAGAAGTTGAACCTTGAATAGCATATAAAATAATAAAAGCAATCATTGCACATATACCGGTTAATGTCATTGCTAATGAAAAGATAATGTTTCTTAATGTTTGAATTTTTAATATAAGATCAATTTCTTCACCTCTTACTTTCATTATATTTCTATGATAAGGATGTTCCCATGAATAATATTTGATCATTTTTAAATTATTTAATATTTCTTTCATTAAATTAACTCTTTTATCTGTTATTTTACTAACAATGTCTCTATATTCGAATAATTTTTTAGCACCAATTGAAATTACACCCAAAAATAAAACGAAAACAACAATACCAATAACAGCTGAGACTTTAATATTTACAATTAAAATAACTATGGCAATAATAATTGGAACGGGTAAACATATCAACAAAGGTTGCAATAAACATGCAATTTCAATTCTTGATAAATCAGTAGTTATCAAACTTGTGATTTTACCTTGAGGGAATCTATGTCTTGATTCGGCATTCAATTTAAATGATTTATCTAGTATAGCTTTTGTTAAAATAGCTTTAACTTTTGCACCCATAACTGATCCAATATACATAAAATGATTGAATAAAATAGTACTTAAAAACATTATAGCAACAACTCCAAATGAAAATCCAATACCTTTCCCTACTTTTGATACAATTCCTAAAGTTTTTTCTTCAACAAAATTAATTAAACGTTTAGTTAATAATGGTACAACAGCCCAACATGTTAATGCAATAACTGCTATTATAACACTTTTTATGATATCTCTTTTTAATGTTAGAAAAATAACAATAGCAATATTTTTAGCAGTTAATTTAAAATCTTTTAAATCTTCTTCTCTCAGTACTGATGAATTCTCAATTGTTTCGCCTCTTTCTTTACATTTTTGTTCAATATGAGCCATTGAAGCTCTTGCAATTTCCATATCAAGATACATATCAAAGATTTCATAATTACTTTCTAATTTTAAATCATCAGTTAAAATCCATAAATCATTTGGTTGTAAAGTTCTTGTATATCCAACTGTCATTAATGGAGTTGCCCACCAAAAGAAAATTTTAAAAATAAAATTACTTGCTTGTCTTGGATGTAATTTTCTTTCATTATCACTTGGTATTGGATAATTCAAATGTTTGAATAAAAATGTTAATAGTCTCCTTTGTGGTTTGTATAAATTATCACCAAATTCTAATGAACTTGTATCGTCCATTTTGTTAATATGCAATTGAATCTAAAGCTTCTGTCTCGGTGATATGATCTAAAGTAGTTTTGTTTCTATTGATTATTATTAATAAATAAATTTGTTGATCTCTTTTCTTGATCTCTAATTGTTCAATGTATAGTAATATATAATTGAATATTGTAATATTTTAATTAAACCTGAAAATTTTTCAATGAAAATTGATCAGAAACCTGAATAATCATCATGATATTTATAATAACAATATCTTTATAAATTTAATATAAAATCATCTAAATTATAAAATGCAAAGATCAATTCATAAGTGGAACGGCATGAGTTTTATTATTATTAAAAAATATAATAATTTAATGCAATTTGCATATTATGGAATTTAACTAAAAGTATGGAATTTTATACGGTTTAATCATACATTTAATCATTCTCTAAAATCCATCTAAAATTATAGAATTTTAACGTTAGATATTGTAGTCCATATTCCATATTACTGACCTTATTGTTAAATTTTTGGTAATCCTTGTAATCATTTAACTTAAATTTGTTGCGTACATAGTTTTAAATTTTCATTCTACAAACGGAACTTTAAAGTACTACGGAATTAATTCTAAATTTGTATTTACCAATATAGCAAAACTTATGAACTATTCATTAATATATTCATATTGAAGTAATAGGTAATCAACAATTTAATACAATTGTGATTGACTTTCATGCTACTTATTATTAATATTGACCAGCTTATTCGATAAATCTTCCCAGCCTATTTTAGTTAAGTTTAAAAAATTTCTATTTAAATTTTTGCAACTAAACTCCGTATAATATACATAGAAATTTTGCATCAATTTTATTTTGAAAAAAATTATATAGACTAAATTACTTTTGCCATTCTACAAAATTGGCTTTTAGTTATCTACTATTATTTACATTTGTTAAATAAGTCATTATTGTTCTTCAAAATACTCAAACCCTTTTTAATATCTGATTAATAGTTTTGTTTTGTTTTATTTTGTTTGTTTTTATTAGTCATTGATCTAAAAAAAAAAAACATTAATAAAAGCACAAACTCTTACTCTTCAGCTTCAATGAATTTTACTTATATCAAGAAGTCAGAGGTTATAGAAGAGAAATAATGTAAAAGTACCAAATTGAAAGATACTGTTTAAACTTATTGAGAGAAAGCAATTAAAGAAAGGGACGTTTGTATAAAATTAAATGACAAGATGGGATAAGGAGTTTAAAATACGGGGATCTAAATATTTATTAACTTCGCCATTCTACAAAATTGACCGAATTAGTATAGAATTACGGAATTTTCATTACAATTTATTTACTTAAATCTTGAACATAAGTTGTAACAGGAAGTAAACGGAATTTTGATTTTGTAATTAAAATTTCTCTCGTAAAATTGTCCAAAAAAAAAGCCGTTTACTTAAAAGTTGTGTTTCATAAATTCTATTTATAGAAAAATAATAAATTTTTGCATATCCAATGGAGTTAAGTCTTGATTTGTATTTAAATGGATTTTGTTGAAAAATGAGCTAACATATTATCTTCTGGGCATCATTAGAACAACAAAGTTATAGCACAGAAGATACTTCTCTGGTTATTAATTTATTTACTTCAGATTATTGTAACAACCAGTTATCAATTTACTTGAGTATATAGAAAAATTACAATTAAAATATTTACAATAAAAATTAAATTAATTACCTCTTCAATTCAAATAACCTCTCAAAGTCTGAAGAAACACTTTTGGTCTGTTACTTACACATGCTTGGTATATACGAGTACTAGGACGCACCCCATCACAACTGCCAATTTTATCATCTAGTAATGCACTTAATGCATTAGGAGGAGCAACATTTCTATCGTTTTCACTCCATATATTTTTGAAAAAATCAAGCCGCAGCTTTTTTTCCTTTACCAATTTCACCTAATTCACCGATTTGATAAAATTCCAATACATCTTCTAATGTCACAGTTTTATCAATTGTTAACTCATTTCTTTCAGTGTGATCTTGAAGTATCCAAACACCTGAACCATGAGCAAATGCATAAGCGGCAGCTTTAATTGTTAAATTATCATTATCCCCATATATTGGAACTGATGAAAACATATCTGATGGTGCAGCAAATTCTAATTCTTCCCAATCCTCAACCCAAACTGGTGGAGCAATAGTATCTTTAATATCTTGTGGGATCTGAAGCACCTTGATAGGGATAAATGTTTCATTAAGAATGGGGTAATTCTTTATAATAACACTTTCATCAAATACTGGTGGGTTAATCGTTGCTGATTGAACAATAATTACTGAATATAAAGCAGCAAATAATGTATTGAATATCATTTTGATTTTTATTTATTACAAGACGAATAATTTATTTATTTTTCAATGACAGCAAGATACTTTGTTTTATTTATACTACTTTTTCAACTTAAAAAAGTTCTACTTTCTGATACGCATATTTTTAGAATTTTAGTATTTTAAAGAATATCTGGTTTGATATGTAATAGTGTTGCAAACTAAAAATTTTATTGGATAATCTTCAAAATATGGTTAATTTGTATAAAAATCCAGTAAATGGCAATTAATTCTGAGGGTTATGAAGAATCTTGTTTTATGAATCTAAAAGATTATGGACGGAAAACAATTTACCACTTAAAATGTTTTTCAGTAATATTAATACTAATTATTTGAAAATTACACAAAAATAATGAAGAAATGTTAACACATTATCCAAGAATGATTATTTTTCTTTTTCTTTTCAATACTTTTTACGTTTACTAAATCTTCATCTAGCTTGCTGAACCTATTGGAATAAACAAAGAATGAGAAAGAAAAAGGCTGTTAATATGAATTCCCTAAGTTATTTGAATAGCTAAAAGAACCAAAACTTAAAGTTTTATGAATCTAAATTTGGTCTAAATTGTAGTCATGATTCTAATACTAAAATCGTAATGTTATTAGCTTATTTATATCATCTTAAACACCATTTTTTTAAGAATATTACACTACACAATTAATTCAATTGTATTATTAAATTGTATGCATGAAACACCCTCTACAGATTTCTCATTTTTATTATACATTTTAGTCAAACTGATTTATATTTTAAAAACATGTTACTCATTTTGGGGGATCTTTATGAATAATTTACGAATTAATATTAACGTCGTAAAATTTCATGTCAAAATGTCAAAATTATAATTATACCTAAAATAAATAAAATCCTTATTATATATGATATATACATGTGAAGGAAGTAATGAGTTACAAGAGGCACTTTCGAGACTATAATTTGTAAATTAAATTATTATCTACCTTTTATGCAGGTGTGTGTATTTTCAGAATTAACCAGTTATGGGGGTTTACTACAATAGTCTATTTTTTAAACTAACCCATATTTTAGTTCAACCTAATTTTTTAGATTCATTAATGTAAGTGATAAGGATATAGGCCCTGTTGGCTTATTAAAATGAAAACTTTTCTATAAATTTCTCTTAACTGAACGAATAATAAAATCTATAACTTTTTTCTTTGAAAATCATATTACCAATTATTTTCCTCAAAACATGCAATTTGTATGTAAATATTATATATAATTTATACCAAGCAACAGGATCATAATTACTAACCTAAAATACTTATTTATAGTTGGTTGAATTTTGTAAAAGTCATTGGAAAGCAATTGCAACAGCTTTTACAATTGGTAAATTTTTATGGGAGTCTTACATAAATAATAGACAATTAAAAAAAATTCAAATAACTCAAATTGGATTACGACAAAATAATTTTGATTTATTAAGTAATGATAAGTTTAAACAATCATTATTTGGCTTAGAAAATTTAGTAAAATTAACCATAAATAAATTAGGTTTTGATTTAATTGAAAATTTATTGATTATTCATTTTGATGTCTATAGTATTTTATTAGAATTAAGTAAAAAAATTAATGAATCATTATCATTTATATTACCTTCAAACTCATATTTTCAAACTATAATATTTTCTATAATTTCAAATATTTTAATTTTTTGTTGGGGTGTACCAATCCAATTTTATGGAAAATTTATTGTATCAGACTTTAATCAGAATGAAAGTCCATTAGAATGGTTTATGATTCAGATTAATTTATTAGTTTTTAAAATCTTTGGAGATTCCATTAAAATATTTGGTTCTTCAATATTAATTAACTTGGTGAAAAATTTTCCAATTTTACAAATTTCAATTGGGTTTTTAATTTACTCAATTTTGAGAATTTCATTAAGTCCATTGTTCATAAGTGTTATATCAGGACCTAATTTTTTGAAGCATGTACCTCAAAGCGATTTGAAAGATGAAATTTTAAAATTATGTTCTAAAATCGGATATGATTGTAATTCAATTTATATAGCAGATTCTGCAATATCTTCAATGGGATTTAATTATTTACCAAATATGGTGACTATTAATGAAGGAAGTATTAAAAGTTTCACAACAAAAGAATTAACATCAATAATATTACAATGCATATTACAAATCAAATTAAATTTACATTTAGAAAAACAATTTATTAATTCAATTATATTATATTTAGAATTATTCTTTTTTGAAAAAATATTATATAAAGACAATAATGTTTTAAAACAGTTTGGGTTTGAAGTAAATGAAGAAAGTAATTTAATTTTTATAAAATATTTAATTTTCAATAAAATTTTCATACCATTTGATATAATAATTCCAATGATTAAAAATTATTTAATAAGAAGAAAGATTCATCAAGTTGATCAATCAACATATGAATTATATCAACATGAATTTGTAACTGCTATGAATAAAATGAACGGTAACAATCCATTGAAGAATTTTGAAAATGATTCAATTTATGGTTTATATTACTCTGGATTTCCAAACTTGAATAGAAGAATTGAATTTTTAAAAGAAAACCATTAAATTGCAAAATCTGAATAAAAAATGAGGAATAGAAATGAATTGGTTAATTGAACATTGATCAATTGTGCTTGTAAGTTTGTAACTAATTTGGAGTTAATTGATAACTTATATGTTTTAAATCTGCAAATTCTTTGGGTGCAAAATGTACAAAACTTTGAACTTATATGGTAGCATCATCTGAAACAAGTCTGTATTGTCTTGTCATTAATATTTAGTTGTTGATTTCTAGACATCGTATCTAGCTAAAATGCTACAGATCTCGATCTCGAATAATCTCATCTCTAACTAAACATCTAGTTAAGATTCAATAAATCTTGACCTCGATCTAAATCCGAACTCTTTTACCTCATATCTGTCCAAGATTCAGTTTGATCTAGATTCCAGATCCCGAGCTGGAGATTGCCGATCCATATCAAAAAAACCCAGCATAGCAAAATTCGTTGGGATCTAGCATAACAAAATGTTTAGATCCAGCGTAACAAAAACTTAAAACAAGCATATCAAAAAACCGGAAATAAGCATATCAAAATCTTGAGATCTAGCATACCAAAATTTGTAGATTCAACATAACAAAATAGTTTAGATCCAGCATAACAAAAACTTAAAACAAGCATAACAAAAAACCTTAAAAAAGCATATCAAAATCTTGAGATCTAGCATATCAAAATCTTGAGATCTAGCATACCAAAATCTGCAGATTTAACATATCAAAAAACCTTAGATCCAGCATAACAAAAACTTGAAACAAGCATAACAAAAAATCTGAAACAAGCATAACAAAATCTTGAGATCCAACATAACAGAATCTCTACGATCCAGATCTTGATCTCGATCTCGATCTCGATCTCGGTCCATCTCTACCACAATAGTTAATTTGTGTTTGAGATCCAGGAAATCTCGATCTCGATCTCATTCCAACCTTACCACAATAGTTTATTTCAGTTTGAGATCCAGGAAATCTAAGGTTTTGACCTCAATTGCAATACTTAGCACAAAAAAAGTCTACCTGAGTTTGAGTTATTATCCTTTGTAAAGAAATGCTCCTAATTTTGATCAAATTGTTTAGGTTGAAGAGCTGAAACAGTTTGTTATAGTCGAGAAATTGTTTCAGAAAGAGACGATTTTTTTGAAGCAATTTTTAAAATATAAAACCATTAATATGGCCAAGTAAGTTGATAGGTACCTCAATTATATAATAGTATGATTATTCATCAGAAATTAATTGATTCGAGACCATCATTTTCTAATATTAATGAGTGGGTAAAAAACATAACTCTCATCATTAAGTTAATAAAATCTATAAACAGTGAAATGCTAAGCAGCGATTTCATAACAAACATAAATTTAATAATTTGCTCACATCATCGAAAGAAGGAACTCAAATGTAACCTCTTGAAAAGTTTTTGCAGCCATAGACATAGGTTGACTAGTTGTTTCAAATAATGCTACCAGCTTTTCCGTTTTACTTTGTATTGTCTATTTAATAATTTAGATAAATTTCCAGGTACATTAATCACCTTTGTAGCCAGCGGATTGATCAGTGCGTTATATAGTATAAAATACCAAAAGGTGATCTAAGTCAAAACTCTTATGTGAATTCTGTAACAAAGCGCTGTTTTTACTTAAGATCGATAATATTGAATCTGTAAAACTTTGACCAAAAAGTCTAGAAACACATTATATATCCTCATTTTTGCTACTGTGACACTTGATATGGGGCAGATAGCAGTTCAAATAAGATGAAACAGTTAAAAGTATTATTGTCTTTGAAATTAAGGAAAAATACAGTGTACAATTTACCAATATTCATATACAGGATCAAGGTACATTAAAAATTTAAATCATAACAAATCAATTACAAAATTAAGTAATTTAAGTCAACCCACAAAAAACAACATATCAAGTCCTGATCAATCAATTAGTCAATAGCTATCCAAATTGTATACAATATATAGATTTAATAAAAATATAAAGAATAAGAGAGTTGTATTATCATTCGAATCAATATAGAAATAATATCAAGTTAAAAATATTTTGCTATAGAATCAAACTAAAGACTTGGAAAACAAACACAATATAAAAAGGTACGCAATACTTGAACGAATACATTTAGCGCTGGATGCTTATACTTCGAGATCAGGTCCATGCTTCTTGTACCATCAAAATTCTCAATAGGGGGTTTATCAGTCATTAGAATAATAAAAAAGACTAATCAACTTAGTAAAATATGAATAAAGCTTTAAGACTAATTTATGTCAATCATATAAATGATTAGCTTGACTAGTAAGTCCTTAATGGTACAAGGCAGTTATAAAGTCACAGATGCTGCTCTAAACCCCTGTTTTAAAAAATTTGAGAATTTTGCCAAATGACGGCGAAGCACGTCAGTTTTTTTCTCGAATTCTTAGCCATCAATGACAAATTGCCCTTTTTATTGCTTCTCCAGATACCCCTACTTTCTCGCTTCTCTTTGATGTAGATTGTTTTTCCATTGATCTCTTGGTTCTTGAGATATTCAAGGTTTTAGCTAACTTCGTCAATTTTGCACCTACGCTAACAAAAGCAATACCAAAATGTAGATATCACTTCACTGAAGCAACGAGACCACTTAAATGAAGTGATTCATTTCTGGTTCTTGAGTTATTGGCGTTTTAAATTTTCGCTTATATGCAGTCACATACAAATACAACTCAAAATGCAATATTTCACAATCGACATTTTCACGAACATTTATACTACTTCAGTTTTCACAAAACCCAAACTATTGCAAAGTTAATGAAATAGTAAATGTAATTAATATGACACTTTTGTCTCCAACTTGAATCATTATGGAGTTAAAGCCATTTAAAAACACGAAAACGAAGAGTAAAATTTTTCTTATATGCAGTATTTTGTGTGTAAAAATTTTTGAATTCCCAACTTGGAGTTTTCTTTAAAGATATCTTGTTTTTATATCATTTTAATCATTGATCAAATTTGAATGTGATTAGTATGACACTTTTGGGTTCAACTCAGAAACTTGAAGAGTTATTCAAGTAGTTTAGTTACCAATAACGTGACCTCGGTGATATAAATCCCGTTTTGTGTAATATTGACGTTGAAAGTGGCCCAAACTAGTATGGCCTTTATCTCATTAATTAGCAACGCTAGCAGCACAGAGAATCATTTTCTGATCTATTTGAATCAAGATCTAGATTTTCAAATTAGTTTTAAGGCTGTAGCTGTTCATTTGAATGAGTTAGACGTTTTCTTTAATATCTTAAGAACTAAAAGAGTTTATGCAATGAGACGTACCTCAATGGATAGTTGAAGAGTGAAGGTATCCGAAAATGCAATAAAAAAATTTAAGAAGAAAAAAGTGAAATGTTCTGGCGCAAAATGGTAAATTCTCAATTTTTTTCTAGGGGTAGTTTCACAGACTTTAAGCCATATTGAGAACCCTAAGTACCATCAAGTACCAATAGGCGGCATGCTTGCAATATTCATCTTACTAGTTTGGCTCTAGTTATTCGCATGATAAAACTATGAAGAGACATGGTCGTTGATGTTGAAACAAATACATTTTTTATAGCTGCAAACCACCCCTAATTGAGAATTATTCTAGGGTACTTTAATTGAGGCAAGTAATTGCTGCTTAAACATTTCAAATTGAGATACGTTCAGGTCGAAGGAAAGTGCCAAATCCTAAAGTATTCACTGTTGTAAATTCGTTTATAATAGACTAGTTTTCACCTTTTTTCAAAAGTTTTTTTCTAGACGTGTATTAGTTTGTTAAAGGGTATTTTGTGTCTGTAGCTTTCAGCAAGTACAATTGTCCCTGTAATACTCTGTTAATGGTGCCTTTATAAGTTGATGTATTATATTTGATATGTTTAAAATTGCATCTTTTTTGTACCTAATGAAAATACAAAACCAAATATTTGTTTGGTAGCGTTTCTGAAACACGATCAGTAATAACCTCTTAAGAAAACACAATACACAACTAATATTCATATCAAATGTCGGTACTTGTGGGGTTAATTAAGAGTTTGAAATGTCTCTTACGCTTCAAGTGATTACATAAAAAACTTCTGATGATGAACATTTTGGTACTCTGTAAAACTTACTCCATTTCTCTCTCTCGAAGTAGGAAGCGTTCGAAACATTACTTAAGGAAGTTATCAGAAGTTACTAGTTGCTCATCGTATTCAGCTATCTGTTACCTGTTAATCATTATTACTTTTTTGGAGATTCTGATAAATTAATATGATTTTTTGAACTATGATCTTTTTTCATGTAATATTAATACAAATTTATAGCGAAAATAACACAAATAATATTCTTTTTAACAAGGGATTGTTACACCAATCATCAATAAACATCCTATATGTGATTATAAAAAATGTCAAGGTCTGGTAAAAAAAAGAAATTAGAGGACGGAAAAATGGGACTAATAATTGGTAACTAATAGCAGCTAGAAGCAAAGAAAATGTCAGACTTAAAGTACGATTTAATAATAATTCATACTTGATATTTGTCTGCTAACAATTCTTGAAAGCTGACCTTCAGCATTTGGAACTGCTAAGAAGTTTTATTTCACTTCTTAAAAATACAATTTAAAAGTAACAAAATAATTGTGAATAGTTGTCAACAAAAGAAGTAAACACCCCATTAAATAAGTACAGAAATTTCCTTTAGTTTGAAAGAGATACTTATTTGTCTCGGTATTATTACATATTTTTAACACTTGATATACGAGCTGGAATAATAAACAATCAAACTGATTTAGAACTGTCTCCGAATCTTAAAACAATCTCATTGTGTTCAAATACGTAAACTCATATGATAAACAATCCATGTAGATAAAGTATCTATTATTTCTAGCCCATTTTTTGTCAACAAATTGAGTGATTTGGAGCAGTCGTAAAATATAGACTACTTAGTCAGCCTGGCTAGCTCAATCGGCTAGAGCGTGAGACTTTTAATCTCAAGGCTGCGGGTTCGAGTCCCGCGTCGGGCTACGTTTTTTTTGCTGATTTTTTCTTAGTCAATGGAGGCATGAATAGTATTACGTGTTTCAAATACAACAATTACCATTCATTTCTTCTAACTTATTGCCAGATCAATGTAGATATTTCAACATGTTATATAAAAATTAGATTCCAATGCGATTTTTATTTCGTAAATGTTTTGCAACCATCTGACTTCTCTTATTTTATCGTGCACCCTAGAAACTCTTTTTTATACCTCAAGACGTAAGATGTAGATTGAAAAGATAAGGATTTGTATTAATAGAGGAAGATTTTAGTAATACATGAACAACACGAGATATCTCGAAATTCTACGTATTTAAATAGAATTATTGATACAAACACTTCGAACCAATCCTTTTTCAAGTAGACCTATTTGTAAGTGCATTCAAGCATGATTGTAATTGATTAACATCTTGATGTGGGATATACTTGTAAGATCTTCATCTCTATTTAAAAGAATCTGATACTTAGAAACAGATATAACTTTACGTAATTCTTTCTTACCATAGTATTAAAAGATTGATAAATTTTATCCCGAGGACTAAATTAAAATAAATTATTTTTTATTTTTATTGTATGTATAATTTATTATTTATTATTATTTAAGAAGTAGTACAATATTAATAAAATTAAATTTTAACCAATAGAATATTTGGTAATTGAAACAGCATATATTATCTTAGGGGGTAATTTCAAGACGTGTTATTAAGGGGGTAAATGTTTGAAATCTGGGGTTAAATCTTACTATACTAATTATAAAAAGTTTAGATTTAAAGTATTTATACATAAAATATTTGATACTTTGAAATTTCTTACATGCAAAGCTAAACTTAAGTTACGGCTAAATATGAAATTCTAACTTATACTTTACTTGTTTGATTTGTATAATAGGTTTTTGTTAATTATTGTTCATAGTTTATCCGAGACAACTTCCATTATTATCATAAATTATAATAGAACTTTATTACTTTAAATGCTATGAAATTCAAATTAACGAATTGAGTGACCATGTAAGTTTCAGTTATAATATTAGACTTTTATACGTAAATCATTCAATATGAATTAGACCAAATTCATATAAGGCTATTTAAATCGTACTATTTAATTATAATTCCGATATAAATTTTAATCATCATGATTTATTATTTTCTTTAGTATTATTATTATTCTATAATTATTCTCTATTTATAATACATCATACATTAAATAATATTTGATAAAAAATATGTAATATTATAAGTTTTATTATAAATTTCTTATACATGATTGGCTAATTTCCACTAACGGAACCGAAATATCTCGAAAAAATACAAGAACTAAAAAACATGATGTTACACAAATTAATTAATATTAAATTCACTTTGTTACACTTCGTTTGACTAAAGTTCTCCCTAAATTTTGATTTACTACCTCCAATTTGATTAATAGTAGATCGGTTTGAAAAAATATTAAATTGAAAAATTAAAAGTAAAAAAATTATTTTCTGTACTACGAATTAAAAAAAAAAATCAACAATTCAAATAAATTCAAATTTAAATAAATATAAAAATTTTCCCTCTTTTTTTTTTTCATTGATCTTTCAGAATTTTGTTTATTTATTTTTTTGTTCTTTAACTATTTTTTAACCAATTCTTTAATCTAATATGTTGTCTGTTTCAACTAGATCAGCTATTAGAAGAAGTCCTTTTGCTTCAACCACTTCAACAATTCGTGGTTTAGCTACATCAATTAATAAGGATTCTCAAGTTAATCAAAATTTATTAGAAACTCATTCATTTATTAATTATAAACAACAATTGGAAAATTTAGAAATTGTTAAATCAAGATTAAATAGACCATTAACTTATGCTGAAAAAATTTTATATGGTCATTTAGATGATCCTCATAATCAAGAAATTGAAAGAGGTGTATCATATTTAAAATTAAGACCTGATAGAGTTGCTTGTCAAGATGCTACTGCTCAAATGGCTATTTTACAATTTATGTCTGCTAATTTACCACAAGTTGCTACTCCATCAACTGTTCATTGTGATCATTTAATTCAAGCTCAAGTTGGTGGTCCAAAAGATTTAGCAAGAGCAATTGATTTAAATAAAGAAGTTTATGATTTCTTAGCTTCTGCTTGTGCTAAATATAATTTAGGTTTCTGGAAACCAGGTTCAGGTATTATTCATCAAATTGTTTTAGAAAATTATGCTTTTCCAGGTGCTTTATTAATTGGCACTGATTCACATACTCCAAATGCTGGTGGTTTAGGTCAATTAGCTATTGGTGTTGGTGGTGCAGATGCAGTTGATGTTATGTCTGGATTAGCTTGGGAATTAAAAGCTCCAAAAATTATTGGTGTTAAATTAACTGGTAAAATGTCTGGTTGGACTTCACCAAAAGATATTATCTTAAAATTAGCTGGTATAACAACTGTTAAAGGTGGTACTGGTGCAATTGTTGAATATTTTGGTTCAGGTGTCGAAACTTTTTCATGTACTGGTATGGGTACTATTTGTAATATGGGTGCTGAAATTGGTGCTACTACATCAGTTTTCCCATTCAATGATTCAATGGTTGATTATTTAAATGCTACTGGTAGATCAGAAATTGCTCAATTAGCTAATGTATACAAGAAAGATTATCTTTCAGCTGATAAAGGTTGTGAATATGATCAAGTTATTGAAATTGATTTAAATACTTTAGAACCTCATATTAATGGTCCATTTACTCCAGATTTAGCTACTCCAGTTTCTAAAATGAAAGAAACTGCTATTGCTAATGATTGGCCATTGGATGTTAAAGTTGGTTTAATTGGTTCATGTACTAATTCATCTTATGAAGATATGACTAGAGCTGCTTCAATTATTAAAGATGCTGAAGCTCATGGTTTAAAAGCTAAAACTTTATATACTGTTTCTCCAGGTTCAGAACAAGTTAGAGCCACTATTGCCAGAGATGGTCAATTGAAAACTTTTGAAGATTTTGGTGGTGTTGTTATGGCAAATGCTTGTGGTCCATGTATTGGTCAATGGGATAGACAAGATGTTAAAAAAGGTGAAAAAAATACAATTGTTTCATCTTTTAATAGAAATTTCACTAGTAGAAATGATGGTAATCCAGCAACTCATGCATTCGTTGCATCACCAGAAATGGCTACTGCATATGCAATTTCAGGAGATTTGGGTTTTAATCCAATTACTGATACTTTAATTGGTGCAGATGGTAAAGAATTTTTATTAAAAGAACCACAAGGAGTTGGTTTACCACCAGATGGATATGATCCAGGTGAAAATACTTATCAAGCTCCACCACAAGATAGAGCATCAGTTGAAGTTGTAATTTCACCAACTTCAGATAGATTACAAAAATTAACACCTTTCAAACCATGGGATGGTAAAGATGCTGAAAGATTACCAATTTTAATTAAAGCTGTTGGTAAAACAACTACTGATCATATTTCAATGGCTGGTCCTTGGTTAAAATACAGAGGTCATTTAGAAAATATTTCAAATAATTATATGATTGGTGCAACAAATGCAGAAAATGGTAAAGCAAATGAAATTAAAAATCATTATACTGGAAAATGGGATGGTGTTCCACAAACTGCTGCTGCTTTAAGAGATGCAGGTCATAAATGGGTTGTAATTGGTGATGAAAATTTCGGTGAAGGTTCTTCAAGAGAACATGCAGCTTTAGAACCAAGATTCTTAGGTGGATTTGCTATAATTACTAAATCATTTGCACGTATTCATGAAACAAATTTGAAAAAACAAGGTTTATTACCATTAAATTTTGTTAATGTTGCAGATTATGATAAAATTCAACCAGATGATGAAATTGATTTAATTGGTTTAACTGAATTAGCACCAGGTAAAAATGTTATTTTAAGAGTTCATCCAAAAGATGGTGAAGTTTGGGAAACTGAATTATCACATACTTATAATAAAGAACAAATTGAATGGTTTAAATATGGTTCAGCTTTAAATAAAATGGCTGCTGTTGCTGCTGAAAAAAAAGGTAATTAGATGATATGATCATTATATTGGTTTGATTATCTTTTTCATTTTATAAATTTATTCATATTTAAAATTTAGTAATTATTTATTCATAACTTTTACGTGTATTTAAGAATTAAGAAATATTGATTGTAGTGTATTATTTTCTACGAAAACATTTGAAGTATAACCGTTGTGTGTTTATTTTGTTTGATTACTCTATGAACTGGACTATTTAAAGATAAACCAAAGCAGCTTTGATTTCAAATTGCGGGGTCATATCGCGTTTAATCTTTTGGGACCGATCCAAGATTTTGTCTAAAATTTGAATCTTTCTAAGTCAATTCTATATACACATAACTCTATTATATATTCATTTTAAATGAATCAATCGCTAATACAAATGCCAATAATGTTTCTAATCTTTAGGTTTATTTTGTTCCAATCTTTCTTTTAAATGTTCTAAACTTAATTTATCATCTTTAGAAAAATTTTTTTCAGGATTTTCAAAAGCTTTCCATTTTTGTTTTAAATCATTCCAATTTTTTAATTCATCTTCTGGTTTTTCATAATTATAATCTTTTCTTAAATTCCCATCCTTATCTAATTGTTCTCTATTTAGTTGAGTTAGTATTTTAGAAGTTATCATAGGAAATTGGTCTTTTTACATACAGTACTAGTGGTTTCCAAAAGTTTATACCGAACCACCATGATGCTGCTATTGCTACTCCTGCTACTATTACTTTTCCACTTCTTGATGACATATTTGTGGGGTATGTTTTTTCCTTAGATTTGAGCTAGATTTGAGCTAGATTATGAATCAAAATCAAGATCAAGATCGGAAAAGTAGATATATCTTAGATTTTGAATTCTGGAGAAATCTTCGATTCTGAAAAAATTATCACGTGATAGGGGGTTTAAGATCCGAGTTGATCATTACAGATATAAGAACTGAAATATTTATTAATATATTCTAATCTATATCTTCATCACTCGTAACTTCATCATCATCATAATCATTATCATTATCATCATTTTTATCATCAACACAACCAACAACTCCCCATTTAATATTTGTAACTTCTTCTAATCTACTTAAAATTTCACACATTGGAGTAAATAATCCAAATTGTTTAAATTCACCATCATAAGAATGTAACATCCCTAATACTCCTAAACCTTGTTGTTGTGGTGTAAGATCTTGTAATTTAGTTAAAATCCAACTACCTGAATCTCCACCACTTGCAAATGATGAATTATGATCTATTGAATTAACTATAAATTCTGAAGAATGCATTGCTCCATCTAACCAGTAAACTAATTTGATTCCGTTTAAATTTCCTCTAGTGTATCGAGTAGTTGAACCGTATTTGAACACTGATATGCCATGGTAGGATTCTTCTGATGTTTCTGAATTTGAAGATATTTGTGAATCTATTTCTTGAATGTTTTCATCAATTAGTTTAGGTTCAAATCTTTTAAGGTTTAATACTTTTCTGACGTATAAATTTTCCATTATTAATGAAGGATCATATTCATTGAATGCAATATCATCACCTAAATAATTTGAATTACATCTTATTAATTTATTTACTTTTATAATTGCAAGGTCTGATAATTTTTTTTCAATTATACCTGAAATTTCATTTGGTTTAGTACTTAAGTTAATTAATGTTCTTTCACCCCATATTATTTGTCCAAATCTTAATTTTGGTAAGTTTTTCATATCATATTTTTCATCTCCTTTTGGACCAACAATTTTAACTTTTTTGGATGGGAACATTTGTTCCATTTGATTTAATATTGACTTGTATGCTATTGAACCTTCAGTTAGCTGATTTGAACGTTGATATTGAGTAATTAATGCATCTTTATATAATGAAATTAATGATGATGATGGTGCTGAAATATTTGGATAATTTGATGGATTTGTTGAATCTAAACATACATGACCACAAGATATGGCAAATTTAGAATTTGCGTAGCTCTTAAGGTGTGGTTGCTTTTTGAGGTTGATTTTTGGATAAATGTAACCACCCATTGTTCCTGATACTCTAGTTGAATTTTCAGTCGATATTGATATGGACATTGGTGGTTCATAAGGATCTGTGGGTATTCTAAATGGTAGTTTGAATTTCTGAGTTGGTTGTGATGGAGGTACTGAAGAGTAAGGTGATGATTTTGGTAAATCTCCTGGATGTTGTAATGAAGCTGAAGATGAAGATGAAGCTAATTCTATACGATTTTTCATAACTAAAACATGAATATCATCATATAAATCATGAATACTTTGAGTTAACTTATAATGAATATCTTGAGGATCAGGGTATCCAAAATACAAACACAAAATACTTAAATTTGAAGAAACACCTCTCATTATTGGTGCAATAAAAGATCCATTTTGTTCATTAATTGATAAATTAGTTTGTGACATTTTATCCATTATTCTTCTTATAACATCTTCATTTGGGAAATTTTTTGTGGGACTTGAACCTATTGCGAAGTTTTGAGGTTTCATTACTATATTTTCATCTCCAGATTTGTAATTAAATATAGTTGCAAACTCATTGAAATGTTTGACTAGTAATAATCTTAATTTTATGTATACATCATCTTTTAATAGGTTATCGTAAAAATTTAAGTAGATTTTTATAATTTTTCTTAGATTTAAATTATTGAATGAAGTTATATCTAATTCTTGATTCTTTTTTATTAGTGAATTAAAATTTTTAAAACATTCTATTGAGTTAATTACAGTTGTTGATAAATTTGTACTTGAATTATTATATTGTGACATAATATATGTTAAATTTTGACTTAATTTTCTCAATTCATCAAATATTTGATCCTTGTATAATTTATCATCTCCACCACCACTTACATTTTCTTCGTCTATTCTTAAAACTTGTAATGATTGTCCACCAAATCCATATTGATATTGTTGTCTTTTCAGTTGTGAACTATTTTGATATGATGATTGCTTAGTTGAAAATGATTGTTTACTTGAAAAAATCGAATTCCTATCTTGTATACTTATTGGTTGACGGTTTGAATTTGATATTGATGGGTTTAAATTTAAACTTGTATCGTAAAATCCTGGTTGTTGATGTTGTTGTTGTTGCTGATGCTGTGTACTTTGTGAAGTATTTTGTTTACCAAATATTGGACTTAAATCTTTTATTGAATCATTTGAATTATCTGATTGATTACTTTTACTGGGTATAATAGATCTTGATTGTTCTTCTTCATTTGTGAGATCTTCATTTGTGGAATCCCCAGATATAGATTTTTTAGATTTTGTTAGAAATTTCTTCATTTTATATAGACTTTAAATATAATAATGTCAAAGTGAAACTCTAGTTATAATAATATACTGAATAATAAAATTGTGTTGTATACGAAATTAGAAATTTATTCCATTGAAAATTTTTGTGTTTCTCTATCCAAAATCACGTGCTTAATCATGTGACCTGTTTATCGGGATTTTAAAAAAAAATTAACCTTCCCCCACACACGACAATTGAACAATTGAATTCTTTAACATAACTCTTTGAATCAGTTCATTTAATCATTATACCAGGATATATACAATTATTTTCAGAATACTACTTACTGTGAATTGATTTGATTACATGAGTTGAAAAGTGTGAATTAGAAACAAACTCAATATATTAACTGAAATTGCATTATATCATCCAATTGATTCCAGAAATATAAGATCCGATAAGTGGAATACATAATTATTTACTTACTTTGAAAATCTAATACAAAATATAACAACACAATGCCAGTCTATTCAATATCGCATGTCGAAAATGTTAGAGTCTGTGTTGTAATGGTTGGATTACCAGCTCGTGGTAAATCACTTATTTCACAAAAAATTGTACGATATTTATCTTGGTTATCAATAAAATCAAAATGTTTTAATGTTGGAAATTATAGGAGAGAGATAGCAAAAGATGCAACTATAAATGCAGACTTTTTTGACCCAAATAATAAAGAAGGTTTACTGTACCGAAAGAAAGCAATCGACTCCGCTATAATAGATATGATGACATGGTTTGTTGAAGAAAACGGAGTTGTTGGAATATTAGATGCAACTAATTCAACAAGAGAAAGGAGAGATATGATATTAAAAATATGCCGTGAGAATCATATTGAGCCAATGTTTATAGAAAGTTGGTGTGATGATAAAGATTTAATATTACAAAATATATTGGATGTTAAAACAACTTCACCGGATTATATCAAGAGACCAAACGAGTTTGCAACGTCAGATTTTTTAAAAAGAATAGAATTATATGAATCAGTATATGAAACCATGGACACCACGAAAGATTCAACTAAAACATTTGTTAAATTAGTAAATGTAAATTCTCAAATTATATTAAATAGAATTGAAACTTATTTAGAATCAAGGATTGTTTATTATGTTATGAATTTACATATAAAACCAAGAAGTATATGGCTATCAAGACATGGAGAATCTGAGTTTAATTTAACTGGTCAAATAGGTGGTGATGCAAATTTATCAGAAAGAGGTTGGAGATATGCTAAAAAATTACCAGAATTAGTATTGAAATCATTAGGAGAAGAAAATAAACATACAAATTTAACCGTGTGGACATCAACATTGAAAAGAACTCAACAAACTGCGTCATTTTTACCTTACAAGAAATTACAATGGAAAGCATTAGATGAATTAGATGCTGGTGAATGTGATGGAATGACTTATGAAGAAATTGAAGTTGCATTTCCAGAAGATTTCAAAGCAAGAGATGATAATAAATACGAATACAGATATAGAGGAGGAGAATCTTATCGTGATATTGTTGTTAGATTAGAACCAATTATAATGGAATTAGAAAGACAAGAAAATATTTTAATTATAACTCATCAAGCAGTATTACGTTGTCTTTATGCATATTTTATGAATGTACCACAAGAGGAAAGTCCTTGGATGTCAATACCTTTACATACTTTAATTAAATTAGAACCAAGAGCTTATTCTACTTTAGTAAGTAGAATTAAAGCTGATATTCCAGCTGTAAGCACCTACAAGGAAAAAGGAACTTCACAATTAGGAGAAGCTAAAACTGGAGAACTGATTTTTAAAAGTAGAGATTTAATTAATAGTAGTGATGTTGTATAAAGTTATTTTAAAAAGATACCCTATTAACGATTTCATTTACACCGCCGTAACACTTATTCAAAGTTCATTATTATTAACTAGTAATATAATATATATATAATACAAAATTATTTATTTACTTATTCATTTCTCTCTAATTAGTAAATTTATTCACCACTTGCGTACTTTTTGGCTTGTTCTTTAATTTTTTTTTCATAAGCAGATTTATCTTTACTAAAAGTTTTCCAAGCAGGTTCTTGAGCAGGAGAATCAGGATTTGGAGTATCTAATAATTCTTGAACTCCTAATACAATTTGTTTTAAAGTAATTGCAGGTTTCCAATCTTGATCTTCATTTAATATACTTAAACATATAGTACCACTTGGATAAACATTTGGATGATAAAAACCAGGTGGAAATTTAACTTTCGGAGGTTTCGAGGGATACTCCTCTGGAAAATCTATTTTGATTGGATATAACCCACCTTCCCATAATGTATTTGACTTACCAGGTATACCTGCTGTCCATGAAGTTAAATCTAAGGAACCATCTTGTGATTTCAAAGGTTTTGCAAAAAAACCAAATGGATGATCTTTTCTCCATTGCTTTCTTTCTTCTTGAAGTCTAATTTGACAAAGTGACATGATGATAAGTGGCTAATTTATTTTGTTTTCGATATGAGATATTTGTTGTAGTGGATTGATTAAAGTAATTAAAGTTAAGTAGTTGTAAAAATTATACGTCGAAGAATTAAAAATTTGATTGATGTAATCTTAATTTGTTTTAGATATAAGTTTAAGTTGTAATATATGTATATTTCTTGTTGATTGATTAAAGCTATGGTTAATCTTTTGTAGATAAATTTTCCTAATAAATTTAGAAAAAGCGTTCTACTTGAAAAAACGCACACTTTTTTACGACCCACTTTTTGCTTAACTTTAATTTCTAATACTTTCTTAAAATTAATACATCATAATTCAGATCGATAGTACAACCAAGAAAAAATATGCTCATTGAGGAGCTAAACCAAGGAAATCTGTCAATAGGTCTAGATCCATCAACTCAAGTTATCAAAGAATTTCCAGAACCAACAATCGAAGAGAAAAATGAACAATTAAAAAATGATTTTTTACAACCATCACCAGAATTAAATTGGGAGTTGTTAGATCTTTTACAAACTAAAATAGAAGTAGATAAAGATAAATTAATAGATAAGTTATTAATAAATCCAACAAGTTTAAATCGTACAAAATTTAGATTCAAAAGATCAGGAATTGAAGGTAAAATTTCAGGTTATCAAGAAGAAATCAATTTAAATGATTTAAATAGTTCAGCTTCAAATTCATTAAGTATAAATAGAGATTATTCCTCGAAATCTGAAAGTTTAAGAGGTCAGTCCGGTTTTTTACCATTTCAACCTGGTGGGTTGATACAACAACAAACTCAAGAAGTTAAAGATAATACTGCAAATTTACACAGAAATGAATTTGGTTTATTCGATATACCTCCTGGGTTTGAAAGAGGTTTAGAAGTCGGAGGAACACAAACAGAATTAGATTTAGATGAAGAAGAACAAGATATAGAAGAAGATACATCACCTATGAATCTACATAATGTTGGAGAAGAAAAAGACAACCAAAAAATTGAACCTAAACAGATTCCATTTGACTCTTCTGAAATTGAAGGACTAGTCCCGTTTGATTATTCATCTTTCAAATATGATGAAAAAAAATCCAAGGATAAAAGAGCATGGGCTCATGTTGTTGATTTAGATCACAAAATAGAAGACTTTAACGAATTAGTGCCGAATATGGCAAGAACTTGGCCATTTGAATTGGATACTTTCCAAAAAGAAGCTGTATTCCATTTAGAACAAGGTGATTCAGTCTTTGTAGCTGCTCATACATCAGCTGGTAAAACTGTTGTTGCAGAATATGCAATAGCTATGGCAAAAAGAAATATGACTAAATGTATATATACTTCCCCAATCAAAGCATTATCAAATCAAAAATTTAGAGACTTCAAAGAAACCTTTAAGGATGTTGATGTTGGATTAATCACTGGTGATGTTCAAATCAATCCTGAAGCAAATTGTTTAATTATGACTACAGAAATTTTGAGGTCCATGTTATATAGAGGAGCAGATTTAATTAGAGATGTTGAATTTGTTATATTTGATGAAGTTCATTATGTAAATGATATTGATAGAGGTGTTGTTTGGGAAGAAGTTATAATTATGTTACCTGATCATGTCAAATATATATTATTATCTGCTACAGTTCCAAATACTTTTGAATTTGCTAATTGGGTAGGTAGAACCAAGCAAAAAGACATATATGTTATATCGACACCAAAAAGACCAGTACCTTTGGAAATATTTATATCTGCTAAAAATAAATTATTTAAAGTTGTTGATTCCACTAGAAGATTTGTTGAAAGTGAATTTAAAGCTCATAAAGATTTGTTAGAGGCAGGTAATGCTAAAAAGGAATTACCATCAACGTCAATGGGTTATGGAAGTAGAGGTGGACCAGGTGGATCAGCTAGAGGTGGAAATAGAGGAGCAGGTGCAAGAGGAGGTAGAGGCGGAAGAGGAGGAAGAGGTGGTTCTACATTAATGACAAATAGAGGCAATTTCACAAATCCAAAAAGAGGTACAGATGGACCAAATAAAAACACATGGCCAGATTTAGTACTGTATATGAGAACAAATAATTTACTTCCAGCAGTCATATTCGTATTTTCCAAAAAGAGATGTGAAGAATATGCTGATAGTTTAAGAGGTGTTGATTTTTGTAGTGCCAGAGAAAAATCTGAAATTCATATGTTTATAGATAGAGCAGTTGGAAGGTTGAAAAAAGAAGATAGAGAATTACCACAAATTATGAAAATAAGAGAAATGCTTAGTAGAGGAATTGCTGTACATCATGGTGGTTTATTACCAATTGTTAAAGAATGTATTGAGATTTTATTTGCTAAAACTTTGGTGAAAGTTTTGTTTGCAACTGAAACTTTTGCAATGGGGTTGAATTTACCTACAAGAACAGTTGTCTTCAGTTCCACAAGAAAACATGATGGTAGAGGATTTAGAAACTTGTTACCCGGTGAATTCACACAAATGTCTGGTAGAGCAGGTAGGAGAGGTTTGGATGCAACCGGTACTGTTATTGTTATGGCTTATAACGATCCATTATCTCCTACAGATTTCAAAGAAGTTGCTTTAGGAACTCCAACTAAATTATCATCACAATTTAGATTAACTTATAATATGATTTTAAATTTATTAAGAATTGAAGCTTTGAGGGTGGAAGAAATGATTAAACATTCATTTAGTGAAAATTCAGCACAAGTGCTATTACCAGAAAATCAAAGAAGACATGAATTTCTTACTACCAAATTAAAAAATTTACAATTAAGTTCATGTTCTAAATGTGATATGGGAAAAGTTGAAGAAACTTGTAAATTAATGTTTGAATATGAAAAAATATATGGAATGTGTGTACAAGATATTCATAAATCTCCGATTTTGAAAACATTACTACTCAAAGCTGGAAGATTGGTTATATTCAGAGATAAAAATCAAAATTCAAAAGTTGGATTTGTTGTAAGATCAGATAGCACAAATGAAAACATCATGTTGGTGACTTTTGATCATGGGAAAGAATTCGACACTGCACAAGATCAATACAAAATGCCATTTTTACCAATCTATGAATACAATATGAAACATTTCCCTAAGATTAAATTTAATGGAAACTTTAAAGTTACTCAGATCCCATTTGATTGTATATATTTTATTGGCAGATTATCTTTGAAAATCAATATGTCAAGTTTAATCAATGATGATCCAGATTCTTTGACTGAAGCTACTAGTCAAATCAAAGAATTTCTTAGATTTCAAGCTGACTTTACTGAGTTGGGTTTATCAAATAGCAGACAGTTATCATTGCATGATTTAAATAATGAAAAAGAAAATATATTCAAAAAGATTAAAGAACTTCGTGGCTACTTGTGTCCAGATTTTAAACAACATTACATAGAATATAGACAGCGTCATTTAGTAGCTCAAGAAATTGAAAGTTTACAAAGATTAATATCAGATGAAAATTTAGATTTATTACCAGATTATGAACAAAGATTAGAGGTTTTAGAAACACTTGGTTTTATAGATGATCAGCATAATGTTGTATTAAAAGGTAGAGTTGCATGTGAAATTAATTCAGGTTGGGAATTGATCCTAACTGAATTGGTTTTGGATAATTTCCTTGGAGATTTTGAGCCAGCTGAAATTGTTGCATTATTATCTTGTTTTGTATATGAAGGTAGAACACAAGAAGATGAACCACCATTGATTACACCAAGATTAGAAAAAGGTAAAATTAAAATTAAAGAAATTGCAGAAAAATTATTAAAAATTTATATTGATAAAAAAGTTTCATTAACTTCGGAAGAAGAAGATTTCTCAGAAAGTAAAAGATTCGCATTAGTTAATGTTGTTTACGAATGGGCTAACGGACTAAGTTTTAATGAAATTATGCAAATTAGTGTTGAAGCGGAAGGTACTATTGTAAGAGTTATAACAAGATTAGATGAAATTTGTAGAGAAGTTAAAAATGCTGCATTAATTATTGGTGATTCTAAATTACACCTCAAGATGGCTGAAGCTCAAGAGAAAATTAAAAGAGATATTGTATTCTGTGCATCATTATATTTATAAGTGTTATTTGTACAAGCTTTTGATAGTTAATTCTATAAATTGTCTTTTAATATATTAAATATACCTCTTTTACCGTTTAAGATTTTATCTATGGTTTCATTATCTAAATTTTGTTTATATTTAATGCTTATTAGACCAATCATTGTATAAAAGCTCCCAATAGTAGTAGCATTAATGACTTTTTGTTTTTTCAATTGGTATAAATCGTGGTCAATGAATTCATTGATTAAAAATTCTGAGTTTATGGTAATACTGTTTGATAGTCCATTTAGTTTCATGAATTTTAAGATAATAGAATTATCCCAAACCCAATTTAAATCTGATTCTATTTCATTCTCAGAGTTGGATAAATATTTTAAATTTTGAAAAATTTTTAATTGATTTACTAATAATAATCTGTAAATGTTTTGACCAACTGATCTAATCTTGTCAGATTCGTAAATTATCGAGGTATTGTCTATTCGTGTGTGTAATTCTAAGTTCGTTAGTCCATTCGATATTATAGCTAGTTCATAGTTCAGTAGAACCAAGGGATTTAAGTACTTTATTAGTGGTTGAACGTTCGTTGAGTATGTTGATTTGTCTTGTAAAGTTGAAATTTTGTCTATTATTGTTGGTCTGTCTCTTTCAATTATCGTTCTTTTGAAATTGGGGTTTAGGTACGTAATGAATTTGTCTATGAATCCAAAATGGTTGAGAAATGATGGTTTAAATCGTCGTATCAATGGTATGAATGAAGATGATGATGAGGTTGATCTTGTGAAATTGATAGGTAGATTCTTTAGTCGTAGTATCCTATCATTATGCTTTATGAGGTGCTTTCTTATCATAGTAGACTGATCATTTGCTCTATTTTATTCTTCGTAGTAGTGATTATCGTCTTTTGAATCAATTTTGATTGAGTTTTGCAACTCATCCATACATTATTTTTTTCACAACCAAAATATATTTACTACTAACTACAAATCATTAATTTACAATATGTCATCCAAATCGTCTACCACCAAAAAAAAAGCTCAAACTCCAGATCCCAATGCTTTGGCACCAGCTAAAAAAGTAAAAATACCAAAATCATTTATTGTACGACCTCATGAATCGTCATCATCACTTAAAACAGTTGCAAATATTTATCTAAACTCCGAAACATTTGAAGCATTAGAATTAAAAAATGGTCAGTTAGTGTATGTAAGTCAACTACAAGGACAACCAGGTATAGTAGCAACTGCACATTCATTACTGAATATAGATAAGAATGTTATAACAATTTCAGAAGAGTTTAGGCGGTTAGTTGGTCTATTATTAGGTGACAGAGTAAACATTGTTAGATATGATCAACAACCAAATTATGCTCAAGTAGTGTTCGTCAATGGGGAAGTGAAAGATTCTGAAAAAGTACTAGAAGATTTAGGATTGATATATCCAGGACTAAAGATTGGAGACTTGACAATAATAGATATACAAGACTCAATAGAGACTAAGATGAACTCACTATCGCTTTCGAGCACAGATGAGCTAAGATCATATCCGAAATGTGTTTCTCCACCCTATTTATTCACATCACTGACTAAAATAGAAACAACCACTGACAAAAGTACCTCATTGATCAAATACCCTAATATACCCAGACCAATTAACTTTTCACAAGTTGGAGGATTATCAAAACAAATAGAAACATTGAAATCGACTATAGAATTACCATTGCATAATCCAACATTATTTTCAGAATTTGGGATTTCGCCACCAAGAGGGATATTATTGCATGGAGCACCAGGTACAGGTAAAACAATGTTACTTCGATGTGTAGCCAATAATATAAATGCTCATATTCTTAGTATAAATGGTCCATCAATTGTTTCAAAATATCTAGGAGAGACTGAAAATGCAGTAAGAGATATATTTGAAGAAGCTGCAAAATATCAACCATCAATTATATTCATGGATGAAATCGATTCATTAGTACCGTCTAGAAATTCCGATGATACTGGAGAAACTGAAAGTAGAGTAGTTGCAACATTATTAACAATGATGGATGGTATGGAAAATTCGGGTAGAATAGTAGTTGTTGGAGCTACAAATAGACCAAATTCTGTTGATATAGCCTTGAGAAGACCAGGAAGATTTGATCAAGAAATTGAAATTGGAATACCTGATGTGGAAGCAAGACAAGATATTTTACAAAAACAATTTGAAAAAATGAATAAAGAGAAATATGAGTTAACAGATGAGGATATTGCTTCAGTGGCTGCTAAAACTCATGGATATGTTGGTGCTGATTTGACTGCTTTATGTAGAGAAGCGGTAATGAAAGCAATTAACAGAGGTTTAGCTAATAGTATTCCTCAAAAAGATATCAAAGTAACACTTGAAGATGTAAATGATGCATTAACTGAAATAAGACCATCTGCTATGAGAGAAATTTTTTTGGAAATGCCAAAGGTTCACTGGTCAGATATTGGAGGACAAGAAGAATTAAAAAGAAAACTAATAGAAGTTGTTCAAATGCCACTAGAAGCTTCAGAATCTTTCAAAAATTTAGGTGTAAATGCACCAAAAGGTGTTCTACTTTATGGACCTCCAGGTTGTTCCAAAACTTTAACAGCAAAAGCATTAGCTACTGAATCAGGACTTAACTTTTTGGCTATTAAAGGTCCAGAGATTTTTAATAAATATGTTGGTGAAAGTGAAAGGACAATAAGAGAAATCTTTAGAAAAGCAAGAGCTGCATCACCATCAATAATTTTTTTAGATGAAATTGATGCAATTGCTGGTGATAGAGATGGTGAAGGGACTACTGCATCTAAAAATGTTTTAACTTCTTTATTAAATGAAATTGATGGTGTTGAGGAATTAAAAGGTGTTGTAATTATTGGAGCAACTAATAAACCATCAGAAATTGATGCTGCTTTATTAAGACCTGGAAGATTAGATAGACATATTTATGTTGCACCACCAGATTATGATGCAAGATTACAAATTTTACAAAATTGTTCCAACAAATTCAATTTATCTAAAGATGTTGACTTGAAAGTTTATGCTAGTTTAACTGAAGGTTGTTCAGGTGCAGAAGTTACTTTATTATGTCAGGAAGCTGGTCTTAATGCTATAATGGAAAATAGAAATGCTAAAACTGTGGAAAATAAACATTTTGAACATGCATTAAAGGGAATTTCAAAAGGTATAACTCCTGAAATGTTACAATACTATATAGATTTTGCAAATAGATCTGGTCTAAAAATGTAAATAAATATTCTCCAAAAATGTATTTCAAAAAAAAAAACTTTAAGCCACTGGTATTTTTCCTCTATTGTTGTTGACAACCTTCTTGTAAATTTTTTTCTAAATCTGGTGGTAAATCTTTATCATTGAAATCAAATCCTCCTGCACCACCAGCTCCTCCACCAAATCCAGGTAAGAAATCACCAGTTTCACCAACTAATTCAGTTGGTGGTTGACCTAATTCTTGTAAACTTTCCAACATTGAATTAATTTGATCTCTTTGTTGTTTATTTGAATCATTATAATCGGAACTATCAAAAATTTTTAAAATATCATTAGTTATTTCATACTGATTATTATAATTTTCATATTTTTTAGGTTCTAATTTTTCTTTGTTATCTTTTAAATATTGTGGAAATTTTTTATTTAAATCTTTTATTGGTTCATATAAGACTTCTTTTGAACTTAATTGTTCCAACATATCAACTAATAATTTACTCATATCCATATCTCCTCCACCTAATGCTGAATCACCACCCATACCTGCTAATAATTGAGTTAATAAATCTTCAGGATTAGTACCCATTGAGTCATTTTTAATTTTGGAATCAATATCTTCACCTGATTTACGTAATCTTTCCATAGTTTCTTTCATAACATATTCAAAATTTGCAGGTTTTGATTCTTGAGTTTCAACTTCTTCTCTATGATTTGTTTCAAATTGTTTAACTAATGTTTCAAATTGTTTTTGAGTTTCTGGATCTTCTATTTTCATATCTTTTATTAATTCTGATATTGAATTTTGAAAATCTTCATTTAATGGATCAGTTTTAGAAGTTGGTGGTGGAGGTTGTGGTATTGATTGTGATTGTGATTTTTGAGTTTGTGATTCTACTGTTGATCCAGGTGGTTTGCTTAGTACTTCATCTGCAAAATCATCTAATAAATCATCTAAATCATCGACATCTTCAGCTGTTGATTTAGTTTGTGCTTTTTCTGTTGTAGTAGGAGTATCTTTAGTGGTATCTTTTTTAGATTCTGAAACTGGTTCTGTTGTAGTTGTGTTTTCAGTAGTAACAGATGCTAAATCCTTATTCTTTAATTCTTCTGACATGATTGATGGATTGATATTAAATTGTTCAAATCTTTGAAATAACTCAATTTCTCTAATAAATTATACCGCTTGGGTTTTAACTTTCGGTTATTGAATCCAATAGATAAAAATTTTTTTTACTCCCCACATTAATTTATTTTGTGTTTCATAAAATTTATATGCTCGGTCAAATACTTTGTTTTTTTTTGCAATATTTTATCACCAATTTACCATCATTGGATTCTCACCAAAGAGATTCAAGTATTACATATATTAAGTTATTATCCATCATTAATGAAAGACTTTGTTTATAATATTTTATAGAATTTATATGAATATTTAAATACAAATTAACATATTTCATAATATATAACTTAGAAATTCAATCACTTTCATTATAACTTTGGTTTTGAAGCATCAGGTCCACCAGCTGTTGCATTCGAATTAATTTCTAACTTTCCATTTTCATCGCTTGCTATATCATTTCCAAAAAATACCACAGTTACAGTCAAATCATCTCTATATCTTCTTGATACAGGATTCGGTATTGAAATAATCATTGAAGTTTGTTCTTTTGATCCACCATTTGATAAAGCATTTCTAATTAAATGAGTTGATACATTTTTATCTTGTAATAAAAAGCTACCACCACCTGTAGATTTTCTAAAAGGTTTTTTACTTGCTTTATCCATTGTTATATCTTCAACTTCTGGTAATTTATTTTCTCCAACTTTACCAAAAAAATTCCAAAACGATTTTTGAGGTTTAACCATTTTTTCTCTTTCCATCCATTTAACAACTAATCCAACAATTTCTTCATTTGTTAACATTTCATATAATCCATCACTTGCTAATACTAAAAATTCATTATTATCAGGATTTATTTTTGTTGTTGTTATTACTGGTTCTGCTGTAACATATGGTGGAGATTTTAAATGATTTGGTAATCTTTTACCAAAAAATTGCTTGTAGATTCTTTCTTGTATTGATGCTGGTAATTTATAACGACAATCTCCAAAAGCTCTTGTTGGTTCTAGACTGCCTAAAACTCTACCATTTCTTATAACTTTTGGTTCATCTGGATGTTCACTTATTATTCTAGCAACTTCTGTTGGATTTGCACCAGTTTGATCAATACTTAATTGTTTTGCTGTCCATTGATTATCTTTGAAAGATCCTAAAATAGCTCTTGAATCACCAGTAACTGCAACTTTTAACATTTTGGAATTTGTATCATAAAATGATAATAATGCACATGAACCAGATAATGCAGGCATTAATAATTCAGCTGCTTTTGCCTTATTGTTATCAGTCAATAATTTTTCAATATTTTTATTTACAATTTCATGATCTAATTTTAAAAAACCATTTTTAATAGCTTGATCTATTGTTGCACTATTTGGTACATATCTTAAATTTTCTTCACCTTGTACTGGTTTATAAATAGTACCTAATTCATTTATAACATAATTTATTAATTGATCTCTTAATTTTGAACTTGTAGTCCAACCTCCATGACCATCAAATACTCCAAAAAACATCCAATCAGTTGTTGTCTTAATATTATTATCTTGTAAAATTGGTACTTGAATAATTTCTTCAGCTCTATCATCTTCAATTGGAGAATTTGAAGGTAATTGACATATATCATATCTTGTAACTCCTTTACCTCTATTTACATTATAACTTTCTTCAAATTGTCTTAATTTAGTGTCAACTTGTTCATCATTTAATAAAAATATACCTTCTTTATGTTGTTGATGACTTATACTATTTTTTTGATGCATTGATGAAGTTGAAGTTGAAAACAATTTTTTGTCTTCTAATAATTTTGGTGATGTTATAGTTGATGAAGTATTTGAAGTTAATAATTGATTTGATGAAGATGAAGTAGATGATTGCAGCAGTGGTAAAGTATCTAAATTATAATAATTTGATTGATTAAATGCAATATAAGAACCAATTATAATTATTCCAGAAACTAATGCAACATTTTTACCTTGTTTTTGATATTGTTGTTGTTCATTTTTAGGTATTGATTTAAATAAATATTTTGATAAATTTAATAATTTTGATGATGATATTGATGATTTTGTAGTTGATGTTATTAATCTTTTACTTATTGTTTGTAATTGTTTATTTGTAAGATATAATAGTTTTGGTTTCGTTGATAATACATATGACATTATTGATTATGAATAATTTATATTATTAATATACTTCTTTTGAATTGAATATTTAATTTAATTGAAAATAATTAGATATGATTAAATGAAAAATGAAGGATATATGAATAATGTTGAATAATTTGATTAGATTCTATTAATATATATATATATATATGAATAATGTATACGGGTATATAAATGTATTTTTGATTAAAACTATTTGATATATTATATATCTGCTATTATTATATTATTATTAAAACTGATTGATTAATGATATATGTATAAATGTAATGTTAAAAAAGATGATAATCTAAATATAATAAAATTGATAGTGGTAGTGGTTGTGATATAAAAAAAAAATAATTAATTTAGCAATATGGTTAAAATCGGAATTTATTAACATCTTGTAATTGGTAGCTTTTGCTTTATTATTCTATTATAATTATAGTTGTTACTCCTATACTGTACAAGCTCTAGTTTCTGTAAAGTATTACTTTTTAGTAGTCATACTGTATAGTATTCATATGTCTCTTTATATACTTACTACCTTGTTTGTACTTAGTCTTGAAGTGTAGCGTACACTTTTAGTTCGTAACATATCTAAATCACGTGAGCTGCGCTATAACACCGAAATATTATGTATGCTTACGTAATAATTTTGCAGTTTTATTTGTTAAATCTTTCCACCACCTTAGTAGCTAAAGAGATTTGAACTTATCAAATAGATCAGCTAAATATCAGCTTCCGTTTAGGGTAATTTGTTTAAGTTGAAAGACTGTATTCGTTTTGTGTAATTTGTCTTGTTCCTTTTGTGTAATTTTCAACCTAAAAAGTGCCAAAATCTAAACTGCCAATATCTCTATCACTTTGATAGCAATCGTGCCTCAAAGTACTTCAAAATTATTGAAATTTCTTGGACTTTAGTTCCTTGCTTTTAGAATTGGAAAAAGTCTAGTTTTCAATGAGTTTGGTTTTGTGTAATTTTTTGCCTTAAATTTTTGCTTATCTTTAGTTTCGAGCTCAAAAGTTTGAGTTCTGGACTCAAAAGGCTAGCCATTATGCCACACAGATATGCACACGTGCTCGGTACTATACCTCCGTTTACAAAAATATTTGAAACAGGTTCGAGCCCGGTACCCTAAAGATTGAAAGTGCTAGCCACTATGCCACAAAAACTAAAAACGTGACCTCGGAGGTACAACCCCGGTTTTGTGTAATATTTACATGAACCTTGGCCAAAACTAAATTGGCCCGTATCTCCTTACCTGAGGGAGTTATCAGCACAGGGAATTATTTTTTAGTCTATTCAAATCAAGATCTAGCTTCTAAAATTACTTAGGGTCCCATAGCTACTCATTTGAGTGAGTTAGACGTTTTCCTTTATATCTCAACAACCAGAGAATATTACGCAATGAGACCTGGTTCAGTGGATAGTTGAAGAGTTAGGAAATACAGAGATGCAATAAAAAAAAATAGAGGAAAAAAAATGAAATGTTCGGGCGCAAAATGGTAAATTCTCAAATTTTTTTAGGGGTAGTTTCACAGACTATTGAGCCATATTTGGATCTCTGAGTACCATCAAGAACCAATAGGCATTATTTTTGTGACATTCTCAACACTTTTATGGCAGCAATTGTGCAAATAATGAAGCTGTACAGAGACATGTTCCTAAATTTTGCAACAAAATTATTGTTCTTAGTTGTGAACCACCCCATTCTGAGAATTTTCTAGGGTACTTTATTTTCAATGAGTAAATATAGTCTATATCTTTTAGAATAAGATACGACAAGGTCAGGAAAGCTGTCGGAAACCTCAAGTTTCACCCTATAAGATCCACTCAACAGAGTCCCGCTTTAGTTCCCACAGTCTTAGTTAGTGATTTATCGTTGAATTAATGCAATGTGTTATTTTTGTAGTGTTATTACTGCTTTTTGTTTAGCTCTTTGCAAAAAATGCCTTTATGATAATCAAGATAAAGAAAATATCATGTTATCATTTATTTGATATGTTTAAATTTGCAATCTACTGTTGAGCATGTGGTACAAAACCTTGAATTACTTGGTAGCAGAAAATCTGAAACATGATTATTGAAAGCATTAATATTTATTGATTGGAGGTAGATTAATAGACTAACAATTGATCATCATCATTTGTTCTAGCTTCTAGTTACCAACCTTTTATTTAAAAAACCTTATTTGCTTTAAAAGGCTTAGATTTAACACAAACTACGGTGAGAAAGGTAGGATTTTTGAGCCGAATTTAATATTAAGTTTAAAATTGAACTTGAGGTCGACCATGTATGGGGCTTGAAGAATGCCAAATTTATCGTTGAAAATGGGCTCAGACATGAAGTTATATTTTTCTGACTATTTTCGTGAAATCAATTTGTGGGTTTTGGTGACCACATTTGTTATATATTGAAGTTAGTTTGTGTCAGAACCATCGTTGCAAACGCATATGATATACCAATTTATTATAATATAGGCTTACTTTAGTGGGTGAATGTTAACATGAGTATCATAGGAATTTAATTGACGACAGTGAATAAGTATAATATTAGTCCAAATGAATAGTACATTGGTTTATTTAAACAATGTATAGAAAGGTATTATACAGCAAAAGGAATAATATCAAAGAGAGTATAGCTATGGAATATAAAATGCTATATCAGCTGTGCCTATCTCAAGTTCAGTACCTCAACTTTATGTCAACCGCCACTTTGTCTTTCCTAAAATGAACCCATTAATACTCATTAGATCATTATCAAAGCATACAAAAATGTTTAGTGAAAAAGGACAAGGCATAAGTACCTAGCTAAAAAGTGCTTACTGAGACCGGGAACATCCTGTGTACTAGAGCAAGTATTAACTGTAGTTCAAACAAAACTTTTAGGACTTGGTTGAGTTTTGTCTTTTTTCGCATCAATTTGGTTCCAAATTTTATTATTTTGTTGCAAAATAAGTACTTTACATAAGTGATTGAGCATAGTAAGTCGTAAGAAGTCATCACAATAAAGAACTGGCAAATAATTAGACTGCTCCACACCATCGTGGCTAGCTGGAGGCACGGAAACATGCCTCCTCAAATTAGCTTAAAATCTAAGTATCGATATTGTAAAAAAGCGTTATTTAATCGCAGAGCCATAAAAGTATAAGACGAACCGGGGCCGAAACTGAGCTGTTAAAAAGCATTTGCTTACTATCGATGACTAAGGCTTTTTAATAAGCTTTTAGCGAGTTTCTGATACTGGTAGGTGCTTTATCGTGGTACTAAAATATTTAGGTCGAGAATGTCATCTCTCCACTAAAAAGTAGATCTAAGATTTTTTTTTCAGATCCATAAATTAAATAAAAACGAAGAAAGTAATATAACCTACATTGTATAATAGTATCACCGAAGATGGGTAAATTGAAGAAAGGAAGAAAGAATACCAAAAATAGATTGAATCCGATAGCGTCAAAATCTCAACAAGAAGTTAAAAAAGATGAAACAACCAGACAATCCAAGATTCTACCATTAATAAATAAATTAAAATCAACCATTCCAAACGATAAATCAATGGCATTGGGAGCAATAACTGTTCTTGCAGAAGATTTCAGAATGAGGCAACTACTTCTTAAAGACAAAATAGTACAAGTCGTTATGGAAACTTGTTTAAATGATTCAAATGATGAAATAGTAGTGGAAGCATTTGGTTTATTAAGAAATTTAGGAATTGAATCTGGATATGATGTAATTAAATTTTTATGGAGACAAGGAATATGGACTAGTATTGAAAATGCATTGAACAAGATTGATGTTTCTTTCAAACTTTTAGCAGAAAAGGGTAATGTTGAAAAAGATAAATCGAAGATTCAATTGTTATATGATTTTGCAGAAAATATATTGAGCCTAATTATTACATTGGCAAGTGGAGATGAAGAAATTTATGAATCTATATTTAATAAAATTGATCCTATAATAGATCTTGTTTTCAAATTGTTGAAAAATCATATAAATGGGAGTTTCAAAGTGTCTAAGTTATTTGATGCATTGCTTGATTTTATTTATGAATTTTCAACTGAATCTGTGGAATTTGTTGAGAAATGCAAAAACTTCGATAGTTGGGACAAACTAATTTCGTATATTGGGGATTCAAATAGTAAATTAAGTAAAGTGTACATTGAAGGGATCAAATATAATAATTATGAAGTTTTGGAAGCATCATTTGAAAATAAACAAGAAGTAATGTGCAACATATTGCATCAGATTTATAGCATATTAATTAGCATTGATTTACAACAATTAAAATCTCGAATTAATTCGATACAAAATCCAAATAATGCAAATGAACCAATAAAAAAAGACTCCAATACAATAGAGACAGATTTATCAGCAAACAATGATGTGAAAAGAGAAACAAAAATTGACCTTTCAACTATTGAAACTGGTTTAACAATTATAACGTCAGTTCTTGAATACTTGGCGGTAAATGAAGAAGATCCAAACGAACCTATTACACTTTCTCCTGAGACTGAAAATATATTATTCCAAGAGATAGAACCAATGCTACTAGAAATACTACAATTTGAATTAAGTGAAAAGATATTGCTGCTAAGTGAATCAATATTAGGTGCAATAAATAATTTCTGTTGGCTTATTTTAAGTAATGAACATCTTCCAGTCTCTTGGTATGACAAATCTTTACAACTTTGGGATCTTATATTAACAATAAATGATGAACAATTGCAAAAGTCAAGTTTAAGTATACTTTGGGCTATTTTAAAAAGTTTAGGTCCTGAAATCTCAGAAAAGATACCAATAGAATTAATTGAAAAATTGTTAACTGTTCAATTAGCTGAAGATAACTTAAACGTAATTGGGGTTTTAGGTTCCATTGCACCAATTATCAAAAACAAAGAAATCACTTTCAAAATATCACAATTTTTATTAGATTCAGTAAATACAGCTTGTGAAAATATAAAATCAGTAACAAATTTGGAAATTATAATTGAAAGCTTAAATATGATTTATGATATATTTGGTGATAAAGAATTTGATTATGATTATGAAATTTTTGTTCAAAATGATTATTTAACTATTTTAAAGAATCTAGAACCAAAATTAAAAGAAATTTACAAGAAAATCGATAAGAATAAAGAACCTCAATTGAAATTGAAAATGGAGGAAACCCGGATTAATTTGGAAAGATTTATTCAGTACAAAGCTAGTGAAAGATGAATTAGTAAAAGTATTCAGAATGTCATGTATCATTTTTTTTAATCTCAACTAAAAGGTAACGCATTATCATGAGATTACTATAGCGGTCTCACCAATATTTAATACGTACTTACTCATTTTATATAGAAAATTAAATGCATGACTTACTCGACTATTTCTCCGTTGGAATTGAGTCCTACGTATTTGCAAGTCTCAATTAATGTTGTTTATTTCTGGCAGCTAAAACAATCTCTGTCATTAGCTAAAAGATGGTTCTATCTTCTACGAGTGACTGATGACAATGGACCATGGATGCAATAAGCATTTGTTACCGCCATATGTGATTTAGCGAGCTAGACGCAGCAAGCAAGATAACACCAAAAAATAGTCATAAAAATTGTCTACAAAAAAAAGCACAAAAATTTAAAACGTGAAAATGGTCCCTTGGCCCAGTTGGTTAAGGCGTGGTGCTAATAACGCCAAGATCAGCAGTTCGATCCTGCTAGGGACCATATTGACTTGAAATTTCTATTTTTTTTTCAGATGCTGTTTTCTATTCTTTTGACACTTGCAGCCAATACGCTGACTATCAATAGATCTCACTCATGGCGTTGCGTCTAATTCTATATTCTTGTCTATTAACTCGTGCTTTTGTAACCGCTGTTTTTGATCTAGATATTGTATTATATATATTTCAGTCCGTACAGCCTAAACAATACTATAATATCTCATTAAAATCTTGATAGTTTGAATACAGAGGTTCCTCTCATCATTTGTCGTGGCTTTCATCATTATGATATATGTGTTTATTCGTTATCTATTTACAGAATTAAAATAAGATTTTTAAAGTATACGTCCCCCGAAGTCATTAAATAAGTGATACCCAATAATTTATAGCCTGAACCTTTCTAGTTTATTCAATCTTCTAGCAGTATTTGCATTAGTTTTAGTTCTTTGTCCTCTTACTGGAAATCCCCAAGCATGTCTAAATCCAGCGAATGAACCAATATCTCTTTTCATTTTGATATCGTTATTTATTTTATGTTTTAAATGACCTTCTACTAACAATTGTGATATTTCTTTATTAAGATCCATAATTTGTGGTTCTGTTAATTGATTCATTTTACAATTTGGATATATTCCAATTTTGGCCATTAATTTTGAAGCAGTTGTTGGACCAATTCCAAATATGGTTTTTGCAAGACCAATCCTTACTGGAAAATTGTGCTTTATTGATTTACCAAACACCACTACTCCCATTATTATATCTAGATTTAGTTGATTGAATAAGACAATAAAGATTGTAACACTAAAATTTTTCTTACTATATAATTTTTTCGCTAATAACAATTGAAAACCCCACGCTACCAAATTTTTTAAAGTTTGTATGAGATCAATTAATTACATAAGATCTATCATCAGAATGAGGAAAATCTAATATTTCGAAGATCTGGATCACGATCTCAGTTTGTTCAATCTAAAAGGGTAATTTCAATTTCTATAAGTTGATTAATTATTTGCGTAATTAATTCAATTAGAAATTTTTTACTTTCAAATTTTTTAATTCTCCACCCCCAATTTTACGATAGGAAAATTATAAAAATAAACTAAAAGATTAATCCAAAGTTCATCTTGCTTTTTTTTTCAATATTTCACTATCTTTTTAAGTTAAAATTCGTTAAAGATAAGACAGTTAATATCTCCTCAAGTTAAAGTTTATCGAAAATAAGACATTCACTATCTCCTCAAAATAGGTTTAATTTAAAATAAGACAGAATTATGAGTTTTTTACCAAGCGGATCTAATCCAGAGACTAGTTTATTCACATGTAATACATGTAGTCTAAAATTTGTTAATGCCGATTTACAGAGACAACACATGAAGACAGAATTCCATAGATACAATTTGAAGAGAAGGATTGCACAATTACCTTCAATATCATCTGATGTATTTGCTGAAAAAATCTTAAGTTCAAAATTAAGGTCAGACAATAGAAATGAAAATGAAGATGAATATGGGTTTTATGTTGCAACTAGGAAGAAGAAGAACAATTCAAATAAACAAAATTTGAAAAATGGTTATAGTATTAGAAATAATTCAAGAGGTCGTTCTATAGAAAGAATAATTACTGAAGCAAAAGATTTTGCTGCTATAGAAAGGAGTACAAGTCCTGCTGGTTCAGTTGCATCGGATTTTTCACAATTTTCACTTAATGATTCTGAAGGTTATCATGAGATTGAACCGATACATACTGGTTCAGAATTAAATTATACGGAATCATCAGATTTTACAGATTATGAAGATCTTCAAATGCCATTAGAGGATGAGGAAGAAGAAGACGAAGTTGAGGATGAGGAAGAAGAAGACGAAGTTGATGATGAGAATTTAGAGGATGAAGAAGAACGATCAAAAATTATTCCGATCACGAATTGCTTCTTCTGTGGTGTTGAAAATGTGGATACAGAAAGAAACATAAAACATATGTTTAATAGTCATGGCTTGTACATTCCTGAAAGGTCATTTTTAATGGATATGGAAGGACTACTAATATATCTAAGTACAATCATATCAAGCTTTAATTGTTCTGTATGTGGTTTTCAAGGAAGAAATTTAGAAAGTATTAGACAACATGTCAAATCTAAGGGTCATTGTAAGATTCCTTATGAAACTAAAGACGAAAAATTACGTTTGGCTAAATATTATGATTTCACAGTTGATGATGAAGATAAAACAAAACGAAGTAAGAATTCACCTACTTCGAAGAAAGTTGGATTTAATGATGACCCGACAGAATCAATTGTCTATATAGATTCCGATGCGTCAGCTAATGATGAAACATATAATGATCAAGAAGAAGAAAGGGAAGAAAGTTCAACAAATGGAGAAGAAGAAATAAACAATAATTATTCTTTAGTACACATTGATCCATCTGGTGTTGAACTAACAACTCCTATAGGTTCCAGAATTGGACATAGATCAATGCAAAGATATTATCGTCAAAATATTGCCTTACCAGTATCAAATGATGATGAAGGTAGAAAAACTCAAGCTTTGGTTGATAGAAGATTTGCTTCTGGTTTATCTTTTAGAGAAATTTCTAAACAACAAAGGGAAACTCAAAAAATTGAAAATAAAATTAAAAGTGATCAAGTTAGAAAAATGAAACCTAAAAAGATCAATTTCCAAAGACATTTTAGAGATGAAATATTGGGAACTTAAGTTCCCTAACTGGACACTGCCTTTTTTTTTTTAATACAAATAAAACTTGAAGTTGATAGTTCATTGAATAGTTTTTAAGTTGAACAAAAACTGGTCAAATTTTAGATCAATTTTAGATCAGTATTATAGTTGTAAACTCTCCTTTTAATCATATTTCTTTTATGTTGCAATGAATAAAAGTAATAACATTTCGTACATACAAATATCTGTAAAACATCTTATCTAAATTTGATTATTTGGTAGCAACATATCAATAATTAAATTCTACACATACAAAAAAAAATTGGAGAGAAGAAATTAAAAGCAAAGGTCGGAATAATAATAATTTCTACTTCATTTGATTACATCTAAGTTTTAATACTAAATACTTATTACAGTAATCGTTTTCAAAAAATTGTACATTCATTGATATCGTTTAGATCAAATAATTGATAGATTTCAAATACTTTGTACAATATACATATATTCCATCATTCTAATTACATTCAATAATATCGATCAAAACAAGTAATTATATCCTAAACATTAATTGAAGAAGACATCATATTTTGTCCAGATTCATTCACTTATACAACAATTTTTATAATCAAAAGTATTCTTAAATACATCAGCTTTCGTTTTCGTGAATATTGTCCAAATTTTTCAACCATTCAAGTATCTTTCAACCCTTAAATCTTTTTTTCAAATTACATTCAAAGTATAATACAAACATTCGCAATACGACATGGGAAATAATTCATCTAAGCCAGGAAATAAAAATTTCAATGGAGCTCCATTACAACGTACAGATACCTCCACGTCAGCAAAATCTTCAAGATCAATAAGAAGTAAATTGTCATTGAGTAGTATAAATAATGGTAATTCAAATAATAACAACAGCAGTAAACTCAACCATAATAACAACAATAATGGTGCTAATCAGACTGAGCTGATCTCAAATAGTGATGATAATAATTTAAATTCAACGCCATCTAGACCAAGATCTAATAATGAAAATTATAATCGGACCGAATATGATCAAGGCTTGAATGAATCTAGTACGACTCCAATACAACAAAAAAATGCATCGGCCGAAACTAATTCCGAAATACCGTCATTTTCAAGAAATAATAGTTCAACAAATATATATTCAACTTCATTCAGTGATAATAGTAATTTACCACCTTCGATGATGCAACTTCAACCAAAAGAACCTATACTTATCAGGAGAAATACAAATGAGACTGTTAATACAACTATTAGTGTTTCAGGATTAGAATCACCGACTATGAATTCACCATTATCAAATTCAGTAAATAATTCAAATAATAATAATAATAATAATATATCCAGGACATCAACCAATCATTCAATACCGTCTATAAATCATCATCTATCACCACAACCAACTGGTTTGTCAGACTTTGACTCTCAACCAAATGATGAAGAAGCAAATGACATACTGCAAGCCCCAAAATCTCCAAATTTATCAATTAATAATAATGAAGATAGTAAAAGTATTCAAAGTAGTAGACAGTCGCTGGCAGCTGATCTAACTGAACTATCTAAAACTGCTTCAACAATGAATAATCATCTTCATAAACAATCCACAACGTCATCATCGATAGGTGGAGGAAGTAATACAATTGATATAGAGGATTTAATTCAAAGACTATTAGATGCTGGTTATAGTGGGAAAAGAACTAAAAATGTTTGTTTGAAAAATACAGAAATTCAATTAATATGTGCAACTGCAAGAGAGATCTTTTTATCACAACCATCTTTATTAGAATTATCACCGCCAGTTAAAGTAGTAGGTGATGTTCATGGACAATATGGTGATTTAATTCGTATTTTTACAAAATGTGGTTTCCCACCTCAAACTAATTATTTATTTCTTGGGGATTATGTTGATAGAGGTAAACAAAGTTTAGAAACAATACTATTATTATTATGTTACAAAATCAAATATCCAGAAAATTTCTTTTTATTAAGAGGGAATCATGAATGTGCAAATGTAACAAGAGTTTATGGATTTTATGATGAATGTAAAAGAAGGTGTAACATCAAAACATGGAAATTGTTTATAGATACTTTTAATACCTTACCAATAGCTGCAATTGTTGCTGGTAAAATTTTTTGTGTTCATGGAGGATTATCACCGGTATTAAATTCAATGGATGAAATTAGAAATATTGTACGACCTACTGATGTACCAGATTTTGGATTACTTAATGATCTATTATGGTCAGATCCAGCAGATACTATAAATGAATGGGAGGATAATGAAAGAGGAGTATCTTATGTTTTTTCAAAAGTTGCTATAAATAAATTTTTAAGCAAATTTGGATTTGATTTAGTTTGTAGAGCTCATATGGTTGTTGAAGATGGTTATGAATTTTTTAATGATAGAACTTTAGTCACGGTATTTTCAGCTCCAAATTATTGTGGTGAATTTGATAATTGGGGTGCAGTTATGAGTGTTTCTGAGGAATTGTTATGTTCTTTTGAATTGTTGGATCCGTTGGATAGTGTAGCTTTAAAACAAGTGATGAAAAAAGGTAAGCAAGAGAGAAAAACAGCTCAAACTTTACAAAGAATTCAGTCCAGATGATAATAGCGAATTGTGTACTGGTTATCTTTCCAAATTAATGAAAATGAGAGATCAAACGATCTACCTTTGTATATGATTATTATAATAATTTTTTTTGAACTTGAATTTTAATTTGTATAATAAGTATAATAATTTAAGAAAGGATATACAAACTAATGAATTTGATGAAAGCTAGACTGTAGTTAATAAAAACTGATACTGTGAACAGTGAGAGATATTATACTAAATGCAAATCCTAATTGTTGGTATCATAGTACTGTATATAGTTCAAGATCGTATATTTCGATCTAATAATTTTGAGATCTTTACGATTTTAAGATATCACCATAGAAAACTTTAGATTTCCTTAATAGAATGGAACATTAATCATTACGTGTTCAAATGAAATACTAAATATTATTATGCAATATAGTAAAAGTACCATCAATAATAATAATAATAATAATAATAATAGTTCTAATAATGGGAGTGGTCATCCATATAGTGTCGATTCAAGTAATCAATTCTTATTAAGAACTGAGAATTTGGAACCATTAATAAGCTTTACAAATCAATTAAGCAGAGAAATTGAGAGTAATAATGAGAAATTATCAAGTATTTGTCACAATTTGGACTCTAGTTTTATTGATTTTCCAGAAGATATTGCGAATAACAATAGTGTACCACCCAACGATGGAAAGACCACTGATCGTTTAATTTCCTATTTACTAGAACAAAAATATAATATCAAAACCCCCAAAAATGAAGATGGACCTGACGAAGATGGGGCCGACTTAAAAAGTCAGATTGAATCTATGAATCAACTACTAGGTTCTAAAATTCAGAAAAATAAACAGTTATTTGAAATAATTAAAGATTACGAAAATACCATATTTGCTGAACTACTACCTGCCTTACTATCTCAAAATGATACCACCCATGAATTGCAACTGAAGGGCCAAACTAAGGAAGAACCTAACCAAACTAAGGACGAGCCCAAAGATTTAGAAAAATCCTCATTATCGTTATTATCAAATTCAGAATTTGACGATATTGAAATCATTCTTGATAAAAAATTACAATATCAAAATGAAGTTTATAAACTATATTTGGATAAAATTAGTGAAATGACGGAAGTACATGGCAAAATAAATGGAATTCTTGATAAATTTAATACTGATGCTGCTTAGTAGTCATCCATGGGATATATGGGGGCTGCAATCCAAATTGATACACAGGAGATTGTAGCTACTTTGGTTTAATGAACCCGGCATAATAGAATCTTTGGGAAGAGTTTAGTTTAGTACAATCAAGATTCAATTCATGTGTTTTCTGAAAAACATTGAAGAATTATAAAGCGCTGGAAGCTTTAAATGTTTAGTTCAGTTAATGAAGTTTGAAACTATACGATCTTTTATAATCAATTAATTGTAAATTTCTTTTAAGTGAGCTATAGAAGTACTCCTTTCTCAATTGCTGTAAATACATCTTAACTATTTCTTGAATGAATTGAAAAATGCGATTTTCCAGATCGCAGCTGCGCGAAATAATTAAATGAAACACTTTTCAATTAACATTATCATCTAACAAGCATCTAATCACAAGATTTACTACCCCTGAAATTACCCTCATATTATTGAACCAGTCACTTATTGATTCAAAAACTACTTGGTTTCAGCATCGTATGAGCTCATCAACCATCTTAAAACACAGAAGAAATAGAAAAATCAATTGATGAGATACAAGAATAATCAACCCAAATTTGATCAACTAGCAGTTTCATAACAAGGCAAATTAGAAGAAGTAATTAGAATAGTTAATTTTGAATGAGTGCTTATGCTGCTCTTAAATCAGGACTTCTGTTGACAGGCTCTCAAAACCCATCAAATGATAAATCAATGGTTAATGATGAATTAGATGATACAATTTTACAATACACTAAAGATTCTGATGATGAAGATGATAATGAGGAAGAAGATAGTGACGAAATTACTAATGAGGCTCAAACACGACTATATAAAGATGATACCACAAATCCACAAGGAGGTCCTTTGAATTCAAACACTCATAATATCATTTCACAATCAAATTTCATACCCAATAATACAAACTTAAATTTTTTCGATGATCACATACTACTCAAACTACATAACCCCGAATTTATAATTATCAAAGGTCAATTCAAGATGGAGATAATAGAAGGAGAGGTTCAACTAAATAATTGCTATAATATGGCTTCTGACTCCAAAAAAATATATTCTTTCAAATCTTCAGGTGCTCAAGCATTACCCATTGTATCACATGCATCAGCTGACAATATTGCAGTCTTAAAGCTAATAAATTTGAAAAATGGCCTTGAAAATCTTCATAAAATTTATTCACAAAGATCTTCTGCAGTGTCTGATCAAGATAATCTATTCAGAAACTACACGTTTGAAATTGTCATAAAGGAAAGCGAAGATGAATCATGTGGTTTATATATTCCAGATACTTGGTCCAAAATGTTCAAATCGATAGCCAACTCGCCACTAAATAGTCTCATGGTAATCGGGCATAAAAATACAGGAAAGTCTACTTTTTCCAAGTGTTTTATGGATTATTTGTTGCTACACAGAAAAAGACCAGTAGTATTAATGGACCTTGATCCTGGCCAATCTGAATATTCATCACCGTATTGTATGTCTTTATCAATCCATTATGAAGCAAGCTTTTGTGAAGATCTTTCAAAAGATGACAAAACTGAATTGTATTACGGCTTTACAAGTCCAATGGAATCCCCATCAAGGTTTTTAAATATTGTTCAGAGGCTATTCGATACATATTCTAGTACATATTTGCACAAAGGTTACGTTTTGATCATTAACACCCCTGGATGGATTAAGGGCTATGGTAAAGAATTATTGGTAAAGATATCTAATATTATAAATCCATCAGATTTGTGTCTTTTATCTCACAAATTATCATTAGATGCTGAAGAAAATCAAACCACTTTGAATGGATTATCATATTCAAATGTACATTTAGTTAGTGGTATTTTCTCGAATCAAGAATTATCTGCTAGTCAAATTAGATGTATTAATAAATTGTTATATTTTCATAAAATTTCAAATAATTGTTTCGATTTTTCAAGATATATGTTGGATGTGCCACCATTGAAATTAAGTTATTGCATCAATAACTCAGAAGTTGGAATAAATGCATTATGTGTTTTGAATTACAAGTTAAAGAGTACTCAAGAATTTGCATTGTTGCGTTTGCTTTTGGAGACAATGATATGGGGGATTTATGCAACTAGTAGTAAAACTTTTACACCTACAAAAAATACTTCAAGCAAGTACCCCAATTTGATAAACATGGAAACACTAAAGAGGATAAGCAATGATGATCAAGAAAGTCAATTTTTAGGACTACTAGCAATACACAGCATAAATTTCAAAGAACAATATTTTAACATTTATGCACCACCAGATGTTATTTCAAAGCTTCAGACCCATTTAAATTCCAATTACAAAATCATATTAGTCCGTGGAGAGGGAAATTTACCAGCACCAGAAATAATGTATCCTAATTTCTTACAACACATTGATAATTCAAAAACCAACACCACAAAGCAAGTCAATAGAATACCTTACCTAAGCTTCAAGGCAAAACCTAAAGTTGGTGGGATTTGGAAAGTACGAAGGAATATAATTAGGAAAAACCAAAGATAGGAACAGCAAGATCTGAAATTATAACAAACGCACAACACCAACAACACATTACTGGAGGTAGCATTTAAGTAATTTTTTCTAGTCATCATTCATTGAACTCTTCTAAAATTTATTAACATGTAATAAACATTAAAGTAACAAGTTTAATCATTTTATATTTTATACAATTGATTGGTTGATAAAGATTTGATAAAATTGTAGTCATGAGTGTGTGGATGTTTGTTGGTTCTAGGATGTTAACATATAGTTTTTAACCTCTTAACCCTTGGACGTCTCGCTAATATTTTACAATTTAAGTATGGTGGTTCTGAAGTGTTTCAAATCTAAGATCAAGATCCAACGGGATCTCAAATGAATTTAACTATTGCGGTAATGTTGTAGTTATATCTTTGGTATGGCTTAGCAAGATACTGTAAGTAATAATGTAATGTTGTGGTCAGATCTAGAGATATGGAAAATCAAGATGCTGTACGTATTGTAGCTGAGAATTGACCAGATCTAAATTTTAGTTTGTTTTGATCTAGATTTAAGTACAAAAGACCCCTGGAATCTGATTTGTTTTAGATTTTGATCTAGATTCGAGGTGCATAAAACGGTTCAAATCCTAAGATGTTAGGGTTTGAATTTGTTATAGATAGAAAATCTTCTCGTTTTCTGTTTTTTGGCTGCAAAATTAATTAAAATCCTTGTGTTAGGCAGACGTTGGCTTAGGTGAAAATTTGAAAAGACATTGAATTTAAACGCTGAAGCTAATACAGCCGAGACAACAAAAAACCATTAAAATAGCTACTTCTGTTCGTGAAACAAGTATTACATATCACTGATGCTGGAAATGATTGGTTTAGCAAATTTCTTTTCTCCATTTTTACGACACGACGCAAAATCTTAGTAAAATAAAAAATTGAATAATTACTTGCTTAAAATCAAGAAATTCAATTCTTACTTCAGAAATCTCGTTCGTTTCACAACAACATTTAGTTATTCATTTTTACTTCAGCTACTTCTATATATTCGTAAAATTTCTATCGTTTACTATAAATGGTTGATCAATTATTCTAAGAAATAGTTTGAAAAGGGTAAAATGGTTTAATTCCGGCTACGATTGTTTCAAATTTGAGCAAAATGAAAATTACGTTAAGGAATAGCTCTACATTACTTAGCCAAGTAGTTGGCTACAAGGTGTTTGGTTCAAAAGAGTTGGCTCGAGTATAAACGATGTCAATATGTGGTCAAAAATTAGAACAAATTAACGGAAAACTGGCCATAGATTTCTGGCCCTACAATTCAAATCAATAAGAAAAGAATAGATCCAGTGAATCTGATATACCATTTCTGATATTGGGATTAAGTGTGGAGAATCAAATCATTTTTATGATCAATAGACGCAGTTGCATCTAGAAGCACTAAATTGATCGACCAGAGCGGTAAAGCGGCATGTTTATGAGCACTTGATTGTGCTATCAGTTGGAGACAAGAGATTGGAGGAGTTAATGCAAGAAGGGATCAGAGTCGATATTCAAATTGTTTAAGAGTATATCGCAAATGTCGTGTCGCCAAATTGTATTTCAAAACATTCGGGTTCGGCTGGAGATCTCGGTAAATTTTTATCAACTAATTTTCCACTCAGATCTTGTTTCATCAATGGCCAGGTGGTCAGTAACATTACAGAGGTTATATAACACGCTTGTTCGACTCCGTTTAAAGTCAGTGTAATGCTTTTTTTTGATATGCCGAATTACGTTTTATGTAATGCTAGATTCAAGTATTTTGTTATGCAGATTTTACGTTTTTTGATATGCTGAATCTAAATTTTTTGTTATGGTGAATCTACACTTTTTGTTATGCTAGATCTATGTTTTATGTTATGCTAGATCCAAGTTTTTTGTTATGCTAGATCTACATATATTGTTATGCTAAATCTATGTTTTATGTTATGCTAGATCCAAGTTTTTTGTTATGCTAGATCCAAGTTTTTTGTTATGCTAGATCTACTTTTTTTGTTATGCAAATTCTAAGCTTTTTGTTATGCTGGATCTACATTTTTTGTTATGCTAGATCTATGTTTTATGTTATGCTAGATCCAAGTTTTTTGTTATGCTAGATCTACTTTTTTGTTATGCAAATTTCAAGTTTTTTGTTATGCTGGATCTACATTTTCTGTTATGCTGAATCTACATTTTTTGTTATGCTGAATCTACATTTTTTGTTATGCTAGATCCAAGTTTTTTGTTATGCTAGATCTATATTTATTGTTATGCTGAATCTGATATTTATGTTATGCTACATCCAAGTCTTTTGTTATGCTAGATCTACTTTTTTTGTTATGCAAATTTCAAGTTTTTTGTTATGCTGGATCTACATTTTCTGTTATGCTAGATCTATATTTATTGTTATGCTGAATCTGATATTTATGTTATGTTACATCCAAGTATTTTGTTATGCAATTTTTACGTTTTTGTTATGCTAGATTTTTGTTTTTTGTTATGCTGATTTGTGAAATTTTGTTATGCTCAATCCAAAGTTTTTGTTATGCTTTATCTAAGTCTTTGGATACGCTTAGAATACTTTTATGATAAGCTCAGTGTTATGACAAAGTATTTGGATATGTATGATTGGGCTTTTTTGATAGCATTGAAGGATAACTGCTATTCAAATGTCATGAGAGATAGAAGATTGGAATAACGGACGTTGAAACAGAATAACCAGAATTCAAATAAAATAGATCTGTAATTTTCTGCTGAATATCAATATTGATCTTTGTATTAATTCACAAACCTGGGTCAGTTCGAGCCAACAAGTGCGTTATCAAACTGGGGCATCAAAATTAGGATTACAAATTATACTTGTTTTATCGATGGCTGATATGTAAAATACAAGATAAAATCTGTGTAGTTTGACTCGACTTTTTGCAAATGAAGCAAACTAAAGCAACAAATCAAAAACTCTCAACTATCGACTCGTCTCTCTAACTCTAAAACTAACAAAATGTGTGATTTTAAGGTGCTAAACTCAGAGTGAAAAACTTGAAAGGCTAAAACAACGTAAAACAGTGATCTCACGTAATTTGTTCCAAGATCTTGATCTATAAATCTAATATTTAGATTCAAACATCTCGGGCCAAGATCCAAATCTCTGATCTATGACTTAGATCTCAAGTAAAACAGAGATCTCACGTTAAGATCCGATTCACAATTATACGTCCAAAGATCTTGATATAACTCTAATATTTAAATCCAAAGATCTCAGTCCAAGATCCAAATCTCCAATTTTTGACTTAGATCTCAAAACCTGATAATCAAACCCGTAGATTAGGGCCTTAATCTCCACATATTTATTTGCAAATCAAACTGTTAACGCTAAAACATGCAGTAGATCATCTAGTATATCATCTTAAGGTTCTGAAAATTGCAGTATAAATTTACAAAGTGAACAAACAACATAAAACAGAAAATTAAAGTGATAACAAATACTAAATTAAAGCTCTTGATCTATACATCTTACATTTAGATCCATAGATCCCAGGTCAAAATCTGAATCTTGTATCTATTGATTCTTAAAACCTCAAACCCAACACCCTTGAATTAAATTTATAAATTTCGAATCGTTTGTTTCCAAATCGGACCTCTGACTCCTCTACTTGCAGACATCAGTTTGAGGTGCTGGATCTCGTTGATGAATCTCGCAGATAAATTTTCGGTTGGACCAATCAAATTGAAACAGAGACCTCAGATTAAGATCCAAATCTAAGATTTATGACATAATATTTTTGACTAAGATCTCAAATCTTATAACAAATCTCTGGATCTCCACTAGTTTTTTAAGCGAATCAAACAATGACTCCGACATTTGCTATGAGGTATAAGCTGGATAAAGAGTGCTCAGACCACTTGATCACCTATTATTAAAAAAGAGATTTACAATCACCGATGCCGTGTGTTTCAAATGTTGTGCCACTAAGATATCACTTTTACCCAGTAAAGTTAAGTGGCTTATAACTCAGACTACATGAAATATATCGATAGTCAATAAATGGGACAATGACCAGAATAGCTACTACATTACCTTTTTTAATGATGCCTTTTGCAATTGATTAAAGAAACATTACAGATTCATAAATTTGAAACATAGCTTGCACTAAAAAAAAATTTCATTAGAACCTTCGATCTATTCAAACATATCAACTTTTGCTAAGTCAACGTTACATCAAACAACATATGGAAAAAAGGGGAAGATCTTTCCAGTCTATATGTTTATACTGAGTTAATTTTTGGTATGCAAGTAATGGAACTTTTCACATGTTTTTCCAGCATTATGTCCTTACCATTTCTTTAGAAAGTTAATTTGTATCTATTCCTTGTCATGGAGTAGACATTGGGCTATAAAAATGAAACAGTAGGTTGTAGGAGAGTACCCATCACCTGTTATCATCATGATCAGAACGTGCCACATCACGGTAGTTATTGCATCAAAAAGACGAGATCATATTATTTGCGAGCCTATTGTCATTATTACGCACCTTCATTTGTGATGATAAATTACTCAACAAGCATGAAACTACTTGTGGCAATTATTGGTTATCCGAACTATAATACCGCACAATTTTAAGTATGATGCTGCATCGCCTCATTTCAATTCAAATCGTTTCAAAGCGATGATACTAGAAGTGTGTAGGTCAAACTTATTTTTCAGCACATTGAATGTACCTCAGATAATGAAAAACTCTTCTTCGTTTATAATCCACATAACAATCATCTTCTGTATCTGGTGCAAATATTTATTTTGTTGTGGTACTGAGTGTATTAGAGTTTTAAATTAATTATTTTGTTCTCAAATTTGTAGCCGGTGAAAATGGTATCATATTATTCTTTGATTGCACATGATTTAAATGGAGCCACGATTATTTGTTTTTTGGTTTGTTTGGAAATTACAAGAATTCCTACATCAGCTTTAGTATTTGCGAAAAAGGGCGGTTAGATTGGGGTTGCCTTTTGAAGTTTAGGAAAGTATGTGATTTGCATGAGGTTTGTGTGACTTAAGAAATTTATGTCAATACCTAGGATCAAATAGCTCCCTAGCTTCAATTTTCTGTTTTACCCATCTCAACTTTATACTGGAATTTTAGCACCTCAAGATGATTTACTGCGAGTAACAGAGTTAGCGGTTTGGTTTGACAAAAATTATGTTGAGATTTAGGAATTAACACAAGGGTTTGATGTAGATTTGAATCTTTGCCTGAGATCTTTGGATCGAAATATTAGAGTCACGGATCAAGATCTTTGAACAAAATAACTGAAAATTGCGTGAGATATCTGCTTAATTTGAGATCTAAGACTTAGATTAGCGATTTGGATCTTGTGATCCTTGAATCTAAATACTAGAGTTATAAATCAAGGTCTTTGGAAAAATAACTGAGTATTGGATCTTAACGTGTGATCTCTGTTGCATTTGATATCTAAGTCATAGATTAGAAATTTAGATCTTGGCCAGAGATCCTTGAATCTAAATTTTAGTTTTATAGATTAAGATCTTACTGTGAATTGGATCATAACGTGAGATCTCTGTTTTATGTTGTTTGAGCCCTTCGAAATTTGTACTCGGAGTTCATCAACTCAAATGACATGCTGTTAGTTTTAGAGTTGGAAAGACGAGTCAAAATTAGAAGATTTGATTTATCGATTTAAATTGCTTCATCTGCAAAAACTCGAATCAAAGTATACAGATTCTAGTTCATATATCAGCTGTCGATAAAACGAGTTCAATACGCAATCCTAATTTTGGGGTCATATGTTCTAGTTCGTTAATGCAAGCCAACAAAATCTTGGACCCAGTTTTGTGAATTAATACAAAGATCAATACTGATATTCAGTGGAAAAATACAGATCTATTCTATTTGAATTCTGGTTATTCTGTTCCTACGTCCCCTATTCCAACATTCCATCTCTCATGACATTTGAATAGCAGTTAACCCTTCAAAGCTATCTAAAAAGCCCCATCATACATATCCAAATACTTTGTCATAACAATGAGTCGAAACTTAGATAAAGCATAACGAAAACTTTGGATTGAGCATTACAAAATTTCACAAGCTGCATAACAAAAAACAAAAATCTTGCATAACATAAAACTTAGATTCAGCATAACAATAAATGTAGATCTAGCATAACAAAAAATGTAGATCCAGCATAACAAAAAATGTAGATTCAGCATATCAAAAAATGTAGATCTAGCATAACAAAAAATGTAGATCCAGCGTAACAAAAAGCTTAGAATTTGCATAACAAAAAAAGTAGATCTAGCATAACAAAAAACTTGGATCTAGCATAACATAAAACATAGATCTAGCATAACAATAAATGTAGATCTAGCATAACAATAAATGTAGATCTAGCATAACAAAGAATGTAGATTCAGCATAACAAAAAATGTAGATTCAGCATATCAAAAAATGTAGATCTAGCATAACAAAAAATGTAGATCCAGCGTAACAAAAAGCTTAGAATTTGCATAACAAAAAAAGTAGATCTAGCATAACAAAAAACTTGGATCTAGCATAACATAAAACATAGATCTAGCATAACAATAAATGTAGATCTAGCATAACAATAAATGTAGATCTAGCATAACAATAAATGTAGATTCAGCATAACAAAAAGCTTAGAATTTGCATAACAAAGAAATTAGATCTAGCATAACAAAAAACGTAATTCAGCATATCAAATAAATGCGTTATACTGACTTTAAACCGAGTTGAACAAGCGTGTGTTACCATCTCTGTCATAGTACTGACCACTTGGCCATCAATATATCAAGATCTGAGTGGAAAATTACTTGAAAAATTTTTACCGAGATCTCCAGCCGAAGCCGAATGTTTTGAAATACAATCTGACAACACGACATTAGCGATATACTCTTAAACAAGTTGAATAACCTATCTGATCCCCTCGTGCAATAACTCTTCCAATTTCTTGTCTCCAGTTGATAGCACAATCAAGTGTTTATAGACATGCTGCTTTACCGCTTTGCTTGATCAATTTAGTGTTTCTAGATGCAATTGTGTCTGTTGATCTTACAAATGTTTTGAGTCTCCACACTTAATACCAATATCAGAAATGGTATATCTAATTCACTGGATCTATTCTTTTCTTATTGATTTGTATTGTAGGGCCACAATAATGGCACTTTAATCTATCTATGGCCAGTTTTCCGATGATTTGTACTAATTTTTGACCACATATTAACCTCGTGAATATTTGAGCCAACTCTTTTAAACCAAATCCACCTTGAAACTATCTACTTGGCTAAGTAATGATAGAGCCGCTTTTTAAACGATTTTCATTTTCCTCAAACTCGAAACAATCGTAGCCGGAATTAAACCATTTTACCCTTTTCAAATTATTTCCTTGAATTATTGATCGACCATTTATAGTAAATAATAGAAATTTCATAAATATATAGAAGTCGCTGAAGTAAAAATGAGTTCCTAAATGTTGTTGTGAAACGAATGAGATTACTGAAGTAAGAATTGAACTTCTTGATTTTAAGCAAGTAATTTTTCATTTCTTCATTCTACTAAGATTTTGCGTCGTGTCGTAAAATGGAGAATAGAGGTTTGCTAAACTTATCATTACCAGCATCAGCGATAAAGTATACATATTTCACGAACAGAAAAAGCTATATTAACGGTTTCTTGTTGTCTCAGCTGTTAGTTTCATTGTTAAACTATAACGTCTTTACAAATTCCAACTGACCCAACACCTGCCTAACTCATTCTAATTCAAAAGAACCAAAAAACTAGACTATATTTTATTTAACACAAATCTGAACTCTCAATGCTTGGTATCTGAAACGTTTCTGTACCTTGAATCTAAATCAAAATCTAGAACAAATCAGATCCCAGGGGTCTCTTGTACCTTAAATCTAGATCCAAAAAAAATAAAGTTTAGATTTGATCAGTTCTCAACCACAATACATGAAGTATCTTGATATGCCAAATCTTCAGATCTGAACGCAACATTACACCAATAGTTACAGTACCTTGCTATGCCATACCAGAGATCTAACTACAACATTACCGCAATAGTTAAATTCATTTGAGATTTCATTGGATCTTGATCTTAGATCTGAAACACTTCAGAACAACCATACTTAATTTGTAAACTATTAGCGAGATGTCCAAGAATTAAAGAGGTTAAAAAACCATATAATGTAAAGTCAAAAACTGAAAAATCGCATATATAATCACTATGTAGTTCATTAGGTATTAGTAAATTTTTCCGTTTGGGAGCTACAAGTGTAGAAACTTGTTTCTAGAAACCAACCACGGTAAACGATCTGTTTTGATTTTAGTTCATAACTTGTTAAATTTGCAATCTGGAGCTTCTTTAACTCAAAAGTCAAGCGAAAACAATTCTCTACGACAATCAAGACAATACGAGTGGTTTATATTTGTTAAGTTTGCTTGCTTTAAGTTTCGACAGTTTTCACTTTTCGAACTATGTTGTTGAATCTTTATTATTTCCAAGATGTATTGCCAGATTGTATTTATATGGCTATGAAAATAAGCGAGACTTGGTGACTGTACTGGTTGACTATAGTGTTAGGAAGATGATGAAGATTTGTTATTTCAATAATATCAACTGTGCTATGTCATTTATTAATTAATCAACAATATTATATTTTACTTCAATTGATTCAATTTATTTTTTGTCTTATTACAAGTCTGTATTAGCAAATTTTGAAGGATTGACTTCTCGCCCGGAATACAGAATTCCTTGTCTTTGATGAATGTGGAAGCTAATGGTGTCTTAGCAATTGCTTCTCTGAACGTAGCAAGAACCAACTTAAATGCGAAAAACAAAATAAAGTGTAAACTTAGTTTGATTGAGTAATTTTACAGCAAATGATCACTTTCACTTCAATTGTACAAAATTTTACGATACGTTTTTCATAATTTTTAGAGTCTACTCTACGTAATTGACAGTGTTTCTGAATGTAGGTTTACAAAATGTTTCTTTTAAATTCTAAAATTCAAATTCCTGCTCAGTGATACATCTTATCTTACTAAACAGAATTTATTGTTGTACTTAAAAAGCGATCACAAAGTTAAATCAAATCTGAAGCTTAGGTTTTGTGTAGAAATCGTTGTTAGATCTGAAACATCATACTAATACAAAATTTTGTCTGTTAATTTTGATCAGACAAAATTTTATGAGTGTTTTTTTTTTTTTTTTTTTCCATTATTTTTTAGTTTGAAAATAAGTCGTTCATACAGACATTTTTTGGAATCATGGTAGTAATTTTTGACTAAATATTTTTGTCGTCTCGCTAATATAATTTTGCGTCTTTACTGTTGATTTCAGGAAGAAAAAAAAAATTACTAGATCAAGTTGTATAGTTTCAAAAGATAATAAAGTATTTCGAGTATTTTCACTGATCTTAATCAAATACTAGAATCTATGCTCTTTTTATGGCCATTTTAAAGGTCCACTTGCCTCTAGTGTCTTTCATAATTCATGAGGAATAATATTAATTGAGGTGAATTCACAATTTCATTAATTTCGCAACAATATGTTTACAATTAAATAATATTCGCTTATATTAATTTAAATGATAATTTACAAATTCTCTATCAAAGCTTAAAATTGGGCATTGAGGTTTCTATTTTCTAAGAAGTAGCTTTAAAAATTGGATGTAGCCACCCTTCACCACAATATGCGACAAATAAAGGGTGCTATATTTTATTTGAAGATTCATTGTCTCCGAATTTATGATTGAAATTGACTACAACTTTATTATTTAAAATATACACAATGTGTTCATTTATTTCAAATACACACAATAAATAACCATGTTTTTCCCCATAAGGTGAGAAATAGCAATCATTTATATTGAGATTAGTTGAATAAGACTTGAGTGCTTCAACTAACCCATCAACTTTTGTTGTATCTAAACTAAGTAAGTATGGACCCAAATCTGAGCCTATCAGACTGATTATATACCTTATACAAATTCACAAGATTCTCAAATAAGATTCAGATTCACGCAGTCCACAAAACGAATGAGATCCAATTAGATCTTCTTGATTTAGACCGAGGTTTATTTGCAAGATATTTAATAAAATATTCACCATCTGTTTTAATTTGAATGCATCGATCAGAACTTTCACCCAATAAAAACCAATCAAAATTGATCAGACCAAATGTAATAACTGAGGCACTCCTACTATCAAACCTTGACTGAAATTCTTACGAGTGAACTTTCAACCTTTATTTTGATTCTCCTTAAACGACCAAGAGCTGGGATGCTATATTGACTTGAAATCTATTCGACTAAAGGATTAACTATCTTTGGATGTCGATTACATGTTTTTGAAATGAACATCATTATCATTTAAGAGTGCCACTAGTCTCTTCTTCATATAATCTCCAGGCCTCTCTCACATGACATGGTTGTAAAGGACGTTTTCGATCTCCCTCATATTTTAAAGGAGTTTGTTTAAGGTCTGATCCTTTACCATCTTGTAGAAATTTTGATTTTAATAACTTCTTTTCTTCAATATCTAACAATAATTTACCTTTATTATCCCTTTCTTGAATCTCAAAAGATTTAGTAATCAACTCACCCATGAACAGTTTTGCGACACCAGCAACAACTGTTGCAATTACTTGAGGGACTGAATGACCAATTACTGCATTACATAATTTTTTTACACCTGGTTTATTAATTGTCAGCCTTCTGTAAGCTTCAAATCTTTCCATTTGAGCATCAGTAAAATTTGATATTAAAAGTCTTTTTTGATCTTCATCTGACATATTTTTATCGAAATTAACTTCTTTTAAAGATTTATAACGAGATATTAATGAAGGATCATTCACCAAATTTAATTCTTCTGAATTTATTGACAAGACATCACTTTGATCATCATCACTAGTTTCTAAATCGACGTCATAATCTGAAGTATTACCATCCGTTTGCAAACCTTCGTTAGACTGATTAATTCCTTCTCTATGTTTTTCTAATTGATTGAAAAAGACTCTCCATATTAATTCTTCATCATCTTCGTCTAAACTTATTTCTGAATCCGAGTCGGACAGAATTTCAAGTTCTTCTTCCAGTTCTTCCAGTTCTATATTCTTTTCTGGCAGTACAGATTCATGTTGATGGTGATCGGAGTCCAAATTGGTTTGTTCTATGGAATTATCTTCATTCTCCATATTTATATAATTTATGAGTACTCCTTATGCCAATGATGATGAGAAGATTAATTATTTTCACAAGTAGTGATGTTTAAAATGATGATGTGACAATCAATTGATAAGTTGTTTTATTGAATGTTCTTTGTAATAATCTTTAAGATAATAGTTTATATTATTGTAATAAATAATTCCATTTTTAATCGTAAACAATCCTGTATATAATAATTTTTCACTTAATACTTATACTTTGCACAAATGAACTTAATTCATCAACAATAAGTTTAAGGTGAAGCTAATTATACTTGGCTAAATTTGAAAGATGAGATACTGCTACTTTTTAGAGCTTTTTACTGAATCAGACATTTATAAAGGTTTGAGTTGTTCCAATTGATTATAAATAATGAAACAAAATAAAAAAAATGTATATTAATTCTTTACTCTAAAGTATATAATAAATTTTTGGACTTGTTCAATTGATTAATTAATGAATGAGTTTCATAATTGTTGTTAATTTCTTGAATAATTGATTTAAAGTGATCGACGTACTCTTTTGCAAGTAAAGCTTCAGCTTTGTTTTCACTTTCATTGTTTCTCATTTCCATCCTTCGCGAGACTTTGCTCAATGTGTTTAAGATTTTCCATCTTAGACTAGCGTTTAGTTTTATATTAAAATTGTTACTTGGTTTTGAAGGTAAGCCTAATTGCTTCTCTATAATAGATAGTATTTTGGAAATTAATTGATCTTTTTCCTCTATGAAGTTACTTATCTTTAAAACTTTGCTTAATTTGTTTGGAAAGATTATTATAACTTTATTCTCAGATTTGTCCTCATCAACATCAGTATAATCAGCATCTGTAAGTGAAGAGCCCTGCGGTAAAATGTCCCAGGCTAATTTAGTTAAACAATTGATTTGTTCCGATGACCCTTCTATGTTACTCATTACTTCACTAACAAAGAGTGCACCATCCTTGATATCCTCCATTTCAAACGCAGGACCAGCAAATACCATTTTGAAATAAACCTCATCATCAAAATCCTCCTTGATTAATTTTCTATTAATAAGTTCTATATCTCCATAAAGAAAATGATGGAGGATGGTTTGAGTAATTAAGAATGGTAAATCATTAGAATGAATTGAATCTAATGAATAAAAAACAATTGCTTTCAATTCGTCCGATGATACTCCAAGGGAATTCTCGCGATTTAGTATTAGATCTAATTTATATTCAGTTTCATTATTAGTACAATTATATTTTAGACAATCAAATAATTCAATTTTTAAGAGATTCTTGTTCTCATGATTATTTATTAGATTCCTTAACTCATTGTTTATTTGTATTTGAGTTGCTTCAATTAAATCCGGAAGTTCAAAATTCTCATTGTTGTAATATATGTGAACTGGAATTTTGAATGTTAGTTCTTTTTGTAGATGGTATGACAATGGTCCAGAATTAAAATCATGATCTAATTTATTATCAAACTTGAAAAGGTTTCTTAAATGATTGGAACCTGATACACTTATCCACGGTAAAAGAATTGCAATGAAGTATATTAATAAATGAGTAAAATTAATTCTTCCGACTCTAGTTACTATATTCATGACAGCACATTGTTTTTCCCTGTTCTCTTTTTTTGGGAAACACCAATGAATCAATATGCTAATTTTATATTCTTCACTTTATCGTCACGTAGAATACTTCTATAAATGTTTTCTTCAATCCCATATGTATACTGAAAATTTGTGAAAAAAAAAAAAAATCAAGGTACAAAATATCACATTGTAAACTTATTTACCAAGACGACTCTAAATTTCAGTTCACGACCAAAGCTGTCAATATAATTTAGTCTGTTTCAAATTCTTAGCGATATTACCATTATTTTATTTATACGGTTTAGTCAGTCACAACAATTTTCAAATGTCTGCCCTTCCGTCTTTAACAATTGAGAAAGATTTGCAACCATCACTACAAGAAGAAGTTTATGTACATGACGTTTACAATGAAATAGCACCTCATTTTTCACAAACCAGGTACAAACCATGGCCAATAGTGGAAACTTTTTTGAAAAATAGACCTAAATATTCAATTGGATTAGATGTTGGATGTGGTAATGGTAAATATTTAAATGTTTCAGAAGATTTATTCATTATTGGAACAGATAGATCACTGGGTTTAATACAATGTGGACAAGAAATATCCAAAAATCAATACAATTTAGGTATAGCAGATGGTTTGTCTTTGCCTCATCCAAATAATATGTTTGACTTTGCTATATCCATTGCAGTTATTCACCATTTTGCAAATGAAAATCGTAGAGTTCAAGCCATACAACATATTTTATCCAAATTAAAACAGAAAGGACAGTGTTTAATTTATTGTTGGGCTTTAGAACAGGAAAATTCCAGACGTGGATATAAAGAAGGAGATGAACAAGATATATTGATACCTTGGGTTTTGAAGAAGAATCAGAAGAAGGCTGTGAAAAAAGGTAATGGAAAACTTCACAATGACAATTGCAATGATCGAAAAATTTTAGGCAATGATGCAAAACTTGATGAAGACGAAGAACAAGATCCTCCCGAAGAAACCAAATATAGGTATTATCATTTGTACAAAAAAGGAGAAATAGCCGAAAATGCATTGGCAACAAAAGCTTGTAAGATAGTAGATCAAGGATATGAAAAAGATAATTGGTGGATAATTATTGAGAAAATTTAAGTTACATTCGATTAATAAGCATTCCACTTTATTGAGTATTAACGTTGATGGCTAAATGAGATCTACTAAGATCGATTAAATCTGATTTCCCTGGATCTGTCTCACTCGGTTATTATCGTAGATCTGTAAGACTTATCTAGATCTGAAAAAGGGTAGACAGGATAAAGCAAATCATGAAATAATTCCTGAATTATGGAATACGAGTGAAGATTTGTAGATGCTGCAATAAGTCTCTCAAGCTGTTTCAAACCAAATAGCTTTCCAAATAGCGCTAGCTTAGTTAGTCAAATAAACGCTTACACCAGTTATTTAAAAAACAGCTCTTTCTAAAATAGATCTCTAATTAATTGTCCTTCTTGGATTGAAACTTAATAGTTAGAAAAAGAGTAGAGTTGCGAACTTATTACTCAAAATTAATCTTGAATGGAAATCTACTATATCATACCTCAACAACAAATGAATAGATCAATTGTCAACGTTTATCAAACATAGAAGTCGATGTCATGAATTCACCAGAGGAGAGACACGATAAATTAATACGAGCCACAGACCTAGATGCTTTAAGTTGTCGACATAGTATAAATGAAAAAAACTACCTTCAACCAAGTGATGATTATATAAATGACTTGATAAAATCTTATCAGACTTATTTGCAGTATTGTCAAGGTTACTCATCCCTCTCATCATCAAGAACTTTGAAAAATCAGTTTTCAAGCAGAAAATTACCACTAATTAACAGAGGGACGTATCTACGAACTAAAATCATCACGGATATCATACTTGAATTTGTAAAGTATTGCAATGGCGATTGTCAAATTGTTTCTCTAGGTAGTGGATCAGATACCAGAGTTTTTGAGTTATTAGGCTCTTTTCCTTTATTGAAATATCATGAAGTTGATTTTCCAGAATCTACAAGAATCAAAAAATTAGCAATATTAAACAATTCAAAATTATCGAAACTACTAGGTATAGAGCAACTTGAAGTTCCCAAAATTGATTCGAAGGAATCATTCAGTAGCTTCGACCCTAATCTACATACTTCAAGCTATCATCTTCATGGTTTAGATTTAAGAGAACTAACTTCAAAAAACCAACTACAAGGTTTAAACTCAAATTCGCCAACCTTGGTAATTAGTGAATGTGTACTATGTTATTTATCACCTAAGGAATACCACTCAGCAATCAAGTTTTGGACTGAATCTTTAAATTCAAATTTAACTAGTTTTCTAATATTTGAGCCAATGTCATTGAAAGACTCATTTGGATCAACCATGAATCAAAATTTAATGGGTCGAGGTATAAACTTACAAACATTTGATGAATATCCAGACTTGGAATCAAGAACAAAATTTTTAAAAGAATCTTGTAAGTTATCAAATATTAGGATGACTGATTTGAGTAATGTGGCAGGCTACAGTAAAAAATCTGAACCTTGGATTGGTGCTGAGGAGTTGAAAAGAATTAATTCTCTAGAATTGATAGATGAAATAGAAGAAATCAAGCTTTTGTTGGAACATTATTGTCTATGCTATGGAGAGGCTCAGGGTTCTTCTAAAAATACTTTTAAAAATAAAGATAAATGGAGCTGGTTCGTTAGTACAGAATAGATTAATATATACTACGTAACTACCGAAAATCTCATTTGGTTTTAAGTCCTCTTGTATTTTTTAATATTGTCCCATCCAAATGAATTAGCGTTTGGAATTTTAACAATCTCAAATTTGGTCAAGTACTCTTCATTACCAGTAATTGGATAAGTGGCAACGTATTGTATGGGATGTTTAATAGAAGGAACTTCGTCTTTATTCAAATCAACTGTAGATCTTAATTCAAGTGGTAAATGTCTTGCAATATCTGGATAAGCAGCTGGTGAGGTAAATCTTGATACAATATTTAATTGAGGAGTCTCTACTGGCTGTGGAAGTTTTGATGAATTTAAAAAGGATTTCTTTTTATCATTAAATTCTTTCTCTAAGTCACTTCTTTCTTTTTCAAAACCTAATCTAAGATTATCAAAATCTTCATTCTTATCCATATCTTCATCTTCTTTATCATATGAGTCATCAAACGAAAGCTCTAGTTGTTCACGTCGTTTCTTTTCTTCTAGTTGTTTCTGTTTTTCCATAAATTTTTGTTGTAATTTCTCAAATGCCAATCTTTCATCATCAAAGACCATTCTCAATCTTTCTTCTCTAAGTTTTTCATCTTCGGTCCACTTTCTATGTTCTTCCGATGCAAGATTTTTTGCCTCAATCTCATTTTTTTCCATTTGTAAAGCATTATATTGCTCGAAATCAAATGATTTGAATTTGAAATAACAATTCCAGGTATCTTGCGAAATGCTTCTATATGAATTTAATAATAAATTGTATTGCAAATTATTGTGTAACATCTCAAGATTTGAGTAATCTTCTGTGTATTTACGTTGTTCAGCCAACAATGACTCCACAAAATTGGCATTGAATTTATCATGTAACAAACCTTTCAAAGATTTATTATATCTGTCTTTACTCAGTATTTTTCTTTTATGAAATCTTCTTTTATCTTGTGTTGTATGTATTTTATTAATCTTATTCATTAATGCACCATCTTTATAATTTCCAGATCCTGGTCCTCTATACCCTTTTGTATAGTAGTACTTAGAATGATGATAATTATCACTATCATTACTGAAAATAAGTTGTTGAATATTTTTTGACATTTTAATACCATCATTGAATAGGAATGACGAATTTGAAGTTGTGTTTAGTTTTTTCGTATTGAAAGATTGTTGTGTAGACTGATTGTTTGAAGTAACATAATAATTTGGGACTTTACACAAATGATTAATGTTAAACTCAGGAATATACCCTTGTCCTGGTATGACTGATTCACTTAAATCTAAAGTATTTGGATCAAGATGAATATTATTTTTCTTTGACTTTCCAAGTGGTCTCCTAAAATTACGTTTCTTATCTCCACCAGCCATTTCATCACGCATTTGAATATTGGAAATACTATTTGTATTCAAAAGTAACTCTCTTTCATCGAAATTAAGCTTTGTGTTTGGTAAGAATTTGAATCCAACGTGATTTGGAATTTGTTTATAAAAATTTAATTTTGTTGATGGATTTAAAGAGCCGAACAGCCCATGAGTTAGTTGTATTGTTGATTCCACTAATCCATATTGAGGAAATACTTGACTTATGGTAACTTTATCATCACCTAAAAATTTCATGTCGAATTTGTGTTTATGGATATGGCGATGTAATTTTTGTTTCTTCTCAGTTTTCTTCATTTCCACTTCAAATGTATCTCCTTCATCATCCTCCGAGTCATCATCATCATCTTCTTCTTCTTCTTCATCATCGTTCTCATTATCATCAACTTCGTCTTCTTCCTCGTCCTCAATTGGTGATTCATTTTCGTCATCTTCTTCAGACTTTTTAGTTTTCTCAACATCAATATCTTCTTTTTCCTCTCCATTTTTATCCGAGCTTTTTGCATTTGATTCTGCGGTAACGTTGATTAAGTATATACATTCATTATTCTCTAATATTGATGAAAGTACATTTAAAGATAAGTAGAACAATTTCGTTGGTAAATCGGATTGTTTTATGACATTTAAGTCAAATAATTTTTCATTTAGTTCCTTATTTGTCTTCCTTATCTCATTTGTATTTATTCCATTCTTGGATAGTAATGAAATTGTCTGATAAGATGATGGTAAATTCCATAGTCTTGATAAATGCTTAATTAACGCATATTGCTGTTTATTATAACTAAATGACGGAATTGCCAACTGCTTGGTATCTACTTCTCGTGTATACCCAACGTTTCTTGATTCCAGTTTAAATTTAGGAGTTGAGCAATCTAAAGATTGTTCTGAGAATGACTTAGGTATTGATACTGATACATTCATTTATCTTGTGTTGTCTTCTTGTAAAATTTAAATTTGAACGCCTGAAGTTTCTTTATAATTGTTGTACTCGTGTACCACTATAATTACACCCTTATTGCTGATTATGGCCAATTATGTAGCCTGATTGATTGCTATATCTCTGCTTGTGGTGGCTGATTGTTTTTGAGATAAATATAGTATTGGCATTTAAAATTGGTATTGGTTTTGTTACTTGTTGATAAAAATTTAATGTCATTTTATAAATCTGACACTGAATTTAACGACATCTAAAATTATTAATTACTAACATAAAGATTATTATAAGTAAATCAAACTAGAATTGAACTAAGGTTCACGAAAAGACTAACTCATGACCTCAGTCGTTGATAAAAGATTGAGTGATCAATACGAGGGGCTTAAAGAATGTGATGAGGAAATAAATAATATTTTAATATCAGTAAAAGATGATTCAGCTTTGAAACAATTAATAACAACCGCAATATCAAATGCAAACCAGAGCCAACTTCAGTCCATAAATGAGGATGACAGAATTTCAAACCTAAACCTCCTTTCACTAAATCAATTAAATACTAAATTAGAAAGCACGGAGAAACATCTTTATCAACTAAACAGTCTTAATGAGATCACTACATCATTTAATGAAATTGAAAAATTAATAAACAACTTGGAGATAACACCTAATTCATTACTAGATCTACAATATTTGAATGACTTGTTTAAAAAAATACAATTGGAATTATCATCTTCTCACAATTCAAACTACGTGATTTATAAACAAATAACCCGAAAAATTGTCAGACATTATCAACAATACATGGAAATCTTAAATGACTATTTGAAAATAATAATTCCAAACGAATTCTCAATCACTAATGTATCCTTATTAAATGATTTTAATTCCTTTTTGATCAAAAATGATTTTCAACTAAAATTATACAATTCTTACAAGTTAAAGTACGACGGCATAGTTGATGAAATTTATAGAGGTTATAACGAAAAGCTCAACAATAAATATGGTATAACATTAATTGAGAAGGAAGATGGAAATCGTGTTGAAATGAATTTTACAAACAATGCATCAAATAGTAACGAAGATAACAGCTTCATTCTTGCATATGGTAATTTTATCAAATTCATAAATCAATTAAATCATAAACCAACGAAACAATTTTTGAATACAAAAATCTCCAAAAACTTGAATAATTTAGTATTCAAGAACATCAATACGATAATTAATAATGATTTATTGATATCACAATTGAATAATCTAATTAAGGAATGTGAATCAAATGATTGGAAAGTTTTGTTCACAGTTGGGAACAATGAAACCATTGAAGAAAAACTAAAAGAATTACACTTGGATTGGACAATAGACAAGTATATCAACAAAATTAGGGATTTGATAAATGGAACCAATTTTAGTGAAACAAAAGAAATAGAAGACGAATTTGATTTAATACAAGAAGAGCCGAAAAATCAAGAATTGAATCTTAATGGCAATCCAGAGGATGACAATGACGATGGATGGAATGAAAGTTGGGATGATGGGTGGGATCAAGATAATGAAGATGAAAATAAAATTCTGGAGGAAAAAGTTAAACCAAGATCATCAAGTACTTCTAATGTAATAACTATATCAACCTTGCCTGAATCTTTGCTCAATATTTACAAAGACTTTTCAAACTATTCAACAAATTTTAAATATTTGAACTTAAGTATTGAATCGATATCACCTATAAAGTATCCATCCTTAAAAAATTCATTTTTAATCTATAATGATCTTTTAAAACTATCGAAAGATATACAAGATTCATCTTTCATAACATATGCAAATGATATGTGGAATCAAGTATTGATTCAGTTTTATCAAGAATTGAAAATATTAATTTTATCAATAAATTTTGAGCATGAAGAAGTTTTAGATGAAGACGAAGACGAAGAATCAACAAAGCAATTAAATGATTATAACTTAAATCAATTAAGTTTAATTTATCAATGGTTCAGAATATTCTTCGAAGAAAAAAGCTTGAAAGCAACGAATTTTCAAAAATTCAAAGTTTTGATAATTGAATTAATTGAATTTTGCAATAATTTGGTTATAAGTGTCATATTAAATTTTGATGATATATCAGAATATCAATGTACTTTAATAAGTTTGATAATTAGCAACCTTAACAACATAACAGTATCATATTTGAGTCTAATAGAAACAACAAAAGATGAAATCAACTCATTTAATAAATTAAATAACATCAACTTTTTATTAAATAATCATTTGAAAGATATCATGGATAGATTTTATAATGGAGAATTATTTGATTTATCAACAAATGAAATAATTAAATTATTAACTAGTATATTTTTGAAAAGTGAAATTAGAGATAATTATATCAATGAAATTATAGAATTTAGAAATATGACTGAGGATGACTGATCCAGAAGCTCCTACGAAGATTTTGACAATTACTTGAAACTTTGAATATATACTATACCCAATAAATGTATAAAATTATAGTAGTAATTAACTTTTGTAAGAACCAATTTATGAGTGTTTGTAGCAACCCCAATCGACTTAACTTATAATTCTACCATCATTAATCTTTTTACCAGTTTTCTGAATTGTATTGTAGACAGTATCATAATCTTTGTCAGTAGAAATATCAACAGTTTGTTTATCCAATGAAATATCAACCTTTGAATTATTATCCAACTTATTCAAGACTCTTTCTATTGCTCCTGAACATCCGGAACATGACATTGTGACATCGAAATGATAATTATGAGACATCTTGTATTGAGCTAATTTTAATTGTAGTTGTTGAATTATGTTCGTATCCCGAACAATTGATTTTAATATGATTTGCTGGCGAGTAACAAAGTTAAATATGATTACAAGGACTAATAGTAAATTTGTTTTGTACAATGGTTATTTTAATGTGATTTTATGATTAAAATCGATTATTTTAAATAGATCAAATAGATAAAATTATTATTAGTGTACTGTATATAGTCAATAAGATTTAACTATGTGGCTGTCATGAAGGCAAAAATAGCGCAATGACAAAAACTAGTTCACGACATGAATGAAAAACTATGTCATTTTTTAATACTTCTAAACAATACACAAAAAAAAATTTATGATACACAAACCAGTAGCGTATAGAAAAGAATAAGCTACAATAATGTTATTAGCATTACAAAAAACACCAGATTACTTTTTATTAAGATATTGTTACTAACCTCTGGTTTGGGGGGACACAAAGAGCACTTATTTACAAAGGGTAATGACTCAAATACAGGATAGATCTAGCGCAATTTTTTCGTGCTGAGTATTGCAATTGAGATCAAAACCTTAGATTCCTAAATCTCAAACTGAAATAAACTATTGTGGTAAGGTTCAAATGAGATCGAGATCGAGATTTCCTGGATCTCAAACCCAAATTAACTATTGTGGTAGAGATGGTCTGAGATCGAGATCAAGATTTGGATCGTAGAGATTCTGTTATGATTTTGTTATGCTTGTTTCAAATTTTTGTTATGCTTGTTTCAGATATTTTGTTATGCTTGCTTGTTTCAAGTTTTTGTTATGCTGGATCTAAGGTTTTTTGGTATGTTAAATCTGCAGATTTTGATATGCTAGATCTTAAGATTTTGATATGCTTGTTTCAGATTTTTTGTTATGCTTGTTTTAAGTTTTTGTTATGCTGGATCTAAACTTTTTGTTATGCTAGATCCCAACGAGTTTTGTTATGCTGGTTTAGGTTTTTTGATATGGATCGGCAAGCTCTAGCTCGGGATCTGGAAGCTAGATCCAACTGAATCTCGGACAGATGTGAGGTAGGAGAGACCAGATTTAGATCGAGGTCAGGATTTTTTAAATCTCAGCTAGAAGTTTAGTTAGTGTTGAAATCGATCGAGATCAAGATCTGTAGATTTTAGCTAGATATGAAGTGTTATGGAAAGGTTGGAACCAGATCAAGATCAATTTTTACTTTGAGTTTGAAGAGATATAAAGTACGGAATCAGATCGAGGTTGAGATCCAGACTCGAATCTCAATGATTCTGTTACGAATCTAATGATTCTGGTAGCTAGATCTAGTTTGGGTTTAATGCAATTAACAAGACTAAAGAGAAAGGACAAATGTGATAAAGTATACACGAACTAGCCCCAGTCTGACCCGATTCAAACCACCAAACAATTGAAATAGTCACCAGGATTGACTTACAAGCCAAAAATACCCTAGACATACGATGTTCAGAAATCAACAATTAAAAATTAATGACATGAAACTACAGACTTGTTTCGAATGATGCTACCATATAAGTTTAAAGTTTTGTTTATTTTGCACCCAAACAAAGTTGCAAATTTAAAACATATAAAATATCAAATAACTTCAAATTAATTACGAACTTACAGGCACAATTAATCAATGTTCAATTTACTAATTCATTTCTATTTCTCAACTTTTATTCAGATTTCGCATCTTTATGGGTTTCTTTCAAAATTCAATTCTTCTACTCAAGCTTTGAAATCCAGAATAATATAAGCCATAAATTGGATCATTTTCAAAATTCTTTGAGAAATTGTTACCGTTCATTTTATTCATAACATATAAAAATTCATGTTGATATAACTCAAATGTTGATAGATCAACTTGATGAATATTTCTTCTTAATAAATAATTTTTAATCACTGAAATTAATATATCAAATGGTTTGAAAATTTTATTGAAAATTAAATATTTTATAAATATTAAATTATTTTCTTCATTTACTTTAAATCCAAACTGTTTCAAAACATTATTACCTTTATATAATAAATGTAATATTGATCAATGAAATGAGAAATTGTTATACAAATTCAATGCTGTTTTTCGTGATAATCATAACCTATTAAATATAATAATTCTTGAATGAATTCAAAATGTCTAATTGCAGAAGCAATAGCTCAAATCATTCTTAAATATTATAAACTGGAATTACTTCATTTGGCTAGTGTTTGAGAGTAAAAACGGAATTGAGCCATACATTTGTTTTTTGTTTTTAGTGGTACATTTCGTTTTCCTTGAAAGTTTATTGTTCGTATTTCATAATCTCTGGCTATCAATTCTAACATACTGGTATTTGAAAGCTTCAGGCTTCATAGTCTACGCAATGCTTCTACAATCAAAGATATTTTGGTGATATAAACTTTGATGAAATTGAAAACACTTTAGTAGTTTCAAGTTAGTAAGTCAAACAGAGATTCATTCATAGCCTATATAATTATTGTATATCGTGTGGACTCGAACCTTGTTTCAAATCTGTCATTACATGAAACACATAGATTCAAAACGTATTTCAGATCTGTCGTTTCACATCTCTTTGTGTCATAAACCGCTTTTTCAGACCTAGCTTCAAATCTTGATGAAATAGATCTTGATGCCAAAATCTTGACAGTTTCTCAATCAGGATCTTTATTAGCGATTGTAATCACTTTCCCATCAAATTCATCAACTTTTTGATCAGAACTTACAAATAAAGATAGCACAATCTGAAAAGTTACTAACTCAGATGGATCAGTTGAAGCAAAGTCAGATATATTTCAAATCTCAAGATTAAAATCTTTGATTAATGAAAAGACTATAAAATAGTACAAACAAAAATAGAAAATAGTTATACAGACAAATTCATCATACATATACATCAAGTGAATATAAGTACCATCATTTTTGAAATCCGTAATAACCCATTCCAGATGTCAAAAACAAATAAAAGGCATATTTTGTTTTACAATCCTTTGTCATAATCCCGTTCTTTACGTATTATAAAACAAAATGAACATACAATTAAAGCTTACCAAATTCAATAAGCATTTCAATGAATTTTTCTTTTGGAACCTAACAAAAACCATTCAGTCCAATTATTTAGTATTGGAAAAAAAATTGTAGGTATAAAAAATTAATTCAACTCATTAAATATAGCAATAAAAATTTAATAACAGATGATAAATTAATAAGTAATAATTTGAAAAAAAAACCAATTTTTATTCAGTTAGAATAAACTAAAACCACAAGATTAATCATATAAGTTTAATCTTTTATCATTATTATTATTGAATATAAAATATTTAATTAATTAAAGTTTAAGTGGAAAGAATTAATTAATGCACTTATTCTGAAATATACTAATTTGGAGCATTGTTGCAACAAATGATTAAGACTAGCCCAAATTCGTAAGCGAAAATTCTGGGTCCAATGAATCAATCAAAAATGGAGCTTCATTGCAATCAAAAATCGTTTGAGGCTTTCATTTAAATTCCAAATGTCAAATCAATGTTCTTGATTTACATATAATAGTTTCTTATAAGTGAAAATAATATGATACTGACTGGAAAGAAAAAGTGTTGTAAAGAATTACAAAAATTACCGTGGTAAATTTTACTAGTTAAGTTAAGAATCTGAAATCTAAAATAGAGGTTACACAAAAAGGGTCATATCTTAAAGCTGTTTCATATATATTATAGATATGGCAGAAAGTGATGATTAAAAAAGCCAGTGTAATTTTTGTTGTAGTTGGAAACTGACAATCTGTACGCACTCTGCTATAAGCAATTTAGCTATCGTGACAGTAGATAATAAACAGTAAGCAAATTAGTAGACTTTCGTCAAAAGACAAAAACCAACGAACAGAGAAAAATTAAAGCAAATGTACGATCACAAGTTTTACACTAGATTTTTTTTTTTTTTTTTCAATATTTTATATGTTTATTAAGTGTCCATCAAGCTTGCTAAATCTAAAAAAATAACTTGAATGCAACCTAGAAGTGTTTTTCTTTAGCTGATGATATTGGAGTTAATTTAAAATAAATAGTTCAGTCTTCTTTACTTTACAAGAGAGTTTAATCAATTGATCGATGACCTTATTCACGTACCTTCACTTCCTGACGCAATTATCAACAATTGACCATTTTAATCTTTAGCAGCATTACTCTCAGCTTTAGAAAATTACACAAGCACCAAAAGCTGACGCAGCTAAAAATGATCAATTTGATTTGAAGCTCCGGACAGTAAAAATGTATCTAAAGCAGTGTTTTTACTTCAAACAATTAAACAAAATACTCAAGACTCTAGTAGTTTAATAGTATCGATAAATGAGACTTTAAACATCTAGTTTTCGGCAAGAGAGGTATTTAAACAATCATATTTAAAACAACTTGCAGTGTCAGCAAATGTTAAAGATCATAAATCTAATATTAAAAATAGCATTCGTAGATTGTAAGTGTTATAAAGTTGATACTACAATTGTTGAATTGAATCTTCATCATTTGTTTTAGTCAAATTTGAACAATCTCAATTCAATGCTGTTCAAGTAGATAATTTACACATTACAACGTGAAAGATTACAAAGACCATACCATTTAGAAAAAGAAAAAAAACACACAAATAATTACTTAATTTGATTTCGCAAAAAGACTGAAGAAAGAAATAGATCAAACAGAGATTTGTGCACAAAATTTTACTGGAATTGAGCTGATGGTCAAGTCTGGCTGGATCTTGTATACGATTATTTATTGATGCCAGTTATTTTAGTCATAACTTTGAATTGTTCCTAAGAATTATTGCTATTTATTTTTTGGAAGGACAATCTAAAACAAAATCAACATTACTACAATATATAGAGCCAAAAATGTCTGTTTCAGAAGTTGCTACCAATTAGTTGATATTTTGTAGCTATTACACACCAAAAAATTGCAAATATAAACATATCAAAATGTAGTTATCTAAAAATACTTTGTAGCTACAAGATTGGCATTACAGCCTTAATAAAACTAACAGTATGGCACTAGCACAGTCAAATAATAGCCATTACAAAAGGCGGTAACTCTGGGACTTAATATTTGGGAAAATCCAAAAAAAGATTTTGTGCATGTTTTTTAACTGAAAACTGTCAACATTAAGAATATTGAATTATGCAACATAAAGCGTTGGCCGACGAAACATTTAGACCCAAACTTATTGACGTACCCTAGAAAATTCTCAAATAGGGGTGGTTTACAGCTATCATCAAATTAATTGTTGCAAAATTAAAAGACATGTCTCTGCACAACACTATCGTTTGAGCAAACAGAGCCAATGGAGTGTTGAATATAGTGCAAGCATGTTGCCTATTGAAACTTGATGGTACTCAGAGTTCTCAATATGGCTTAATAGTCTGTAAAACTACCCCTAAAAAATTTTGAGAATTCATCATTTTGCGCCCGAGCATTTCACTTTTTTTTCTCTGATATTTTTTATTGCAGTTTTGAATACCTTTGGTCTACACCAATCCAACGAACTAGGTCTCATTGCTAAATGTCTTCTAGTTCTTGAGATATTAAGCAAAATGCCCAACTCGCTCAAATGAGCAGCTACGGGTTTCAAAATAGTTGTAAATACTAGATCTTGATCTGAAAACACTAAAAAACAATTCTCAGTGCTGTTAGCGTTGCCAAATAAGAAGATATAGACCATTTTAGTTTTGAGCACTTTAAAAGTCAATATTACACAAAGCCGGATTTATACCACCGAGATCACGTTTTGTGGTTGTCGAACGACCTAAATAACTTCTTTCTTGTTAAAGTGGAAGCTTAAAGTTTAATATTAATTACATTTAAAAATTCATAAGCTTGAGATTAATATAAACACTTATATAGCTACGATTATAATTGGAAGTCTGAGTTGCAAAATTTTTCAATACAAAATACTGCATATAAGAAAAAATTCACTCTTCGTTTCATCTTTTTTTAAATGGCTTTCACTCCGTGATCTTTCAAGTTGGAGATAAAAGTGTCATATAAATTACACTCACTTTTTGACTAAGTTTATAATGACATTAATATTTTAGAAATTGAAATAGTTTTAATTGTCTTGGAAAAGTCGATTTTGAAATATTGCATTTTGAGTTGTATTTATATGTGACTGCATATAAGCCAAAACTAAAAACGTCAATAACTCAAGAATCAGAGGAGTACTGCTTGATTTTATTAGTCTTGTTTTTTACTGAGAGCGAGATCTATCTTTTGGTGCTACTTTTGTCGGTGTAGATACAATATTGATGGAGACTAGACAAAACGTTGAATATCTCAACAACCAAGAGATCAATGGAAAAACAACCTATATATTTGAGAAGGGAGAAAGTAGGGGTATCTGATGAATCAATAAAAAGGGCATTTTGATGTTGGTGACACATGAGTCTAGAAAAGAATTGACGTGCTTCGCCGTCATTTGGCAAAATTCTCAATTTTTTTAAAACGGGGGTTTAGAGCAGCATATGTGACTTTATAGCTGCCTTGTACTATTAAGGACTTTCCAGTCAGTTTAGTCATTCATATGAACGACAGGCTTTAGCATTAAAGCCTTCTATTTATTAATTTTCTACTATTTTCCTACTTTAATGTATAATGTAATGACTGATAAACCCCCAATTGAGAATTTTGATGGTAACGAACGCATGAACCTTATCTCAAAGTATAAGCGTTCAGCGCTGCAAAGCTCTAGTTTTACAGTATAACTTACTCTTCAAGTCTGAAGTTTTCTTTTTTGCATTTTTTAGTTTAATCTGCACCAAAATGAATAAGAATTTATGCATATATCTATTTCAATCACTTGATGTCACATAACTCCCAAAAAGTTTTGAATTTTGTTAGTTTTGTATAAAAATTGCAATTTGAATACTATTTTTTAGATTGATTGGTCTTCAAATGATGTTGTTGTCGTTTATGAACTGATTAAGAATGCACATTTTTGCAGTTTTATTTGTTATGTTTTGAGTTATAACGTGCCTTATAAACCTGTATATAAATACATGTCAATTTGAAAATCTACAATAAAAGTACACATTTAATGGTTTTAAAGCACATTATTAACCTACAAAACGTCTCAAAAATCAAGTTGAGTTAATAATCAGTAAGCTGAAAGAATTAACATTACTTCTTTGGTTTAATAAAGATTCAATTTTAGAATTTTGAGCTTATAAATTTTCAGATTAATATGTTCTCTATATTCTAAATATTTTTGTGTCTCAATTTCTTAATAAGATTTTGCAACTAAAAATCAGCATAACAAATATTTCGCCATTTAGATATATACAAAGCAAAAATAATTTTATTTATTTTAATTTGACAACTTTTCTTTTCAATTGATCATCAGCTTCTACTTTTATCCAAACTACTTTTATCCATACTACTTTTATCCATACTACTTTTATCCATTCTACTTTTATCCATACAAATGTAGAACTATTTATTTATTTATTTAATTATTTATTTACTACTAACTTCAGAATTCTAGTTTTAATATCAACATTATTAAATTTGAAAACCAACCTTTGGAGACAAACTTAACTATCTGACTGGGCTATGATTTGGAATAGACACTGAAGTGAAGCAAGTGAGATATTTGGTGTTTTGGTAAATTGATTGACAACCCTTTTTGACTTTGATACTTGAGATACATGACTGTGAGTGGGCAGGTTGTCTCGTGGAGAGAGATAGTTGATTCCGATTCTACTTTATTTTAGCTCATTTCATATCATCAATTTAAGTTCAATGCAATGGTTAAGACTCAGAATAGCACAAAAAACTTAGAGAATAGCGCTAGTAATAAATACATTAAAGTGGTCACCAAAATTGAGAAACGGGACAGAAGTACCCTATACAGACTTTATTCAGGATTTCATAGCTTAAACTTTAAGACAGAATACGGGTAAGTTTCAAAAGACGCTACCATATAACTTAGAAATATATGTATAAACATACTGCAAATTCAATAACACCAATATTGAGTATAAATTGACAAGTTCGACCGCTAGAGTCCTTTAAAAAAATACCTAAAAAAGTTGAGATATCACTGCTTAGAATACAAACAGACTTTGCTGCTACTGATGTTTTGAATGAGGTTATAAATTGCGAATTAATACAGTAATGTACGTGAATAAATGTTACCAAATAGCACACTAAAGCAACTGTCCCATTATTTGATAGCCAACTGAGTTACAGATTGTTTTACAATATGACGTACCATAAAAAATTCTCAAATGGGGGAGTTTACAGCTGCTAACAAATTATTGTTGCAAAAATGATTAACATGTACTAGCAGAGCTTCAGCACTTAAACAAATTGATACAAATATGAGCTTTAGTAATGCATACATGTTGCCTATTGGTTCTTGATGGTACTCAGAGTTCACAATATGGCTAGAAAGTCTGTAAATCTACCCCCTAAAAAAATTGAGGGTTTTCCAATTTGCGCCCGGACATTACACTTTTTCTTCAAGCTTTATTTTTTAGTGCATACTCAGATACCCTCTTTACTCCTCATTCCAATGCACTAAGTCTCATTGATGAATATTTTCTGGTTGTTGAGATATTAAGCAAAAGGTCTAACTCGCTCAAATGAGCAGCTACAGGTCTGAAAGTAGCTCTAAATCTTAGATCTTGATTTCACTAGCTCAACTAACATTCTAAATCGTGAACAGCTGCAGTGAGTTAGGAGATATAGGCCATTTTGGTAAATGCCAATTTCAAGGTCAAAATTACACAAAGCCGGAATAAAAAATCCGCTAAATTCATGTGATATACGGTGTGTAAAGCACGTGAAAACTTAAATATATAATAAACACAGTGCTTTTTTTGACAACAAATTGTAAGATTTGGAGTAGTTGTGAAACATCGACTGCTTGGCCTGGCTAGCTCAATCGGCTAGAGCGTGAGACTTTTAATCTCAAGGCTGCGGGTTCGAGTCCCGCGTCGGGCTTTTTTTTTTTTTTTTTTTCCTCCTGAAACAATTTTATATATTTTTAAACCATTATCGTCAACGAATTGATTTTACTGTTTACAACTTTGATTTTAATCTACGATTTTTTTATATACGTTACCGGTTCATTTAATCGATATCACTACATAGTTAACAACTGCTTTGTTCCTGGATCAATTGATGTGATGTTACTTTTATAATTCAGCCTAAACTGGTAGCTCCTTCAAGTTTATTTTTATCGTACATTTACATAAGAAGTTTGAATATGTAAGAGATCATAAATATAATAAGTTCAATACAACCAATTACAACCTATTCAATTGAACTTTAAAAATGGCTCAGATAATCCAACAACCCATATTAGATCAATCACTAATAAAAGATTTATCAAACCACATATATGAGAAGCGTAAAGCTACAGCATTTCAGATAGAATCAATAACCAAAACAGCACTTTCTAGAAATGATAGTCAAACAATTTATAGAATAATAAATGAATTGTCACAAATTACAACAAGTAGTAGTTCAAATAGTGCTAAAATGGGTGCAGTTACTGCTTTAGGTAGCGTATCAGTTGCACTTGGATCATTTGCAATTGCATATTTTTTAGAAGATATATTAAGACCAATATTTGCAACTTTCAAAGATAGTGATGCAAGAGTACGTTATTATGCAACTGAAGCACTTTATAATGTTGCCAAAATTTCAAGAGGAGAAATATTACCATTTTTCCCACAAATATTTGATATTATAGCTATATTGGTTAGTGATGCAGAAAGTAGTGTTAAAAATGCAGCTGATATTTTGGATAGATTAATTAAAGATATAATAAGCGCTAAAGCTACGAACTACGTTAGTATATTACAACAACAGCAACAACTTGAACAACAAGGAAACAATGACATACAGAGCAGTTTAATTGATGCACAAGGTAATGCAATTCAAATTAATCATCCACAAGATCCAACAAAAGCATTTCAATTACCAAAATTCATTCCAACTTTATTAGAGAGGATGTATACAATTGATCCATTTACCAAAAAATTTTTACTTAGTTGGTTGGAATTGTTTGATGATATACCAAATTTGGAATTGATTAGTTTTTTACCAAGTTTTTTAAAACCTTTAATTAATTTTATACTAAATGGTGCACCAAATGATATCAAACTAGAAACGCAAAATATTCTAAATTCTTTTTTAAAAGAAATAAAAGGTATATCTAAAGTTAAAATTGAAATTAAAAAGAAAAGAATTGAACAAGAAAAAGAAAAAGCAGAAAAGGCAAAACAGAAAAAATTAAAAGAAGCAGAAGAAGCTGACAAATTGGAAAAAGAAGACAAAATCAAGCAGGAAAATGAGAGTAGAACAAATGATAAAATTGCTAAATTTGAGAATATTGAAGGTACGAAAAATGAAAATAATGACAAGGAGAATAATGGTAAAGTTAGAACTACATCTCAATCAGAGGAACCAACAAAGACTTTGGAAAAAGATGATGCTGCTAGTATTAAATCCGACGATACAACAATAATCAGAAAAAAACAAGATACTCAAACTGAAGAATTACTACTAGAAGAAGAGGTGGATGAGCCAGAAGAAGTTTATTTTGGTCAAGATATTTTCATTGATTATCTGAAAATTATAAAGATTCTATTATCCTTCTTGCAGTCTTTTGAAGGTCAAGAACTAAATGCTAAGACTGATTTACTAACAGATTCCCATGAAACAATTTGTGATGTACAATTTATCGTTTTAAAATGGTTACAAGAATTGATTGAAATCGCACCACAAGAAATATTAAACTCAATACCCGACTGCGTTTTTATAATCCTAAAGAATATATCAATAACTGATCAACAACAGGACTATGAATTAAGAGATCAATTAATAAATTTTAGTTATAGTCTACAAGCATTTTTGAATAAGATATATGATGATATTGCATTTTTTGAGTTGTATGGATTAACACAAGATAGTATAACACAATTCAATGAAATTCAATTACCAAGTACTTTATCAAAAATTATCAATGAATACCTTAATCCATCTGTTGATAATGAGCTTTCAAAAATTACATCACTAGAGTGGTTAATATTCATTTATGATAGAAACTCTACAGAATTTCTAAAATTTTTCAAATCACAAGAGAATAACTTTGAATTAACCGATTTATTGAAATATGATACAAGTAACGAAGTTATATTGAAAGTGTTGAAATTATTAGGTAAAATTTCAGAATCAAATCAAGAATTTTTCAAAGATTTCATTATAAAATTAATTAAATTATTTAAAATTGAAGGTCATGAAAAATCAATGAAAGTAGAATTTATTATTAGAAAACTTTGCCTTACTTTAAATTCAGAGATTATTTTCACTACATTATCTGATGTATTACAACAACAATACCAGAAAATTCTGAAACCGTCACAAGATCAACAACTTCAAAAGTATCAAACAGCCAATGATTTAGAATTCTCAAATATGATGATTGTAACACTTAATAACATTTTGCTAACGTCTAGTGAGTTATTGCCATTCAGAAAAAAATTAAAGAATTTAGATATTATGTCACTGGAAGATTGGTCACTTTTTGCAACATTATTTCAAAGTTGGTGCTTTAATGCCCCCAGTGCAATAGCATTATGTTTATTAACTTCAAATTATGAATTATCCTACTTAATAATTAAAAATTTATCAGAATTGGAGGTGACATCACAATTGTTGACTCAATTAGACGTCTTAATTCAATTGTTGGAGCTGCCAATATTTGTTAAGCTAAGATTACAATTACTTGAACCAGAAAATTATCCATTTTTATACAAAACTTTATATGGAATATTAATGATCTTACCACAATCTAGTACATTCATGTCATTAAGAAATAGGTTAACAACTATTAATTTTTATCATGGTCAAGGTTCTGGTGGTTCTTTATCAAATTTCAATTTAGGTAGTACCACGAATACACCAACTCATCAAAATTCAGTAAGTGGTGGAGCAGCAGGTATAAAAGGAAGTGTTACGAATCAATTATCTTTAAGAAGGAAAAGAACTTATGAAATGTTGGAAAAATTCATAAATGTTCAGAACAATTACGAACAAAATCATCATCATCATCAATAAAAAGTTTCAGTATAGTCTATTCTTATATAGTCGTTATGGAAAAACAATACCCAAAAATCTATTTACATCTAAAATCTAAAACTCTATGCTTTTAAACCAACTGATTTACCTTCTTTCAATCTTTTTTCAGTTAATGCAGCAATAACAGCAGCACCAACACCACTACCATCCTCAGCTGGTACAATAACAATAGGATCTTCTTTTAAATCATCTGACCATTCAAAAATATCTCTTAAACTTTTAGCAGCTCTAATTTTAAAATCAGGATATTTTTCATACACTGATCCATCAGCTGCACAATGAGCAGTTTTATAACCTCTTTTTTTACATATAGCAGCTATACCACAAACTGATAATCTTGCTGATCTTTCACCAATTAATTCTGCAATTCTACGAATAACTTTTCTTTCTGGAATTGTTGTTTGTATACCTAATACATCTTGAAACAATTCTGCAACATCTGATAAATTTTCAAATGGATCTTCTTCAATTTTAGCTGGAAATGAAGTATCTAAAATATATGGTTTTTTTAATTTATTTAAATCTTGGTTTTTAAATATTACTTTTTCATTTTCTGCTAAATCTAATAATACAATTCTTAAAATTTCACCTAAATAATAACCAGAATTCATTTTTTCAAATGATTGTTGTCCTGGTCTTGGTGATTCTTCATCGATTTGAATATCATATTTAGTTCTTGGTAATACTACCAATTCATTATCAAATGCACCATATTCACAATTTATAGTCATTGGTGAATTCTTTGGAATATCATCTTCTAATTTACCTTCTAATTTTGGAATATCTTCTACTACATCATAATAAGCTCCATTTACACCAGTACCAAAAATCAAACCTAATTCAGTTTCTGGATCAGTATATCTTGATGCAACTAAAGTACCTGTAGTATCATTAATTAAAGCAACTACTTCAATTGGTACATGAACTTTTTCAATAGCTTTTTGTAACATTGGAACAACATCTTTACCTTCAACACCTTCAATAGCCCAACCTTTAGTCCATCTTTGTAATACACCTTCATTGATTTTGCTTTGACTTGCTGGATAACTGAAAGTAAAACCTAATGGTAAAACTTCATCACAACCATCTGGAAATACTTCTTCAATGAATTTTTTCAAACATTCTGCAATAAATGTCCATAATTCTTCACTTTTAGCTAATCTCATATGTTCAGGTAATGCAAATTTGGATTGTGTAGTATCAAATTTTCTTCCTCCTAATAATTTCACTAAAACAACTCTTAAATTAGTTCCACCTAAATCTATAGCTAAATAATCACCTGTCTCTTCACCTGTTGGATATTCCATAACCCAACCTGGAATCATTGGGATATTACCTCCTTTTTTACTTAATCCTTTATCTAATTCTGTGATAAAATGATCAACTATTTTTCTTAATGTGGCACCATCAACGGTGAATTGTTTTTCTAAAGTTGCTAATTCTTTTAATAATTCCGGTGAAACATCTGTGAAAGTACCTTTTCTATGTTGAGGTGGTTTTGGACCTAAATGAACCATGATTAAATGAGTTTAATTTTTATAATCTTTAGTTGCTATACTATGAAAAGATCCAACTATTTGTCGAATATTTGTTAATGAAAGTCAAGATTATCCTAAAGAATTGTCAAATCTGTGAATTGAATATGAGAATACGAAATGAATAAAAATTGTATCCGTTATAGTAATTTTATGATTTGTTGAATTGCCTTGAAAAATTCCGATTTTTTATAAATTTTTCTTTAATCTTTATTGTAGCACAAAAACAGATTTTTTTTATCTCTGAGGTCCGAAATACTTTTAAATATTTTTAATCTTTCATTGAAATTCTTAATTTCATAAGAAAATATATAAGAATTTAAACATCAGATTCATGTTTTATTTATGGAGATATTACATGACATTTTGGAACCCCAAATAATTTTAATTGTAAATCAAATTCCTTAAATTTGACTTTTATACAAACATCAAATTGAGATCTTCTGAACTGGCGAGTCTGATAAGCTTTATTTCAATTCGATCAGGAGCAATTTTTTTCGAAAAGATCCTTCGATAGGCAGAACTGTAAACCAAAATGCCTTTACCTAATCAAAGTCTGTAGCAATAACTCCAAGAACTGTCAAAATATTTTACAAAATAATGGATCTCGTAAATAATTTTCACTATTTTTAGATTTAATATTATATTCCGGAATAATTAATATAAAGTTTTTCCGACTCTAAAATATTATATAGTACAAAAAAGAGAAAGTATCATAATAAATATTTATTATTTTTGTCTTATTTATGTCTAATGTAAGTGTTAAAAAGGTATCACAGATTCAAGTTTGGGGTTGAATTTTACGTGAGATTTGTGTTTCAAACTGTCTCAACTTTCCCTTGGATATTTACTATACTCTCCCAAGTTCCTATTCTTTTCTTTCTTGAATACTTTATATCAAACGTCCATCTAGCTTGCTAAATATAAAGAATTAAACCAGATTTGAGAGAAAGAAAAGTTATTTATGTAACTCACTTAATTTTTCATAGTTGTTTGAACACAAACCCATTGATATTTTTTTTTGCTTTTGTTCTGTTTGTTCTGTTCGTTCCGTTTTTGTTAATGAAGTATGATCATTATATGCATAAATCGAGATGCCGCTTTTTTGAATTCTTCATCGAAAGATTCATCATTTCCTGGCCACGATCGTTGATAGGCAAAAACTTTAAAGACAATTTTTAGGTACTTGTTTGATTGAATTATTTGAATTGCTGATATTTAAAATTCTTTTGCGTCCATGATCTTTGAGTTCATACTTGAATTTTTTCTTTTTGAGCAGCTCTGGAAGATGAAATAACAGCTATAATTATACTACTTGTTGAAAATAATATGATAGCCCATGGGACATGAAATATGAAAGTGAAAGTAAATAAAGATACGAAACCAATAAAAAGTACCAATGCGGCATATACATGACTAGCGGGTACTACATAATCCCACAAATTCTTTGCCCCATTAGTTTTTGAATAATAAATTTCCACTATTTCAGTCCAATAATCTTTAAATTTAATTGTCAAAAGGATTTTGGATTTGATCAACCAAAAGATGATTACAATAACTTGAACTATGAAAATAATAATGACATAAGTGGGTAATTCGTATTGTACATTGTTTTCCCTCTTTTTAGAAAAGATAATCATTACTGACAATTCCTCTCAAACGTGTTTGTAATAGAACTTAGATTCGTTTTGAACTCCTGATGTAAAAATCAAAAAGACGCTTGTGCTGTTTTTCCTCCAATTGTACTAAAAAGTAATGCAACATCATATAAGATTCAGCTATTCTAGATGTGTGCAAAACAAGAAATAGCGCAAATGGTTTAGTGGTAAAATCCAACGTTGCCATCGTTGGGCCCCCGGTTCGATTCCGGGTTTGCGCATATTATCGATGATAACTCCTTTTTTTTTAAATTTTTTATGTTTGGTATTAATTTAATCAAAATTTTACTAATTATTTAGTAAATGTAAAAAAAGGTTTAATTTTTACAGTTCATTAATTATGGTATTTCCGATAATCATATTTATCTTCTAACGTAAACTCAATTTTTTTATTGATCATACTATTTACAATTAAGTTTAGATGTTAATACTTTACAACATCCATTTCAGAACTTCTACTATACTATAAATCAATCTATCATTAAAAGATAATAATATGTCAAAAATAAATAATTAGTTAAAGAAAATCATAATAATTTTGAAATATTATAATTAATTAATTAATGAAATAAAAAGTCCGATATTATAAAAATATATTTTACCCCACAAAAAGAAAGTCTGAAAAGTTTCGGAAAAATACAAAAATAAATTATAATTATAATACAGAACTTTTAAGCAAACCCAAATATTGGTATTTCCATTGATTGTAATTAGCTCCATTGTTTAGTTATGAGTATTTTAAACTATTTAGAATGATGGTTAAGTAACCTAGCATTCATATTGTTTCAAAATGGTATAAATAGAACATCAAAAGAATGAAGAATAATTATGTTGAAATAAATCCAAAGAGATCAAATTATAAAGCTAACTCAAAAAATGCCATCTACTACAAACTCAATAAAAGAATCCCAAACAGATGTGTTAATAATTGGTGCTGGTCCATCAGGTTTAATGTGTGCCCTTTGGTTATCAAGATGTGGAATCCCCTTTAGAATAATGGATAAAAGAAATAATGAAATTTTTGCAGGTCAAGCTGATGGATTACAAAGTAGATCATTAGAAATTTTCAAATCTTTTAGTGAACCAAGTATGGATTTTATAACAATGGATCAAGCTTGGAAAGTTGCTAATCATATTGAAGAAATGTGTTTTTGGTCACCTAATGAAGAAGAAAAACTTGTTAGAAAATCAAGAACTCCTGATAATATTCCTGGATTATCTAATTTTACTGAAGTTGTTATTCATCAAGGTAATATTGAAAATTGGTTTTTGGAATCTATTAAAAATTTTTCTAATGGTGAAGTTGAAATTGAGAGACCAATTTTACCTATTGGTTTAGAAATAAAAGATGATAAAGAAGAAGAATATCCAGTCGAAGTCATGGTCAAAAAATTAAACACTGAACAAGCTAAACCTGAACAATATGGTAACATTGCTAATGGATTATTCAGACAATTTGACGGTGATCAAGATAAATCTTACAACAATCAAACCCAGAACGAAGAACTTGAATTAATTAAAGCAAAATATGTTGTGGGATCAGATGGTGCTCATAGTTGGGTAAGAAAACAATTAGACATCAATATGGAAGGAGAACACACGGATTTTGTATGGGGAGTAATGGATATTGTACCAATAACAAATTTCCCAGATATTAGAAGTAGATGTGCCATTCATTCAAAAGATAATGGATCAATGATGATTATACCAAGAGAAAATGATTTAGTTAGATTTTACATCCAATTAAAAGAAGTCGAGCGGGATCCTTCTACTTCAACTGACAAAAGAGAATTTATGGGTAATTGTGATGATAAAACTGCTACTACAAAAGGTAGAGTAGATAGATCAAAAATTACACCTGAAGTTATATTAAAACAAGCACAATCAATTTTAAAACCATATACTTTAGAAATGTGTAATTTAAGTTGGTTTACAGGTTATCAAATTGGACAAAGAGTTACTCCAACTTTTCAAAGAAGTAATAGAGTGTTTATAAGTGGTGATGCATGTCATACTCATTCACCAAAAGCAGGTCAAGGAATGAATGTATCTATGCAAGACACATACAACCTAGGTTTCAAATTAGCTTTAGTATGTAAAGGATTAGCTGATCCCCTAATTTTATCAACTTATGAACCAGAAAGACATAAAGTTGCATGTGATTTAATTGAATTTGATCATAAATTTTCAAGATTATTTAGTGGTAAGCCAATGATACCAAATTCTAAAATTTTGGAACACAAAAAAGATCAAGTTGATATGAATGAATTCCATCAAGTTTATTTACAAGGTAGTAAATTTGCAAGTGGTACAACTGTTGATTATCAAAATTCCGTTTTAGTAGATAAATCATCAAAGAATTTAAGTAATGAAGATGGAGATTTTAATTCATTAGCTTCAAAAGTTGCTATCGGTAGAAGATTATATAGTGATTTAGTAATTGGTCAAGTTGATTTCAAAACAAAACAAATTGGTGAAATCTTATCATCAGATGGTAGATTTAGAGTTTTAATTTTCCCAGGTGATTTAAAAACATACCCTCGAAATTTTGAAAAATTACATAATTTCAATAAATTTTTAAATTCCAAATCCAATTTTTTGAAAAAATTCACTCCACAAAATGCATTTGAAGATTCAGTTATTCAAATAATTGCAATCCACGCATCAAAAAGAAACGATTTAGAATTTTTTGAATTTCCTGAATTTTTAAGACCTACTGACTTTAAAGGTAGAATTAATTATTGGAAGATTTATTCAGGTTATGACAAGAATCACATTGGTGATACTATAAATGTTTATGAAACATATGGTATTGATTCCCAAAATGGTGCAATTTTGGTAATTAGACCTGATTCCCATATTGCTAAAGTTGTTGAATTCTCTGAATCTGGTTTGAAAAATGTTGATGATTATTTTAATGGGTTTATGTTGGATCAATCTTCTAATGTTTTACCTAAAAAAGATTTAAAACATAATGATTCAGATAGGTTTGTTAAACCAAGATTAGCTGTATAATTCGTATAGTTTTTCAAAAAATAGAAAAGTCTTAATTATTTATGTTTAGTAGAGATTATTATTTAAGTTTAGAATGTTTCAGAATTTAGACGCTACCAAATTTTTGAGACTTTTGCAACATTGAAAAAAAATTAACGGGATAAATAAATAAGTTATGCATTAAAAGGTCTAAATAGTCTACGAATCCTCACCACTTTTATGCTTCTTCATCTCCAATTTTTGAATCATTTTTTTCTTCTCCCAAAATTTTTCAGCTTCAAAAACAGCATTTAATCCTTTCCCAATAGCATCAAAATCAGTTAATAAATTAACATGAGCAGCAGGACTTGCAAATTTCCCAACAATTTCTCCCTTTCCAGTAGAATTATCATAAAATGTAAAACCTTTTTTTTCAGGCATTAACCATTTTTGATGTATTACACCATCTCCATGACCATAAAAAAATTCATAATAATTTCCATCTTTTATATCTTGACGAGAAGTTACTACTGATCCACGTACTGATGGGATGGTATTACCATAAACTATTGCCATTGGTGGATATTCTGCTGCCTTTTGTGGATCATGGTTTAGTGATAAGACGTATTCTTTAGTTGATTCTAATGTTTCTGTTAAGTACCTGTATGAATCTGCGAATGAAAATGAATAATGTTCTTGTTCTGGTACAGCTTGGTCATTAGGGTTGTTTGGATTTGAATTTGTGCTAGTTAATGGTGATGTAGTTGGTGGTGAAGAAGATGGTGGTGATGATAGATTATTTGAAGTTTTAGAATTTTTTTTTAATGATGAAGATCTATAAATTTTAGAAAATGTTGATGATATTGAATTTATACTTGGGAAAGTTGAATTAGAAACTAATGATAAAGATGATGAAGGTGATGATGATTTTTTCCCAATTTGAGAATCTACTGAATTATGATTTGAATTATGATTTAATGAACTTAATGAACCTGAAGTAGATGTTGATAATAATTTTTTTTGTTTTTCTGCATTTTCAGCTGCAATTTTCCTTTTTTCAGCAACTAAAGGATTTAAATTATATTCAACCCAATTATCAGGATTGAAAAAATCTATTACGTAATGTTCTTTAGTATTTTTATTATAAAATGTTTCTCCATTAAGTGGTAAAAATACAAAACTTGATCTCATCATAAAATTAGTTTCAAAAGTTAAAATTTTATCTGATAATATAACTGAATCTCCAAATCTAATTGGTCCTAAAATATTTAAACATTCACTTGGTGAACCAACATAAATTATTGATCTAAATAATTTAGGATTTTTTTGCATTGTTCCATGAGCCATTAATCCACCCATTGAATGAGCAATAACTAAAGTAGGTTTACCTGTTTCTTCATATATATCACTCAAGAATTTTTCTAATTTTGAAGAAACATAATCACCACCTAATCTCCAATCATAACCAAATTCTTTAATATTGACATTTGGATTAGAATCTAGTTTTTTAATTAATTTTTTACATATATCTATTGGTCCAACATTTTTTAATATTCCATCAGGGTATAATTTTTCTTCTGCATTTAATTCATCTTCTTTATTTGGTCCAAGTAACAAATCAATTTTTTTCAAATGAAACCCAGCTTTTAATGGTATCCATATTCTTTTTTTGGTCTTTGTATCTCTTAGAATTGAACCTCTATATCCACCCATTATTACTATATTCCCATCAATTCTATCGTATATAGATTCATAATCTTTTAAATCCTTTTTTTTATGTGGTATGATATCACCTAAATTTGAAGTTATAGTATGTTTAACAGCTCTTAATCTACCTGCATCAGTACCTTTAAAATTTTTAAAATAATTTTCTTCATCTGTTGTACTTATACTTTGTTGTCTTTCTAATCTTAATTCAACATTTTTTTGTAAATTTTTTCTTATTTCTTCATCTTCATGATTGCCCACAAATGGTACATCAATTTTTAAATTTTGTAATTTTCTTGATAAATCATTCCTTATACTTTCTAATCCACCAAACGGTAATGAAAATGAAAAAACTTTTTGTGAAGGATTATAATTTTTCATTTTATACCCTGAAAAGGAATTATCACCAACTTTCATCTCTTGATCTTCAGTTGGTTTATTAGGATCAGCTTGTGGATGATCTACATTATGTTCCTTTTGATTTTCCTTATAAACACTTTCGATAGATTCTCCACCAACTATTGATTCAGCATCTTCTCTTGTTAATTTCTTACGTAATGGTTCAACCTTTTCTTCTATTTCAGGTTCAAAATTTTTAACTTCTTCAAATTCTTCATCATCATCTAAATCATCATCTAAACTTTCAATTATAGAACTCTTCTTATTTTCACTTGTTTCTTCTGATTCTTGTGTATCTTCTTCTTCATCATTTGAGAAATCATCATCATCTAAAAAAGTATATTTATCTCCAATTTCAATGTGTGGATCAATTGTATGTTGAGGCAGTAATGCATAATGATGATCATTTTCTTCATCAATATTTCTTGGTGACGGAGATCTTAAAGGCGATCTTGTATTAGTATTTAGCATTTGATCATGAGCTATGATGGCTTATATGTAAGACGGTTTGAGATATGAACGTTGAGTTTTTAATTACTATTGAAATTTATTTTAATGAACTATAAATGAATTTATTCTTTTTAAATCTTAGTAGATCTGAGATCTGAGATGGAATATATCCGATTTTAAAAATATCCGATTTGTGAAATGTTACTAAAAGCAAATAGTAAAATTAAAAGACTTGAGATAGCAAAATGAATAAAGTGAGTGGATACTCAATTTTTTTTTTTTAATGGTTGTTATCTAAATGGAAATATGGGTTATAGAACTCTGAGACAGATCGGCTTATTTGGAATGATGATTTATAGAAGTTTAAAAATAGAAATATTGCTTTTTAAGTTTTGTGCCGCAAAATCAATGAAGTATAAATTTGAGTTTCCAACCGATGAACCCAAATGAATACAACTTTGATAGTAAAATAAATAGGCCAAGAAATATACATCAATAAGTCGTATATGTGAATGAAGTATTCTATCACATTCAATATGGTTTTTAGTGAAGACTTGCAACATCTTCCCCAGATCAATATTATTTAAAATATTTCAAATTAGTTGACAGATTTACCCAGCTGTACAAAAAATCGGTTGTAATTTGATCGGCTTTAAGCTTTAACTTTGACCATTTCATTTTCTGTTATAATTCTCGAGCACTAAAAACTAGCTGAAATGGAATTAATGATAGTAGAGAGAAAAGGAGCAATACTTGGTGCAATAGATGGATAGGATTCTCACAATCTCCTTCTCTAGTCTATTGCGTAATTCATTGAGATTAGGAGTCAATTTTACAATTCTATCAATAAATTAATAGATTAATATTCCAGATTTAAATTTAAATAAAAAACTCGAGTCATGTAATGGCTAGAATTAAAGCGTATCATTAATTCTAGAAATAATATACGCAATAATATACTAATAATTTAATTTGGAGAAATATGATTAAATTTACAATTGCTAAAAATAAATCATCAACATCATCAAATCAATTAAAATTCCCCTTACATAAAATTATCTCAAAAGTTTACACAAAACCCAAAATGTATTTAAATATGTCAAATAAAACTCAAATTTAAGTTACAATTGTTGTAATTAGAATAAATCAATATTCCCTTATTCAAAAGAGTAAAATATAAGAAAGAATAATGTATATGTTTTGCGAAAAATTAATAATACAACTTTATTAAAACTATACAACCAATAAAAAACCCAAATACCATAAACCATAAACCAAATATCTAACTTAATTTCTCCAATTTGATTTCTTATCTGATTCTTTTGATTCTTCAAAATTACCAAAATTATTTAAATTAAAATTAGATTTTAATAATTGAGAAATTGGAGGTAATTTAGGTTTATTATTATTATTAATTTCAACTTTATTTTCATTAGTTTCACCACCACTAGGAGGGTTTTCCAGTTCAAAATAATTTGAATCATTGACTTTAGAAAGTGATGAAGAATTAGTCATTGTTGTAGATCCACTTGAATTTCTATTTAACTTTATCTGGTATTGATTATTATTATTACTGAATTTTTGATTACTATTCATAATATTATTACTAAATGATGAATGAAACATTGGTGATAATGGTGATGCTAGATTGGGAGTCATTGAAGCTAATGATGATGCAGATTTAGGTGGGGGTGGATAAGTCGAAGTTGAATTGAATGATGTGTTATGTGAAGATGTTGGAATACTTTGTTGTGAAAAATTAAGAGAATCTTTTGTAGTTTGAGAATTGGCTGAATTAAGAGATTCTGATTCATAAGTTGAATGTTGTAAAGATAAGGGTTCTGGTCTTCTTTTTGGTTTGAAATTTGTTGAAGGGATCTTTAAGTCATTTGGTTGTTGTGGAGATACTTGCTGTTGTTGTTGATGAGGTTGTTGATTTTGTGGTGATTGAGTAGGTAATGGTGGTAATGGCTTATGATAACTTTGTGGTTGTGGTGGTTGTTGTGTTTGAGATTGATCCTGTTGTTGTTGTTGTTGTTGTTGATGTGGTTGTTGTTGGTAATATTGAATTGAATATTGTGGGATTGGAACTGAATGATGGTTTTGTAGTGTTGGCTGTTGTCTGAAAATATATTGTTGTTGTCTTGAGTGTAAGGAATCACTAGGTTGCATTGGTATAGTAGATGTATATTGTTGATGTTGAGCTTGATGATGATGTTGTTGGTGTTGAAGATGTTGAGCTTGTTGTTGTTGCTGTACTTGCAGCAGCTGTTGTTGAGCTTGTTGTTGTTGTTCTTGTTGATTATGCATAGCTAAAGCTAAATTAGATTTCTTTTGTTGTTGTTTTAATTTCTTCTTTTGTTTTGATCTTTCAACTAATAATTTACTATCACTATTATCTTTAGTTAAATAAGTTTCATAAGCATGAACAGTTTGTTTATGTTGTCTTAAGTTATCTAATCTACTAAAATTTTTTGAACAATAAGGACATTTAAAAGGTCTTTCACCTGTATGTTTTCTTTTATGTCTTGCTAAATGTTCACTTCTTGTAAATGACATATTACAACCTGGATATCCAGTACATTGGAATACTCTACCTTTATTTGATCTTTTAGTTTTAGATTTACTACCATTTGTATTATTTGATGATGTTGATGCAGCACTTTCAGTGGATGAAGAAGAGGAAATAGTTGAATGAGTTGCATTAGTAATTGTAGGAGTTAATTGTGGTAATGAAGATGCTGATGAAGATGTTATTATTGAATGATTTGAATGATTTGTTATATTTGGAGTTAAATGTGGTAATGATGAAGTAGATGAACTTGTTAAAGGTGGAGGTGGAACTCTTAATGAAGGTAAAGGATAATGTTGAGATGAAGTTATTGGAGGAGGTGGTTGAGGTGGATGACTATTACTATGATGTAAATAATTATGTGGATGTTGATGTTGATGAGAATGCGACGATTGTTGTTGTTGGTGATGATGGTGTTGTGGTAGTGAATGATGATGATGACTATGATGCCCAGAAGTCATAGAAGTTATATTAGATAATGACGGTAATTGATGTTGTTGATGTTGCGGTGGAGCTACTACTGAGTGTTGTTGTTGATGTTGTTGATGTTGAAGTAACGATGAAAATGGTAAACTTTGTTGTTGTTGTTGAGTTGATGGTGGCTGAGGAGTAGTTACCTCTTTATTTAGTATTTGACTATTCCCCAACATTATATATAATTATTTATAGTATATATAATTCTTTGTGTTGTAAAAATCTTTTTAATTTTTGTTGTTGTGAATGTTAAAAATTAAATATAATTTATAAATATACACTTTAAAAAAATGCTTTAAAAGATTGATTGATAATGTTAAAATAAATGATACTGATAATGTGTTGATTAAGTTGACATTAATATTCCTTCTAAACCTTATAATTTATTCCTTATTTTATAATATATTGTGTATAATTAGTTATAGTATTTGTTGTTATGATGTTTGTAAGTAACGAGCGGAATGTAACTAAAATTTTCAATTAATTCCAAATGATGCCTTAATATTATTGAATTACAGTGGATATATTTAAAATGAATGATGATGATGTAAACTGAAGTAGTTAAGTTAAAAAGGTAAAATGTTATAAGTGTTATAAAATATTTGTTGGTTGTAAAAAAAAAAAACAATATCAAAAAATTTAAAATTTGATGAAATTAAAGAATTTTGTTAATTTTTTTTTTTTTTTTTTTTTTTTTTTTTTTTTTTAAAANAGAATTTTTTTAATTTTTTTTTTTTTTCTTTTTTTTTTTTTTCTTTTAAAAATTATTTATTATTTAAAAATTATTGAAGACCTTTTCTAAATATTAATAACAATAAAAGATTAAAAGAATGTATCAAATTAAACAATAACACTACTGAGTTATATATATATATTTGATTGCTAACTTACTAATTATCTCAGTTTTATTTGAAAATATATGATCTAAGTTGCACTAAGTTAAATAAATTGCATTGTAATAATAAGTTAATTGTCAAATAATGGCTTTTAATATTAATAATAATTTCAAAAATTTAGTGTTAAAAAAAAAGTGTCAGGAAAATCGAAAATCTTAACTTAAAAATATAAAAAAGGTACACTACATATTACAATAATACATTCTTGAATATAACTATCAATTAAATTTATAATCTGTTCATCTTATGCTGGAAAAAAATATTATAATTGAATAATTTATTAATAATATAATAATGATGCTAATATAAGATGACCGAAAGTTAAAAATATTATATTATATTAAAGTGAATTTATAATAATTATACTATATTATAAAATTTCATGTTAATTTATTAATATAATATATAATTAGGGTACAGTAGATAAGTAATACTTAAACATTTGAATATAATAATTTATAATTCAATACATTTAAACATAGTTATAATAATTAATAGAGATTTATGTAAGATGGTTGTATAGTTAAGTTATACAACTTACTAATTAAAGTAATTTATTAAACTTACTTATATTTTTGTATGTATGTACCTTAAAAAAATAAAATAAATAAAAAAAAAAAAGGAACAGAAAAAAAATAAAAAATTTTTAAAATAAAAATTAAAAATTTTTTGATCATCAAAAAAAAAAAGGTCCCATTTTTTTATAAATTTTCTTAATTACTTACTTGGAGAAGAAACTCAATTTACTATTTTAAATTTATTTCTATCAACTTTAAGTAATTAAATTATATAATAATATTTTTATCATCTTAACTTTATTCTCTTCTTGAATAAATTTATGTAAATAAATGTACTCATATAATTTAAGTAAGGGGGGCCGTTCTAAAGTTAATTTATTACAAATAATAGAATAAAATTTTTACTAAAAGTTCTATATAATATTTATTATTTATAGTCATTCATATCTCAAACAAAAATAAGACCATCTTAATTACTCAAATTTACGATAGAGTTTCAATTCATTTTATTAAAGTTATGAAAATATCGGTATAATTATAAAAATAAACAATAAAATTATTGAAATTAAAAAAAAAAAACGCAATTTTAATCTTTAAACTTTTAAAGACATTTTTAAGGTACTTAACATTTTTTATTGAGTAATAATCAAGTCATAGACTCGGAAACTACTTAATAGATATCTCATTAACATACTAGTATACTGAATCTGAGATTAAGTTATCCCTTATTCCTTGTTTTTGTAAAATTTCAATCAATTCTCAATGATAATTTTCTGAGATCTGTCAGGTTAGGAAATTTAAATTAAGGGGGCAAATAAAAAATTTTAAGAAGGGGGAGGGGGAAGCTTTTTGGTTGGTTTAACACGACTTAACCTAAAAAATTAAAAACGCGTCAGTTTTTTTTAGTTCTATTTTTAAATTATATTTGACTAATTTAGATGAAAATTAAAATTCATCACGTATAAGATAATCATTAAAATATTAATTTTTGAAATTCCTTTACTTGAAAAGAAAGTAATAAAATGTTTGTTTCGTCAAATTAATCTTTGAATTAGATTTAAATTCAAAGTTTTCGTTTAATTTTATCTATTTATTAATTTTTAAATCTCGTAAATCTTACCTTAATTATTTATTTTAAAGTTTATCTCATTTTTGTGTAAATAACACAAAACAAGCAGAATGATTTGATTATCAACTTTATAGTTAAAGAATAAAGCAGTTCGAAAGTTTGATTGATTACTTGCTTTACTTTTATGAACCTAAATTAATCAAGATTTTAAAAATTTAGAATGTCTCATACAAGTTTATAATGATACAAAAGTTTTGTCACTAAGAGTTAAAGCAAGCTGAGAATAAAAATTAATGATTACAAAATAAACATTGATTATTCAAAACTATCTTCTTTTGAATATAGTTATCAAAAAATCTTTTCTAAATTTTGACAGACGAATTCTGTTTTGTTGAGAAAGCTATTTGGATATTCAAAGGGTGTTTAGAAATTTTGAAACGAAAAAAATGTATATAAGGCACAGAAATGAGACGAAAAACAAAAAAAAAAAAAGTAATTGCTAACAAATTTGAACTGTATGGAATCAAATATTTGATTTTTGTAAAAATTGGTTTTTTTGTTTACAACATTATTCTCATACAATAGCTAAATTTTTGAAGCTACTTTTGGTTTGTTTAGATCCGAGATTCAGAGCTTTATTTGTTATTAGTATTTACAAATAGATTTCAAAATACTTGATTATTAGGTGCTTAACGGGAGTTTTTCTCAATGTTAATTGTATGTAAAAAAGTATGCTCTTCACTAAATCTAAATTAACCACAAAGCAATTGCTATAGTCACATTGAGAGTTCAATTTCAATGGTGGGTATCTCTATTAATTCGTTTTTGTATGCAAATTTTTTTAATAAACCTATTAAGATGTTGGTTTTCTGTGAGCATCTCGTAGTTAAGATTTGTACCTCTATTAAATTCAAATTCGTTATTTTCAACAAACTAATGTCATAATCGCAAAACAAAAGCTAATTGGTTTTACCTTAGTTTTTGAACTATTGAATGAGCTCAACATAGGAAGTAGTGCTAATCTTCTCTACAATGTAATATTCAATTAAAGAAAGTGTTAGAAATTACATATCTCCATCGTCTCATTTCTCCATCGTCTCATTTCTGTGCTTGATCACTTACATATATTGATTCAATCTAAGTTTTATTTTTTTCATTATTGGAAACAAACATAAATTAAAAAAACAATAAACCAATCTAATATCGATTTTTGTTGTTGAAAGCTATTATAAATTGAGTAAAAAAGAACTTTACTTCCTCTCAAGTTTAATCTATTTCATCATGTTTAGCAAACTAAATTGACATTTAGCAAACATATATAGAATTGAACGAAAAAATGAAAAAACAAAGAATATACACAATTCCTTCAAGTGTTCAAAAAATAATTGAAGAAAATAATTAAAGTCTAGACAATTTAAATTTGATTATATGAAACAACTTGCTATTTTTAGACTCCAGTATATTTAATAACTTATTAAAAAAGTAAGAAACGGTCTAACAAAGAGTTAATGCAAAGAACAAAAAACAATTATGAGCCAACTAATACCATAATATCCATGGAACACTATAGTTAGACAATAAGGAAATTTATCTCCTATACTCACAGCTTTAACCCATCAATCATCTATTTACAATAGTGAATCTTTTAATTGTATTATTGAATTTTTTTATTATTCATAATTTAGTAATTTACGATAAGTTTAGTTTATTAAATCCGTACATTGCATATTCTTATCTATGATGTAATTTTGCTGTTGTAGTTTAATTGAATGAGATAAGATCAATTTAATTCAGTTTTGAATACTACTAGGTGAACAGTTGTTAAGTTTGAACATCTGAATGGATCTTTCTCATCTCAAGTTCTTAATCAAAAGTCCAAATTAAGCATAAAAAATTAAAGTTTTTTAGCGTTTTTTAGTCTTTAAAAGTGAAGTATAATATTCGTAAAATTAATTATTCTAAACTATAAGAAAAAACAATCATCATTTAATCGATTTTGCATTTAAAATTAAAATAATGTCAATAAATTATGTCTTAGATTATGAGTTTTGGGAGTAATTTAACACGAAAATAACAAACTCACACAAAATATTTATATATTAACTCCACCGTTTGACAGATTGTGATTTCTCATGATATTCAGTGAATTAACTGAAATAAATTTCAAGGAAAATTATTTTCTTTGCTATTAGATTTCAGTTTTGGATTAATCTAAAACGCAATTAAAGTATCTGTTATAACGTATCCCATTAAGTTGAATCGATGAATAATAAAAAAGAAAGTGCAATAAAAAAAATTAACTCAATTAGGTAAAATTATTTAAAATTATTAAAAAATTTAAAAATACAAAATTTAGCTGCAAAATTATCAACAAATTAAAAATATAAGAAAAGAAAAGAAATCAAAAGAACTTTCAAAAGTATTTTCGAGAAAAAACTACTGAAATAATATTTTGAAGATGCAATGAACGTGACAATAACTGGATTATTTGATTATTGAATTCAGTCAAAATAAATTAGAAAGTATACTCGAAGTATTAGCAATAATTGACCCCATATAAATAAAATAAATTTAGATAATACGCATACAAAATTTCAGAAAAGTTGAATAAAAAATGAAATCAAATTATAAAAGTGATAATAATTCAAATAATCTTACATTGCAATATAATAAACGTAGGATTTAAAATTTCTTTTATATTATCAATATGGAAATATGTTTATATATACATTTGCATTTACGTAAACTGATCGGATTAAAAAAAAAAAGTATTCCGAATACAATTAATGAAATTGAATTTGAAAATTTAAATTTTTTCCCCAAACTATTAACTATGACATATTTAATACATACTAAATAACTCCTTAAGAATCGAATAAATAATAATTTATATTAATATCAAATCATTTATGGAAAGTATAAGATTATAATAATGTTTCGGAATAATTAAATTTAAAAAAGTTCCCTTACTTTAACGAAAGAAAGTTAAAAATAAAAATATAAAGACAATGCTACCAAATCAAAATGTATCAAAATATATATATAACACTACCTGCATATTAATATATAAAAAAGAATATTTAAGAATATTCTACAAAACATCACATTATTAATATTATGTTTGTATTATGTATTAATATTGTTTTACATTTAAATATTCTAATGGTCCAAATATTATAATATATATTATTATAATGATAATAAATAATATTTAACTGAAATGTAATGAAAATTCAGTTAAATTAAATCATTAGCAACAATTAACATCTTTGATATGATTTAAAAGAATGACTTTTAATTGACAATATTAATATCATTAACATACAACTAGAAGTATTAGAGAGAAGTTTAATTGTATATTTCGTTTGGTTTCTTTTTTTTTTAATTCAATTGAGATATTTTAATCAATATCAATCATTTATATTATCTTTAATTCTCGTACAAGTGGCAATACCCTTTTTTTATTATTCAACTTTAATTTTTACATTGCCACCCCCACCCCTTCTCGCTTATTCTTTTCATACTAATAATTCAATCAATCAGCAACTCCACTTATACTTAATACTCTTGTTTTATACTCTTACTTCATATATTTATTTCAAATTTCAAAATTGATTTGCATTTTTAAATTCTTAATTTTTTTTTTTTTTTTTTTTTTTTTTTTTTTTTTTTTTTNTTTTATTTTTTATATATCAAAAGATTTTATTTTAATTTTAATTGTTACATTTTATTTTTTATATTTTAACAACCATTTTTTATTCAATCAAACCTTGTATTATTATTTTATATCTTATCATTTATATCTTTCTTTTTTATTTCATTAACTTCATTTGTTCAATCATAGTCTCAAAATTACCATCTATGATATAAATCATTTACAATCAAATTTCTAAAAAATTTTATATCAAAATTTTAAAATCATTCATATCAAATTTATATTAATAATCAATAACAAATTTATTATAACAAATAACTATCAAACTAATTAACAACAACAACAACTTTATTTTTTTTTTTTACCACCAATCACATAAACAATGGTCAAAGAAACTCATTTATATGATATACTATCAGTTTCAATAAATTCATCAATTGAAGAAATTTCAAGATCTTTTAAAAAACAAGCATTAAAATGTCATCCTGATAAAACAAATCATAACCCTCAATTAACTGAAAAATTTAAAGAAATTAAAAGAGCTTATGAAATATTAAAAGATGATAAACAACGTTATATATATGATAATTTTGGAGAAGAAGGTTTGGAATCAATGATTATTGAAAGTAATGAATCTAATAATAATCAAAATAATAATAATAATCAGAGTAACAATGCCAACAATAATCAGAATAATTCAAATTATACACCAAATACACAATTTCAACAATTTTTTACATCATCCACCAAGAATTCAACTGGACAAAAAAGAACTCAACAATTTCAACAACAAGGATCATCATCATCATCATCAAATTCTCAAAATTTTAATTCAAATGATATTTTTTCTCAAGTTTTCCAAGATTTAAATTCAATGTTTTCAAATTCAAATTCATTTTTTCAATCATCAAATTCATTTGATTCATTTACAAATTTCCAATCACCATCAAATTTTCAACAAAATTTTACAAATTCTTCATTTCAACAACCACCCCCCCAACAACAACAAGAAATGAAAAAAATCATAAAACCATATGGAGAACCATTACAAAACCAGCTCGTAAGAGGTGATGATATACGTCATGTATGTGATGTAACATTAGAAGATTTAATGTATGGAAAAACTTTAAAATTATCATTACCAAAAAATTCAAAATGTTCAAATTGTAATGGATATGGTGGAATTAATCCTAAAATTTGTAAAACTTGTTTAGGTTCTGGTCAAATTTTAATAATTCAATATAATCAATTTAGTTCATATAAACAAACAAATATATGTACATCATGTCAAGGTAATGGTATAAAAATAAAACCAATAGATAAATGTATATATTGTAATGGTGAAGGTTATATGGAAATTACAAAAATTTTGAAAATTTATATCCCACCAGGTACTCATCAAGGTTCTAAAATAATTCTAAAGGAAGAATCAGATGAAGGTAAAAATATAATACCTGGAGATTTAATTATAATAATAAATCAAAAACCTCATAAATATTTAATTCGTAAAAATAATGATTTATTTATGAATTATGAAATAGATTTAAAAACAGCACTACTAGGTGGGTTTATATTAATCCCCAATTTTTTAAAAATGGGTCAATTTTTAAAAATTTATATAAATTCAACAGGTAATCAACAACATAAAAATTCATCAACTTCATCACAACAACAAAATAATTCATCTCAATCATCATTAGATTCTAAAAAAATTTCAAATGGTGAAATTATAGGTACTATACAAAATAATGAACCAAAATTAGTTAAAAATTTAGGTATGCCAATATCCACGCAATTTTCAAATGGTATATTAATTCAAGATTCTTCAAATTTACAATTATTAGAATCAACCAACACCAATAAAAACCAGCCCTCCCAAAAAAGAGGAAATCTTTATATAAATTTTCAAATTAAATTACCTAAAATTTCCCAATTTTCACAACAAAATTTAGATTTACTTGAAAATATTTTACCAAATAATTTAAATTATATTCCTTCCCCTACTGAAAGAATTATAGAGAGTAATTTATCAAATATTCCTGATTCCACCAAAAATATAAATTTAGATTCAGAATCAGAAGAACCTATAGTAATTGAATCACCACCCCAACAAGAACAACAAGAACAACAACAACTGGAATTTAAAAGAAGAAGATTTAATAGTTCTGAATCTAATCAATCTTTAAATAATAATGATAATAATAATTCATTTAGTTTGTAAAGAATTTTATAGTTTGTTTGTTATTACTTTAAAAGTTTTTTTTTTAAATATAATACAAATTGTTTGATTGTTATTGTTTTAAAAATTTTGATTTATTTATCTCCTACATGTTTTATTTGTTGAAGTATAGATTTGATTCTTACTTTAAGATTTCTTTTATCTTTAACTCCTACTTAAACATATACTATTAAAGTATATATACGCCTCAATTTTATTTAATCTGAGACACTTTTTTCCCACTTTTTGTAGATCTTCCTCCTTTTTGTGTATATATTCTACAAATTTTAATCAAAGATCAAAAATATATAACTCTTTTTATTTTCAATCATCTATAAAACTTTTTTGTATCTCTCCGATTTAAGTTATAATAATTATATAAATTAACCATATCCAGAAATAACCAAATCCCACAAAAGAAATACTGGTATTTAAAATTATCCATAAATCAGGTAAATTTACAGGTGGGTTTATAAAAGCATCTAATAAACGATAAATCACCACTAATAAATAAGTTAAATAAATCACAACGGTATTTAGATTAACAATATTAAATTCAAATTTTTTAGGTGGTGATGGAAAAACTTTATTAAATCCAATTAACCAATTTATTACAAACAAAGTAACAAAATATTGTAAAATTAAATCATCTTTCTTTAATAATGGATATAAACTAAAAGTAGCTAAATTATTTATCCATTGAATTAAAGAAATTTGTTTTGATTGATGATTTATAAATAATATTAATAATATTGGAATTATTGGAATTAAAATAGATTTTTCATGAACTTGATAAGAAAATAAATAAAAACTTAATGAATTTTGAGCAAATCCATAAATTAATAATGAAATTTTTTTATTCTCAGTTGTAGACTTCTTTAATTTATAAAAAATTAAAAGATTTATTGGTATAACTGAAATTAAAGTTGTAATTAATGATAATTTTGATAATTGTGATATACTCAAGAATTCTCTATATTTTACTAGTAAATTAGTAGTACACCAAAAATTTGCAACTTTATCTTCAAATAATCCTCTATTGAAAGGGAAAATTCTAATAACAATTTGATTAATCAACGACTTAAAATCTTTTTGTACTAAAAATGGTAACACATACAAGACTTGAGTTAAAATAACAGTAAAACCAATCATAACTAACTCTTTAAAATTTCTCAATTGACTTAAAATATAAAAAAATATAAATAGTGAATAATATAATCCCATTTGTTTAAAATTAATACAACTAATAAACCAAATACTTGCCACTACAAGATTATTTGAACATAATTCAATAATTGAATAAATGAAAAACCCCAACATTATAGAATTATATTGAAAATGACCATGATCAATAAGTATTAAATGTGGTTGATTTATAATTACTAAACATAAAATAATTTGATCCATTCTATTTAATTTAAATTTTTTACCTAATAAATTAGATAAATATAATATTCCAGGTATATAAATTAAAAATTCACTTACCAAACTAGTTAATCTCATAAAAAATTTTAATTCCAAAGATTCATAACCTCTTGATTTACCCAATTCAAACCAATCCTTTTGAAAAAATGATCCAATTTTTCCAATTAAATAAGAATGATAAGCAGTTAATGGAGGATAATCTAATCCCCAATATTGTAAATCAAAAAAATACCATTCTGCCAAAGGTAAATTTATAGTTAGTTCCATCCAATGTCTTTGTGCTTCAAAATCTCCATACATTGGTGGTGTTCCAAATCCTGAATAATTACCTAATCCAACTGATGTTCTTAATATAATTGAAGTTAATATAAGAATATATCTTGCTGCCCATTGATCTGGTGCTTTTTCAAAATAATGTAATAGATCATACACTGGTGAATCTTTGAATATACTTTGTTGATGATGTTGTTCTATTGGTTGACGTTGAAGTTTTGCTTGTACATTCTTGGTTGAATCCTTGGTTGTAGTTTTGGTTGTGGGTGAGTTTTTCAGTTTAACATTCTTCTTATTATGGGAGTCTTTTATGGTTGATGATGAAGAAGTAGAAGATTTGATAGATGGTAATTTCTCCTCAATTTTACTTTTAAGTTTCTTCTTGTTTTTAGCCATCAATTGATATTAATTTTTGTATATGGTAAATTTCGTATAAATTAAATTGGTTGCAATAATATTTTAATTATTGACGTATTATTATTTTTTTTTCTCACTTAATTAAAGAAGTCCTAATTATATTTCATAGTAATAAAATCAATAATTTTTGTATTACACAACAGAATTCTACATTTGTTTTATTTCAAAATTAAATCACTGAAATTCAATTCCTCTCAATAAATAATTGTTTTAGTTAAGTAATTTATTATCAAAGTACCTATCATAATAAATCCTTGTTAGATCTTTTCACCATATTATAAATGGTAAAAAATTTGGTAGCAAAATATAAAGATCTAATTATCATTTATTTTTCATATAGAATGAACGAAAGTTTATAAATTTAGATATAGGGATCTAATTATTTGAGATAATGTTAGATCAATGATCAATATCTAATCTTCAAAAAATTAGTACAAGATCTCCTATTTTAGGTTAATGACTTATGTAAAGCCGATCATTAATTAAATTTTCTTTATAAATAAAATAAATATAAAAATATATATAATTTAATGTAAGGCTGAATCAGACGCGTCTTAATAATTAAAAACTTAAACATTGATGTCTTAAATTCATGGTGCAAACAAAAAATTAAACATATAAGATATTACGTAAAAAGTCTTTATTAACATTACATTATTATGAACAATATTTAAAAAAATTATTAATTACTTATATATAAAAAACCAAAAGATATCTGGTTGTAAATTGAAGTAAAGTGTTTTAACAATCTTCAATTAAAATATTGAGACCAAATTTGCACAAAATTTAAATCACGTTAAAAATTAAATTTTATTATTTTTGCAATGTAAATTCTTCAATTTACAACCAACTTTAAATTCAAATTCAATTTTTATTATTTTGACTTTTGTATTATTATTATTACTATCTATCTATCTATCATTATTGAAACAATCAATCAACAACTTTATTTCATAATTAATAACTCGTTATTCATTTCATTATTATTAATTCTTATCTTGTTTAATTAAAAGTAAGGGGAGATTAAAAATTTAATATATTTTAATTTTTTTTTTTTTTTTTTTCAACTTTTTTTAAACCAATTTTTTAAATTCTTACAACCAATTTTACAGTCAAAGTACAAATCAAAAAAGAAAATCAATTCATTCGTTTGCAACCCTTAAAACATTTCATTAGAAAATATACAAAGATAACCTCGTGATCACAATTTTAGTAATATAAAATGTATCAGCAGCCCCAGAATCAACAACATCATCAACAAGATTTAAGACATGTTAGTATGTCATCAAGTGTTTATTCACCAATAGAAACAGAATTTAAACCAAATTATGATGTAATCAATGAAGAAGAAGATAATGAAGAAGATGAAGTTAATCAAGAGATAATACATAATAATAATCATATCAATAATTCACGAGAGAATAACTTATATGATGATCATGATAATGATCATGAAAATAATTCTTCAAATTCATATTCTGATGATACTCATTATGGTATGAGTGCTGATATATCTTCACAAACAATTCAAACTTTTATGACTGCAAAAACAAGATTACCTAATGAATATCCACAACAACAACAACAATTATCAAATTATTCTTCAAGAAATACTAGTATAAATGATTTAAACCATATCACAGATAATGATGAAACTCCAATACTCTCGTCACATTCAAGGAATATAAATAATGATAAAACACCAGTAGTTGATATAAATGGATTTATAATTAATGAAAAAAATAAAAACGATAATAATAATGAAAACCTACAATCAGAAGAAGATCAACGTAATTCTACATTTTTACCCCAAAGAAAATTAAGTAATAAATTTAAAAGACTTTCAGTAAAATTACAAAATACAGTTGCATCAGAAAATTCTTATCAATTTATGAATAATTTCCATCAAAATGTTGAAAAGGCAAATAAATCAAATCTTGAATTAAATGAAACAAGAACAAGTACATATTACAAAAAGATAAATGATAAACCTGGAAACTTAACGGTAGATTATACACAAGATGAAAACAATTCAGAACAACCAAGATCAGCAGGTTCAGGAGATAACGATGAAGCTGAAAAAACAATTATAATAAGTCATAATGATCAGATATCAGAAGTAAGTTCAATAAGTACAAGAGCTTCAAGTACTCGTAGTTCAAATGCTAGTATAAATGAAAATAAATCTTCTTCATCATCGACAAATAATTTCAATTTTCAAACAAATAATAATTTCCCATCAAGTTATAATATTAGAGGTTCACAAGTTGCTGATGAAATACCTATAAGGAAAGATTTAATTGAAACTCCAACTGATGAAAAATTTCAAATTTATAACAACTCCAAGGATACAATGTCACAAACTGGTGGTCTCAATATAATATATGATAACAACAACAATAACAATGTATCAAAATTAGACCCACAATCAAGAGATATTAGCAAGAAAAGCAGTACAACAGAATCAATGGAAGATGAAGATTTATCATCATTATTTATACGAGCATTACATCCATTTGATTCATCAACATTAAAATCAGAATCAGATGCTTCAATATGTCTTTCATTTGAAAAAGATGATTTAGCATTTGTACATACTATAGATGAATCTGGTTGGGGTGAAGTTACATTAATTGAATCATTACAAAGAGGATGGATTCCAATGAATTATTTCAATATCGCAGTATCTGATAAAACAACTGAAGAAGAAAAAGAAGCAGAAGAAGAAGATGATGATGAAACAGAACATAATGAATTACCAAACAGTCATTACTTAAAACCTTTATTAAATGCATGTGGTAAATTCTTAATAAATCCATTAAGTCATAAAAATAGAAAAGGTAAATATACTTTTTCAATAAGAGCAATAAATTCAATACGAGATGGAGTTAGATTATTATTACAAGAAACAGATTGTTTATCAAGATCAAATGAAATAGTAACTAAAAGACAAATTGTAAGAAAATCACGTAAATCATTATTAGCAGATTGGTATAATTTAATGGTAAAAGCTAATGAATATAAAGGAACTTCAAATTTTAATAAGATTGAAATTTTAACATTAATGGTTTATCAAGTTACTAGAAAAGCTACAATTTTTTTACAAGTTTGGTCAACTGAAAGTAAACAAATTATTAAAAGAGATAATGAAAAAAAATTATATGATGATTTAAATAATTATCCATTATTAAATTCTCCACCTTTAGCAAAACAAAGAATTACTGAAATTAATGGGATATTATATTCATATTTAGGTCTAATCATTGGAAGATTAGATTTAATTGAACATAATCAATATGGTTGTGAGATACTTGAAACTATTGCTCATCAAATAATATTATTGTTAAGAGAATTGTTGTTCATTTCTAAAACTGGATCAGATTTTAGTTCCAAAAAACCAGAAGATTTAGATTATTCATTAGATGGATTATTATCATTAGTCAGTGATTTAGTATCAAGTGTTAAAGACTTGGTGGTTAAAACTTTAAATGAAAGTGAAGATTCTAACGTCCACAATTTTAAAGGTGAAAGGGATTATTTTTATACTGAAGAAGGTGGTAATTTATTAACCATAGCATCAAAAATGATAAAAGCAATAAGTAATACAATTTATTCAATAAGAAATTTATTAGAATTAACAGGTGATTTCAAATTGAATTCAGAAAGATCTTATCCAGATTATTCTAAAATTAAAATTGAACCACAAGATTTTGTTAAAAAATGTATGAAGGGTATAAAATCTAAAACTAAAAAACCACCACCATTAAATCTTAACAATAATAATAACAATAATAATAATAATCCTCATGCAAGTGTAAGTCAACCATATAAAGCCAATAGATATTCAATGGTTAGAGCTGGTAAAACTGGTGATTTAAGTTTAACTGAAGGTGGCGCTAATTTATTACAACAATTTGAGAATTCTCCATTTACAGTACAAGCAGCAGAATTTCAACCATTTACTTCAGAAAATCATCACATTCAAAATAATCACAGTACGCCTGCTCCAACAGACTTATCAGCTGAATTAGTAACTGATAAAAATGGTTATTTAGTTGGTGGCTCATTTAAAGGTCTTGTTTATACATTAACAAATGAAGATTCACCACCAGAATATTTTTTTGTTTCTACTTTTTTCATATGTTTTAGAAGTTTTGCCAATGGGATAGATTTAATTGAAGAATTAATAACAAGATTTGAAATAAATACTATAACAAAGGATATAAATTATGAATTAAAATTGAAAAAAAGGAGAAAACTTATAGTTAAAATGTTTCAATTATGGATGGAATCTTATTGGAATCATGAACTTGATTATAATTTATTGACTACCCTTATTAATTTTTTCAATGAAGGTATATCCATTTATTTACCTTTTGATTCATTAAAATTAATAGATATTGGTGCAAAATTATCTTCAAATCCATTAATTGAAAATCGAAATAGAAGACATAAGCCAACAAAACAATTAGTTGAAAAATCAATAGTTTTAAAATCAGTACTGAGATCTTCTTCATCCACAAGTTTAAAATCTTTAACATCATCTGGTGAATTTAATTTATCTAGAGTTAATTCAAATTCTTCCAGTATAAAATCATTACCAATTAATAATATAGAATCATCCAAGACAACTTCATTATTATCTAAAAATCAATTACAGACTATAGAAAAAATTATTCTTACTTATAGATCAATTTTGGGAGAAAGTTGGTGTTCAACAAAATATATAAACCAATATAAATCATTAGATTTAACAAATTTATTAAGTCATTTTGCAATAATATGTGAACAAAATTGGGTATTAACAAATTATAGACCTAATTTATTAGATTTTAATGGATTAGAAATTGCAAAACAATTAACAATTATTGAATCTAAAATTTTTTGTTTTATAAAACCTGAAGAATTATTAAATCAAAATTTCACAAACAAAAGAGCTCATTTAAAATTATCTCCCAATGTTAGATTATCTTTATTATTCACAAATTGTTTATCAAATTACGTATTAGAATCAATCTTACAACCAAATTTAACATTAAAAGAAAGAATTAATATTGTTAAAATATGGCTTAAAATATCAATAAGTTCATTATATTTAAGAAATTTCAATAGTTTAGCAGCAATAATAACATCATTACAAAGTCATCTCATAACAAGAATCTCACCTATTTGGAGTAACCTATCACCAAAATACTTAGAATTATATGATTATTTAACATCTATCATAAGTATAGAAAAAAACTACTCAAATTATAGAAATAAAATTAGAAATTTGTTAAATTCAAATGAAAAAATTCCCATAGTTCCATACATAAATTTATTTATATCAGATATAACTACAACCACGGAAGGAATTCCAAAATATGTTTCAACACAAAATTTTTTAAATCGAAAAGTAATAAATTTTCAAAAATATTCAAAAATAGTTAAAATTATAGCTGATTTACAACATTTACAAATTCCTTATAATAGTGATGAAATTTCTTTAGTTGAATACAAGATTGAAAATTTATATGGATTACAAGAATTAATATTATTAGAATTATGGAAAATTAATATCTTATATAAAACTGATGATGATCGTGGTTGGAAATTAAGTTGTGATTTAAATAAATAAATAGACACTAAGGACAAATATATATTTATATGAACATTATGAACAATAAATTTTATTCACAATTTGATATTCTTAATTACTCTATTATTTATTACATTACTTTATCATTAAATTTTTCCCATGATATTAACAAAACGTTACAATTCTCCATCAATATAACTTTTAAATAAATTTCTAATACCTTTCAAAAACCTAATCAATCGTTGATGTTTATTTAATTCATCACATAATTCATCAACTTTATCATTTGGTAAACTTGGTTCAGTTTTTAATACTTTATATAAATCATCATCTATACCTAATAAAATACTATATTCATTTTCATTATTTTCAGGATTTAGGTTAAAAAAACTAAACAAAATTTCATTTATTGATTTTGGTTTTATTTTTAATCCAGTATATAATTCATATTTTGATAATTCTATTAAATTTAATTGAAATTGATGTTCAAAATCTTTTGTGGTTTTTGTTAATTGTGATTGTCCTTGAATTATTTGTTGCTTAAGTGAAGTTATTAGTGTTTCCTGTTGGGTTTTTTTATTTATTAGGTTTTGTTTTTGAGATTGTAATTCTTCTATTTTTAGATTTGATGATTCTAAATTATGTAATGCTTCATTTAATTTTATTGTAGTTTGTGATTCTTTTTCATCTAGTTTCCGTATTTCTGACTGTAGATTTTTTGTAATTTGATTTAATTCTTGAATTTGTTGTTTATGTTGTTGTTGTTGATTTAAGTAAATTGATTGTTTATTAGATAATTTTAAGTCTATATCGTTGACAAATTCTTCCATTGTTAGCTTTAATGTCTCAAATTCATTTGTTTGTTTTTGGAATGAGCCAAACACTTGATCTATTTTACTTTGAGACATTTTTCAGTGGTAATAGTTAAATGTTATGTTTGATTATGTTTTAGTTGATCTTATAATAATAATTTTTAAATTTCTATTTGTTTACATTTTTATTCCGTTTTTGTAACTTTAAGATTTAAAACGTATCAATTTATTAATTTTACACATTTCTTCTTATAGAACTTTTACTGAACTTATCTTCATCAAATTATGTCCAAGAATCAAGAAATTATAAGAACAACGAGTCTACCGAGTGATACTACCAAAAATCAATCCATTAAACTTTTAACTTTCAATACATGGGGTTTAAAATTTATATCAAAACATAGAAAACAAAGATTAAAAGCAATTGCAGATGCATTTGCTAATCCCACCACAAAGGAAGAAGATTATGATATAATTGCATTACAAGAAATATGGTGTGAAGAAGATTGGAATTATTTAAATTCAATTTGTTCTCAACGTTATCCTTATAGAAGAAATTTTAAATCTGGTATAATTGCAGGACCAGGATTAGCCATTTTGTCAAAAATTCCAATTGAAGAAACTTTTCTTTATAGATTTCCAATAAATGGAAGATCATCTGCATTTTTTAGAGGTGATTGGTACGTTGGTAAAAGTATAGCAGTTACAATTTTTAAATCTCATCAACCAAATACATTACCAATAGCTTTATTAAATTCTCATATGCATGCACCTTATGGTAAAGGTGATTCAAGTTATTCAACTCATAGAGCTTGTCAAGCATGGGATTTTGCTAAATTTGTAAGAATGTTGAAAAAAGCTGGATATGCAGTTATTCAAGTTGGTGATTTAAATTCAAAACCCGATTCATTACCTTATAAAATTTTTACTGTTGAAGGTGGATTAAAAGATTCTTGGAATGTATTACATCCTGAAAAAAATCCATCAGTTGCAGAAATAAGTGGAATGAGTTTAGAAGATCAAATCACTTATGCTGGAGTTACATGTAATAGTAGATTAAATACATGGAGAACCAATAGACCAATTTGGGAAGCATGTAGATTAGATTATGCATTAATTGATGATATTAATGTAATACCCATAAAAGCAAAAGTTCAATTTACCAATCTTTTACCACCACCTTTATCATGTTCTTATTCTGATCATTTTGCATATTTTGTTGAAGTTAATATTAATGCAGCTTCTCAATATGTTCCTTTAATAAAAGAATCACCTCCTCAAGAACGTGAAAAAGTATATAAAGAATTAATAGCTGAGATTAAACATTATAGAAGAATAACTATTCCTTTTCAAGCAATCTGGAGAAAATGTCATTTCCTAACATCTGTTGCAATTGTAATTGGTATGCACATAGGTATAGTATTTGTAGCTGATGTAGCAGGTTGGATTTCAGTATTGTTTTTATTTGCTACAACTTGTGTCATTATAACGGGGTTATTAAATGGTATGATTTGGTATTTTGGTGTAAGATCAGAACTGAGAGCATTACAAGAAGTTCAAGCAGAAGTTGAAGATGCTTATGTATTTTTAAAAGAACACTTGAACGAAATTGAATAATCCCAACATCAACTTTAAATTAATTATTAAACTTTGGTTTTGCTATATCCCATGGTCCTTGTAATTCATTTTTGTATCTTTGTAATGATAGGAAATAAGCTGGCATTACTAATACAATGATCACCACTGAAATTAACCAATAGATTAAGAATTTATAATTTAATAAGTCATAAATCCAATAATTAACTAGATTAAAAGTAATGAAAATTGTAAAATAATGTAGAATTCTCATCTTTTTTAAGTTTCTCAAACTTGCATGGTATAATGGTAACAAAATATTAATCTGTATAGCAAATAACATGAATAAAAACACATCCAAAGTAGAATTTAATCTTGATGCTAGTACAATTGCATTACTTAATGAAATATTCGTTGACAATATAGGCTTATATATTTTAGAATTTGAGGAATATTCATAAAATATAGTATTGGTAATACTTAAAATCAGTGATATTGCCCAAATAGAATCTGATGAAGTAGATTTAGTTAACGATTTTAAAATAGGTGATGCAATTAATAACATGAACGAAATAATAGTAAATGATTTAAAGTTGATTGATAATAATTTGATTGATAGGTTTGATTTCTGATACTTTAGTATTAAATACATTACAATTGATAATATTGAACTTATTATAGTTGGTATTATAGGATTCCAATTTTTATCATATATCCCAATAAACATCAATATTACCAACAATATACAAGATATATAAAACATAATTAATGAGAAATCATCAACTAGTTTAGAATATGAATATTTCGCAACTGTTGTGTTTCTCTTGAGTTGTGATAGAAAAGACTCATCATTATAATTATCTGGATACGGCTGTTGTAGATATAACAATTTCTTCCATGGTGGATTTTCTGTGGTGTGCTTTACTTGGTGTGAATTGGCATGATTTAATCTTGTAGGTACTGTCAATAGATTTTCTTTTGAATGCAATTGGTCTGTCATATTTTAGACATTTTTGATATTTTGGTTGTAAAATGATGTAGTATAATTAATGTTCCAAAAAAATAAAACAAATGCATAAACTTATTTCTTTGTTTCTGAGACAAACCAAATTCACCACCAAATAAACTGATTAATTGGTTTTAAAAATGAGCAGCAATGCTGTTCCTACAAAATCAACTAACTCAAACAATAACAATTTAACAGTCCCCAAATCACAACATTCATATTCAACATCAATAGCGTCAAATGTATCACCACAATTCTTTCTTAATCAAAATGCTCCAAACTCATCAAAATCAAATTTACTAAAACCAACATCAACTGCTTCTCAATATAGATTATCAAGAACAAATACAAACACTACGAATGAAGCATACCTTAATTACGATAATAATAGTATTCAAACTATAGATAAGATTCCTAGTGTTAAACCAAGCGTTACTTATAGTGATAAATTATGGACTCAAATAGATGTATTAGATGACGTTAAGAAATTATCAGAAGAAGTGAAAACAAGAGGTTCATTTTTCAATAACAAGTTTAATAATGAATTATCAAAACTCAAACAATCACAAATTGAATTACTAAGAACTATGTCAAATGCAAAATTTAATGATATGAATAACACAAATGAACTACAAAAACAACAATTATATCAATTAGGTAATTCTAGAGCTCATGCATCAGGTCCATTAACTCGAGCCACAACTAATGCCTCAATGGGTCATCTCTCAGAAAATTTACTAAAAGTCCAAGAAGAAGAAGAAGAAGAAGAAGAAGAAAATGAAAATGAAAATGATAACAAAAAAACTAACTCAAATCAACAAACTGATGAACAAACTCAAAAATCAAAAATTGAACAAGAAGTAATCAAGAATTTTTTTGAATCAGATGATGTTACATTTGAAAATGATAATTCTTTATATACAAAGGAAACATTTGAAGAAATTAAAAAATACGTCAAACAGATAAAAACTGATTTAAAGGGATTAGGTAATGCAATAAAAGAATTTGATAATTCTACAAGTAAAGGTTGGTAAAAAATTTTAATTCTTTTATTTATAATTTGGAAAGAAACTTAATATTAAAAATCACGTAAAAACATAAACTCATGTAGTTATAATTCACTCTCAAAATCATATAATATATCAAAAACCAACTCGAAATATTCTAATAACCTCTTGACATTTTATCAGCACCTTGATTAGCTAATCTATCAGCAGCTTCATTCCCTTCATTACCAGAATGACCTCTAACATGAACAAATTCTAAAGGTCCCATATTTTTAGATCTATATAAATCATTAATATCATTTTTCAATGAAACTGATTCTTTAATTAAATCCGAATTGGCAACATTACCACCCATTGAAGTTTTGTATCCATTAGTTTCCCATCTATCTGACCATTCATTAATACTTTGTATGGCATATTTGGAATCACTATGAATTTCCGCTTTTCTTGATCCATTACCACCATTAGTTAAATCATTTTTAATATTAGTTAATGCATGTTTCATACCATGTAATTCTGCTCTTTGATTAGTTGGTGTATATCTTGAAGTATCATCAACGTCATTTAATGCAACTGCTGCATTACGTGAATCATTGGGACCATAATATACTCCATATCCTGATGGTGCATTTTTGGATTGTCCATTACCTCTTGATGCTCCATCTACATAAATACGTTCTGCTTTTGAACTATTTGATCTTGTTGAAGATGAATAGCCTCCTGAACTACCTCCTGAATAACTTGAGCCACCTGAATAACCACCTGAGTAGCCACCTGAATAACTACCTGAATAACCACCACTTGAATAACCACCAGAAGACGCGTTATTACTTGAAGAATAACTTGATGATCCACCACCAGAACTACTACCACCAGAGGCAAATGCACTAGCTTCAGCAGCAGTATCAAAACGTTTAAATGACGCATTACTATATCCATTAGTTTGAGCTTTACAATCATTCCAATTGGTATAAACACCATTTTGTCTACCATTAGCTACCGCGTAATAAGGCATGATGAATCTGAATCTAAGTTTATTTAATTGAACTAATAATATTATATTGTAGATAACCTATATATATATATGAATTCTTAAATAATCTTTGTTATGATTATTAGTGATAATTGATTCATTCAATTAATTGATACGTGTATTCTGAATATTGTAAATTATAAATTTATTGCATATCTTAATTTTTATCAGACATTTATATAGTGAGATTTTTTCAAGTTCAGGGGCTAAAATAAATAAATTTAAAAGAAGTTAATAAATAGGAATACGATACTATAATTAATGTGTTTATAAGGTTTCATTAGTTTCCCAAATAGTGCATTATATTGATCTATAACTTTATATAATTAAATTAATAGCTTCTAAAATATCTCTAAAGCTTTAGAATTTAAAGCAACTAAAAACACGATTCATCCTAGACCAAATTTGCCTTTGTGTTTCAACTTACAATATTGATCGATATTTTAACAAAATTACGCTTTCAATTAAGATGCAATTAAAAATAAATCAAATGTACAAAACATTATTATATAAACTAATCTCTTGATATAAGTGCAGTTATAACTATTGATTAGTTTTCAAGCATTATTTATCTACGACAAAATAGGACTCGTGAAAGTTGCAAAATTTTTGTTGGATTTATAAAACTCATAGCAAAGGAGTAAAATTTAAACTATTTGGCTGGTTTTAAACAAACTTATGAGTGAACACTTATGCTAATAGGCTAATTGTGAAACGAAGAGTTGAAACTACAGGGTCTTTAAATGAATATTTATTTAGGGGGTATTTTACATAATTAAAAGTCTTTATTTTGGTGGAGCTTGAGTAACGTTTATCGTTTCAGCATAACAATTTCTGCGGAATTAGGCAACTTGTCCGAGTGGTTAAGGAGAAAGATTAGAAATCTTTTGGGCTTTGCCCGCGCAGGTTCGAGTCCTGCAGTTGTCGTTTGTGAAATGCCATCTGCTTTGTTTTTGTATTATCACAACATAGATATTTTTTCTGTACCTCACGACTAAGGAAGAACAATAGGTATAACAAAAATTATATTGTTGAACTAAGAATCTACTTAAATCTCATATTTACAAAGTTCAATTGTCATGTAAAAAGTAAAATTTGAAATAAAATCAATTGATGATTATCAAAATGCAGTGCTCATATGCTTTACTACTAATAAAATCAACTATCCTTATTCTTTTTTTTGAAAAATGATAACTTTCATTAGTCTACATTTATTAATTATTAATTATACATAATAAGATGTTATACTTTATTATTAAAAAATTTATCGGATCGTAAGTTTTTTTCAATAATTGTATGAAATTCACAAAAAAGAAAGAAATAATATATTTTGAAGTATTATTTATTGGTGTGCATCATACATTAGATAATATTTCTCAATGACTTTGTTAATGGCTTAAATTATTAACTTTTATTGATTCGGATAAGATTAATAATTCGATTACATCATAAAATAAGTATAACATTCCATAAAACTTATCAAATTCTTAAATAGTCAATTTGTTAAATATTTCGTAAAAAAAGCCACTTAATAAATATAAAAGAAATTGAATTGAACATAAAATATTAATTTGTTAATAAATTTAATAATCTTTATTGAACAAGTTTTTATTTCGAATCAACAATTAAAAGAAACGAGGGATTAACAAATACTATTAAAATTTTCAATATCATTATTAATATTGAATACGAGACCTTGTTATAGATTTCATTATAAACCACCTTCAATTCACCATTGTTGGAGATATCAATAAAAATAACATAGTAAAATAAACAACAATCTCCACAAATTCTCACTAAATTATCGTTTGGAATTTACAACAATAATAAAGATAACATCATAGTTTTACACTCTTATTCAACCAACTAACTTATGAATTCAATTATCTGGCACAAACTAATATCAAGAAGAAATGAATAATGAGTCTATAAATGGATCAAATAATTCAAATTTAAATAATTCAATATCAAATGATGAAGTGGGGAAACCCAAAATTTCAATATCAAGAAACAATTCAACAAGTAAAGAAAATGGGAATAAAAATTCATTAACTAGAACATTAACCAATAATTTATTAGAAATTGATAAAATGAGAGATAAATTAGAACAAGAGACTGATGTTTATACAAAAGGAGTTAAAGATACTGATGTTGATTGGTTTATGAGAGATTCTTCAATGGATCAAGCTTTTAATTCATCGACTGCTAATAAAATAACAACAGGGAATAGTGATGGAACCAATTATAAATCGCCGCCCTCTTCACCTGCTATAACTCAGACAAATAATGATACTCCAAGTTCACCTTCTCATTCTGTTAATGCACATTTAAGTACAACAATATCAAATTCAAATGATGCAATTTATTCAAAATCAAAACCATCAATTACACCAATACAAGAAGAAAATATAGCGTCAAATCAATCTCATGATAATAATAATAATAATCATAGCAATAATAGTAATAGAAGTAATAGTATTTTCCAAAAAACTAGAAGGAAAAGTAGTGGTGGATTATTTTCGAAATTAAAAGGTAAATTTAGTAAAGATTCTAATGAATCAGTGTCAACCAATTCTATACCAATACTGAAGCATGATACAAATTTATTCAAGTCTAATTATGATATGAACCACCATAATAACAACACTAGTAATCCAAGTTCACCAATAGAGCACAAAGTCGATACTGATAATCAACAAGAAATATCATCTTATTTCGATCGTCCAAATCATCTTCAAAGAACAATGTCAGTACCAGCATCAACCAAATCAAATCCAGATTCAAGATTAGAAGAATATATAAAATTTTATAAACAAAGAGATTCAAGACGTTCATCCATAGCGTCAAGAAGATCTTCTACAACATCAATGGGTTCAAATCATAGTGAATGTCCATTACCAAGTGCTTTGGTAAATGGTTATGATAATATAAATTATCAAAGACCAATATCACCAGTAACATCTTTAACTCAAGCTCCAGAATCAAATTCAACAAGACTTTCCAACTTTATTAGAAGAAAAGCTTCATTGAAACAAGAACAACCAAATACTTCAACTTCATCAATAAATTCTTCAACACTGCCTAACACACCAATAGATTCAGCATTAGAACAAGATCCTTCATTCAAGGGATTAAAACCTCTTAAGAGAGTTGCATTCCATTCTTCAACTTTTTTAATAGATCCACCACAACAAATCCCATCGAGACATCCAAGAAAAGGTAATGTTGAAGTATTAAATAATGGACAAGTTAGAATAAACCCTTTAACAGAAGAAGATAAAAAAGCAATGGAATTATCACAAATGGGTAAAGGTGGAGGTATAGTAGTTGGAGGAACAGGTGCTTTAGGCTATATTAAAAAGGAAGAAGAAGAAAATAATAATAATGAAAATAATGACGAAGATGATGAAGAATCAACAGATTTAGATGATGAAAAAACAACATCATCAGATGAACCAGAGGAACCAGAGGTTAGCGCACATGCAAAAGCGATAGCAATAGACAAACCAATGGTTCATCATCAATCAGCTCCAAATTATTACTCCGGCCCTGTAAAAAAAATGGCATTAGATACTATGTATTCAAGATGTTGTCATTTAAGAGAAATATTACCTATTCCAGCAATTTTAAAACAAATCCCACCTGGTTCATTAGCACCATTACCTGTTTTACAATTAAGAAATCCTACTCCAACGATGATTGAAATTCAAACTTTTGCTGATTTTTTGAGAATAGCTCCCGTAATTTGTGTTTCTTTAGATGGTGTAAATTTAACTGTTGAACAATTTAAAATATTGTTATCTGCAATGAGTGCTAAGAAGCAATTGGAGAAACTAAGTTTAAGAAATACACCAATTGATCAAGAAGGTTGGTCTTTACTATGTTGGTTCTTGTCACGAAATACAGTACTCAATAGATTAGATATTACTCAATGTCAGAGTCTAACAGTTAATGTTTTGAAAAAGAAGAAGAAGAAAGTAACAACAGAAACAAATAAATTTGAAGAACAATTAACAAGAATGACATGTAATAAAGACAATAGATCAGATATGGATTGGTCATTATTTGTTGCAACATTAGTAGCAAGAGGTGGGATTGAAGACTTAATTTTAACTGGTTGTTGTATTACAAATGTCGAAATATTTGAATCCCTTATAGAATTAGCAGTACTGAAAAGAACATCAAGATTAGGTCTTGCGTTTAATAATTTAACTCCAAAACATTTAAGTATAGTTGTAAATCATTGGTTATTTGAAGATTTTGCGAGAGGTTTGGATTTAGGGTATAATGATTTTTCAAGTTCACAAATGATAAAAATATTTTTGGATTTTACTAAAAGACCTGATTTTTCGGAAAAAATCAATAAATCAACTATCACATTTTTAAGTTTTAATTCTACAAATGCTGTTTTCAATGATTCAATTAAAGAAATGTTTGAGGAAGTTTTGTTGAAGTTACCAAATTTGAAGTATCTTGATTTATCAAACAACCAAAGATTATTTGGAACTTTTAATAATGACACTGCAGCAACTAGCACAACAGAGAACTCAGAAATTGAATATAAGAATTCAGTTGAAAGTTCAAGAGTTCAATACTTTACGTCAAAATTCCCCTTGTTCCCTAAACTAGTAAGATTACATTTAGAAAATGAAAATTTCAATTCACAATCCATACTACAAATTGCAAAAGTTTTACCATTTTGTAAAAATTTGGGTTATTTTTCAATACTAGGTAATCATATAGACCCCACCGCGGCCAGTGCATTAGTTAACGCTACTAAAAATTCAAAATCTTTGATCAATTTGGATTGTAATTCAGACAATTTCCCAGAATTTTTCAAGGAAAGAATTGGTTTATATACTATGAGAAATATGGAAAGATTATTATACACTGCAAACAACAATTCAAATTCAACTAATCCAAATAGTTCAGGTACTTCATTGTCTATATTATCTGAAAAACAAAAGGAATCTGATTCATTAACTGAACAACTACAAGAAATTCTTTCACTAAAATCACAGCAAAAATTAGATTTATCATCACCAGAAGTTATTAAATTTTTCGCAAAAGCTCAATCTATAAGACACGAATTAAAAGAATCAATAGACGAACTTAATAATTTACAATTAAAAAACGCATTAGATTTAGATGGTAAAGAAATGTTGATACGTTTTATTTTCATAGATGCAAGTATCGAAAAGGGTTTACAATTAATTGATCCAAATTATAATACAGAATCAACAACAAGGGCCAACATGTACTTACTTAAAGGTGGAGAAGGAGAAGCAAGAAGTAATTCATACACTGACAAAAATATAGAAGATCAAGAACAACAACACACACATTTAGCACCTACAAATTCAACAAACTCCATACCTAGAAGTAAATCACCATTAGTTTCAAAATCCAACTCTAGAACAAATTTAGCTAATTTAGATAGACAAGAAGGTTCAGTTTTAAAATTATCAAAATTAAAAGATTATCATAAACCAAGTGAAATTAATTATAATATATCTGGTGAAGATATAAGAACAAAATTAATGAGTATTGAGCTTAGTGATTTAGATAAAATCATTGAATATTTAGGAAATTTAAGAGATCAAGGATTATCTTTGGAGAAAGTTTTCCATCAAAATGATACCATCAAGAGACAAAGTGATGAAAGTAATGATAAACAAGATCATGATTTATTGAATATTGAAGAGATTAAACTGAGATTGGAGAAATTATCAACTGATAAAAAGCAAAATGAGAATACAAATAATGAGACAAATACAACCAATAACGATAATTTAAAGAAACCTGTATGTTTTTTGAATGATGACGATGATGATAATTATGACGAATCAGTTGATAAAATTGATTCTACAATTAATGAAACTTATGATGAAGTATTAAACAAATTAACGACATAAATATAAATTGAACAAAGAGCTATTTCTTACTGGTCTTAGACACTCAAGTTTTTCAATTAATTAGTGAGTAATAATAATAAATACTAATAATACAATGTATAAATTAAAACTCTTCACCTATAAATCATCCTAGTAATCATCCTCATCATCAGAATCTAGTATAGGATCCCTTCTATTTGAATTTCCATTATTAGCATCTTCATCATCAGTAAATACATCATCTTGTTGTTCTTCTTGCACACTTTCTTCCCCACCATTATCTTCTTCAGCTAAATCTTCACAAGCATCAATCCAATCACTATATACATCAACTGGTTGACTTAAACTATGTATTGAAGTTTGAAAATTTTGTCCACATATTTTACAATGTAATTCTCCTAATAGATTTTTTTTATCTAATTTACATATTACTGATTTTTCATGATTACAAAATAAACAAGTGAATTGAACGTCAAGAACTTGTTTTATTTTTTTGGCTGGTTTTCTTGTTGTTGATTTCTTTTTACCCATTTTTTATTTAGTATATTAGGTGCTTCTCTATTTACTATATCAGGTGGTGGTGGTGGTGGTTCCTGTTTGAAATGGGGGTTAAGTTTGTGAATGCAAATGAGAAATTTCTAGGGTTGACTTTTTAATGACTGTAAACTGAATTGTAATATTATTCATATTGATATTTCGCTTTTTCATTTTTATAAATATAATTTTGTATCCGTCGCATAAATACATAAAGTCGCAAACTTTAAAAAATGACACTGTCGGTGTTTTTCTCATAACTTACGTAATAAGTTTTTGCAGCATAACAAACATTTTGCCATTTAAGAATATATAGATCAGGCTGTCTTTTTTTTTGATTTTGTTTCCTTTTCTTTCTCCAATTAATCGCCAATTTCTACAATTATCCATTCTACTTTTATCCATACTACTTTTATCCATACAATTGTAGAAATATTTATTTATTTATTTACTAACTTCAAAATTCTAGTTTCATTATTGATTGAGAAATACTTGTGAGACAATTCACTTACAGAAGTATGAAATTTACCTGAGTTGACTACCTGAGACGTTTTTCCAACCCAATGATCAAATTAATGATTTTATCAAACTTAGAAACCATCTTTGGAGACAAACTTAACTAACTGACTGGACTATGATTTGAATTAGACACTGGAGTAAAGCAAGTGAGATATTTGGTGTTTTGGATAATTGTTTGACAACCCTTTTTGACTTTGGTGTTTGAAATACGTGACTGAGAATTGGAAGGCTATTTGGTAGAGATAGATAAGCTGATTTTGATTCAACTTTAGTTCAGTTCATTTCATATTATCAGTTTATACTTAATGTAATTGACAAGACTAAAGAGATAGGACAAATGCAACAAACTGGACACAAACCGGTCTCAGACTAACTTGACACTGGCCACTAAAATAGGAAAGTGGTCAATAAGATTGAAAAACTGGTTAAAAATACCTAGACATGCATCATTTAGAAACTGACAACTAAAAAGTTATGACATGAAAATATAGAAATGTTTCAGAAGATGCTACCAAATTATCTTATTGTCTACGTGCATTTTGCAGGCAAAAAAGTTGCAAATAATTAACACCAAAAGTAGTCACAACTGAAATAGACATTAAGAATATGATAACGCATTATACTAAAGCAACTGATATTACATTATTTAACAGTCAACGAACCACTGTTACTTGATCACAATGACGTACCCTAAAAAATCCTCAAACAGGGGGAGTTTACAGCTGTGAGCAATAGAATAAATTAACATGTACTAGCAAAAAGAGCACAAATTGGATCACAATGTGCTGAAGTGATGCAAACATGTTGCCTATTGGTTCTTGATGGTACTCAGAGTTCGCAATATGGCTAAACAGTCTGTAAATCTACCCCCTGTAAAATTTGAGGATTTTCCAAATTGAGCCCGGACATTTCACTTTTTTATCTCTAAATACTTTTATTGCATATTCAGATACCCTTACAGCTCTTCTTTACAATGCACTAGGTCTTCTTGAAGGATCAGTTTTAGTCGTTGAGATATTGAGCAAAACGTCTAACTCTCTCAAATGAGCAGCTAAAGGTCTAAAATTGGGTTCAAAAGTTAGATCTTGATTCTACTAGCTTAATAAAAACGCTAAATCTAGTATAACTTCAATGGTTAAGGAGATATGGGCCAATTTAGAAAATGCAATTTTCAGGTTCAAATGACACAAAAGGGGGTATATAACTCCGTTCACGTGTTGCGGTAATTATTTACCCAACCTAAATTTACACTATCTACACACAATACGTATGAAACAAACCAGTAAAGAATTCAAAAAACTCTTGTCAGATGAAAAGAAAGTCATGACCAAATGAAGAGCAACTAAAAATTCTTGTACAGTCTTGTAGATCGAACCTATGTGAAGAAAATGCTTTGTTTTAACTTTATCTATTTTATTCATTTCTTTATCTAATTATTCTGCATTAAAGATTGAGCTTTCTTCTTTAATCTCATTTCTAACCTTGTCTTTTCAAATTTCATTTGCTCGTTACGATCATTTACCTTTTTTGGAGGTGTCTGTTGCTTTTTCATGGATGTTATTGAATCAATACTTGAACGAGCACTGTTGTTGTTACTAGTATCACTTAATTCACCACTATTTCTATGATAATTCATTGATATCTTTAAACTTGGATTGTACTTTATGTTAAGTTTATTTCCGTACTCGTATAGTTTTAGGTCGTCGTTTCTTTTTTCATAAAGTCTTTGTGCGTCTTTGAATAAATTTTGAATGTATGAATCTCTTTTTGATGATGATTTGAAATGAGCTATTGGGTAATGTAATAATAATGATAAACATTCACTGAAATCACAAGTTACTATATCCATCTTCTGTTGAATTAAAAGTATTATTGTTATAAACATTATTAATTCCGGTAATTTATTTGATAGTTCTTTCGATTCTGTTGATTGTGAGGATATTAATTTATCCCACAATAAATTTGTTAATTCCATATCGTTACCTAATTCTCTTGATAGTATAAGCCTCAAATATCTTATAATCCATAGTTGGGTATCTAATTTTAGTTTTGTTGTTAATGTGTAGTATACAAATTGATCAATTTTCATTAAATAGATGTTGAATAACTCTATCAGTTTTGTTAATTTGGCTTCTGTTTCAAAAAAGTTTGATAGTATGCCACTTGATAGCATAAACTTATTGAAAATTATGAATAAATCATGACAAATGAAATTTTTGTTATATAGACTTAAAACTGCCAATTCATCGTTTGAGTATTTACTATTTCTTGGATCGCTTATATCAAAATTGATTGACTCTAGGTAAATATTTTTGTAAATTAATCCCAAAATCTCATGAAAACCTTGCTTATAACCAATAGACTCATTACATTTACACCAAACATATAATATTTCGATCAATTGTTTCTTTATATATAGTAAATTTGGATTAGTTGAATCATTGAAAAATGAATCTCCAGGAAACAATCTTTCTATATCAAGTATAATAGTTTGTAGCAACTCTACGTTTTCATTTTCCAAACTATGATTCTGTAGTTGACTTGTTAAATTACCTAATGGATCTTCAGAAACATGTTCTCTTTGAGATTTTTGTTTTAAACTTTTAGTTCCACGTAATGACAGTTTCCTATTAATACTTGATTTTCTTTTAATATCATGACTTTGATAGTATAAAGAATCTTCATCTAGTTCATGCCAAGGTATATTTAAATCGTCTCTCATTATCAATTGATGAAATATAATTCTTGAATCATTTAATTTAGACTCCCATGCTGTTACTTTTAAAGTATCTAGTATCAATATTGATTTCCATATTAGTAGTCTCAGAAATGTTGAAGGTTGCTGTATTTTGGTATATTCACCGTCTGATATGGATTTTTTGAATGTTGAAATGTTACCTTTGGTTTTATCAATTGCTAAAAAGACTTTCGAGATTACTTCATCTTCATTGACCATAATTTTATAAGCCTGATTCGATGTAGTTATTAAATAATTATTTCTAGCTAACTGGATTAAACATTAACTATCTAATGGTCTTTAGTGTATAATTTAGATTTTACTGTTCTTTCTATAATTTGATATTGAAATCTTATCGTGTGGTATTTTTTACAACACATTTATTATTTTTTTGCAACAACAAAAAAGAAACAATCAACAACGACCAAGCACTATAATAATGTCAGAGTCAAATGCTCAATCTGACTTACTAGAAGAGTCATCAAAAAAATTACAAGTTGGATTAGAAAAACTTGCATCATGGGAAGGTGAAATGCACAAGGCAGAAATTGAATCAGATATTATAAGAATTAAAAAAGCTCAACCATTATACTACAAAAGAAGAGAAATACTAAAAGAAATTGAAAAATTTTGGTACATAATACTAGCAGAAAATGATGATTTTGTTGATTATATAAGTCCTGATGATTTAAAATATTTAGAATATATCGATGATGTTTATGTAAACTATCCAATTGTTGATGAAACGAAAACTGATAAATTAAATCCTAGAAATTTTAATATAACGATTGGATTCGGTGAAAATCCGTACTTACCAAAGCAATCCATCACAAAAGAGTTTAAGATTGTGATAGACGAAAATGGAGAAGAAAGTCTAAAGTCAACACCAGTTTCAATTCAATGGCCACAAGAATTGAAAAAAATTAATCCTCAATTGTTGAAAGAAAATTCAAAAGGTAAGCAAATGTCCAGTGAAGATAAGAAAAAGTATAGACTAGGTATGAAGTCAATTTTTTCATGGTTTTCATGGACTGGTTCAAAACCTGGTAAAGAATTTAGAAATGGTGAAGATTTAGCTAATTTAATAGCGAATGATTTATTTGTAAACGCGTTGAAGTATTATACAATTGCTTTGTCTTTAAGTGATGATCAAGAGGATGACGAGGAGGATACTTCAGAAGGAGAAGAATTGGATTTAAGTGATCTTGAAGATCTTGAAAACGGCAACAATAAAAGATCACTAGAAGAAGTTAAGGAAGAAGTAATAACCAAAAAACGAAAATAATGTCATAATGGGCTTCATAAGCATTGTATATTGTATCGTCTAATATAATCTAAATTTAATTTATTTAGTTAATTTTTTTAATCTTAATAAAACTGGAAAACCTTCAATAAAATTCATAATAGAATAAATTAATTTAACCCTAGTAGGAGCTCTATGTTTTTTCAATAATGGTAATGTAATAAAACTAACTTCACCTAAATGAGCAGCAGCTAAAGCATAAATAATTTTTAAAGCATGCGTTTCAGTAAATTTATAAATTGAAAATGCAATTGATGGTAAATAATTGATAATTTTATTAAATAATTGATCGTTTGCAAACAAATTTTTTAAAATTAAAGGATTATAAGCATTTAATATTAATACAATCCAAGCAGGGTACATTACAAAATCAACAATATTAGGTCCAACAATTTTTGTAATCTTTTTCACTGCATATCCTTGTTGTGCAGCACAATATTTTGCCATTGATACTAATTTCCCTTTGATATCTGAATATTCTTTAACCTCTAAATTTGAATCTTCTTTAGCATCTGACCAATAAAGAGCTAGTGTTCTTGTTGCTGGTGGTTTAATAACATCATACTCAATTACGATTTGATCTGTATCAACTTTTGTGATTTGAACTGAGTCTTCAACTAAGTATTTTGGATTAACTGAACCGTATATGATAACATAATCATTTAAAGATAATTGATGATCTTTATTCATATGAGAAATGATTCTTGCACTTGGATCTGACATTTTGATATGTATAATGATTTTCGGATAATACTGGAGTAACTAGATGAAATTTAAAATTGGAAAAAAAGATGATAACTAAATGATTCTAAAGCTCAATTGAAGAATTGGCTTTATACTTGTAATTAAGGATGACGGGAAACAAATTCAACAATTAAAAGTTAATTCTAAAGTTGAGTTTATTATATCAAAAACTTAAAAATCTTGTGATTTATTATGGATATTTAAAAAATTATTAAATCTGGGGGCGGATAAATTTGGGGTAAATTTGGTAGCTATCGCATAATTCCATATTATAGAGATTTGTAAGATATTAGAATCAAACGTTATTAGTAATTTAGACAATCAGATCTACTAAGATTTTTTAATTTAGGTGTTATTATGTATGTATTTAATATTTAAGCTAAAGAATGAAAGAACTAGATAAAAATAAAAAAATTATGACTAGTATCAAACTTGTCAAACCGAAAATTGTAAACATCAAACAACGACACTGAAACAAATAATAGCCAGGGAAAATTCAACCACACTGCTATAGCAAAAAACAAATAAATAAAAAAACCAATAAAAATATAAAAGCAGCAACTAGATTAATAACACCTATCAATTCAACTCTTTAGCTTACACCAATAAAATTTTTAATAGTGAAGGGGAATAACAATCAATTTAATTTCTCTTGATTCATTTGTAATTGGTTCATCATAAACTTTGTAAAGACCGTAACTATCAACAGCTGAATCATAAAATTTGGTTTTACCATTAATAGCTAATAACAAGTAACCATATTTTTTAACAATTGACCAACCTTTTGAGTAAAGAGCATCTGGTTGAATAGCATCATCAAATTGAAATTGATGATTTGCAACAATTTCTCCAATTCTACCTTTTTTATCAGTTAAAACAGAATTTTTTAATTTGAACCATGCTAATCCTTGATAATAACTAAAAGTTAAATAGTCTGAACCGGAATAATCTTCATCATCTGAATCGTAATCATCTTCATCTTCATCATCATCACTTCTTTTCCAATCATGTTTTGAATATTTTTTTTTTGGATGTTTTGACCATTTTTTTTTTGGTTTTTTATATTCATCAGGACCAAATTCAATTTGACCATCATCAATTTCATTAACAATATAAATTTTACCATCAACTTTTGCGCCAATTGCAAATTTTTTTGGGAAATCAGTTACACCAACTGGATAAGGATCATAAGTTTTACTTGGATAATGTTTTTCATAATCATCGTCACCATAATCACCACGTTCTTGAATTAATGAAGATTGAGCAATACATGATAAACCAAGGAAAGCTAAAGCAGTTAAAAATTTCATAGCGAATTGAGTAGAATAGTGAATAGTAAATTGAGCTGTAGATAGTTGTGAAGTGAAAATGAATATGAAAAAAAAAATGGGTAAATTCAGGGTTGATTCACCTCTTTATATATTTTATTTTTGACTACTTGAATGTTTAAGAAATAGTGGTCCCTCATTAGAAGTATATTGTAGAGCATACATTTTGTATAGTGGAAATTTTTATGGAGTAAAAAAAAATGGCTGCGAAAAAAAAGTGTGGAATTTTGGTTGCAAAATTTAACATACACATCACCAAATCAGATATTAAATTTTCAACTATTAAACCAAAAAACCACCACCATACTTCAATTGCACTCAAAAAATTCCACAACTCCGTTTAAATTGAGGTGGATACTTAAATCAACAAAATTTTCGAACACATTATCAATTCTTTTCACTTTAAAGATTAAAAATGAGGATAGATGATCCCTGAAAAGTTGAGTTATGGCTTTGCATTTTCCAAGAAATTTTGATCTTCTAAATATCTCTACTAACATGGTCATTATGACGAAATATCTGTGATCTTTTGAAGATAGAACAAAGTAGTAAATTTAAAGAATCAAAATGTGTATGGTTCATGATTCAATGTGGTTGTGGTTGATGTTATTTACTATTATTTGAACTCTAAAGGACTATTAACTTAATTAAAAAGCTAGCTATGACTTACGTCAAAAAGAAACAGAGGGGAATTACAGAATTGTGAATTTGTTGTTTACAAAATTGATTGCAAAAACATTTACAAAAATAATTTTAAGAAAATGTGATTTCTCATTAATAATGTTTTGAAGCAAAAAAATACACAAATTGAGAGTAGTCCTTTTTGGCCATATTCCCTCTAAACTAGCTGATTGACTGTGTAGATAAGTAGTAATACTCAAACTTATTCATGAATTTAAATGATCTTAAAATGATAGGAGGAAGGATTTTTTTTTTTTTTTTTCTTGTAATCAATATATATTTTTGTATACAATTATAAAATGTAATTATAATACTAAATCTANTAATACTCAAACTTATTCATGAATTTAAATGATCTTAAAATGATAGGAGGAAGGATTTTTTTTTTTTTTTTTCTTGTAATCAATATATATTTTTGTATACAATTATAAAATGTAATTATAATACTAAATCTATATAAGGGACACCTGATGCACATGGTGTCTTAAGCTATGGTGGAAAAATTAAAGCGTAAGAATTTTAGCCTAAAAAAACCACATGGAGTTGATTTGTGTCATCTTTAGTGGAAGGAGGGTACAAAATTATCGACTAGTAAATCCAGCTCAACTCCAAACCAAGAGAAAGCGCAAATGGTTTAGTGGTAAAATCCAACGTTGCCATCGTTGGGCCCCCGGTTCGATTCCGGGTTTGCGCATCAACTATATTAGGATCTATTTTTTTTAATTTTTTTATTGGTTATCGTCATAAATCATTTCGAAGATTACTAGAAACCCAAGCTTATTAATGTACTAGTGAATACCCATTTATAAAATTCCATTTTCTTTCTCTGTATTTCAATACTTATCTGATGCTATCTACACTTCTGGATGGGGTCGAATAGCGAAATAGTTGAGAATTAACTTGAGTAATACCTAATCAATAAAATTTTTGAAGTAAGCGTAGGCGATCTTTAAAATTATTTTTTGTGTATGTATAATCTAAAAGTTGTGAATGATTTGTATTTGTGTTTGCTAGCTTATAATAAGCTGTTTTGCATTTATTGAATATAATTTTATTTTTAGAATTTTTTTATTAATTTTACTTTTAATACTATGAGTGAGTAGTAAACTAATGTAATGTTATTACATATTTAATGTAACGTGTTATTAGTTCTACGAATATAGTAAAAAAATAAAAATTTATTATTACAAATCTAGATTTCTTATTTAAAATGCTCTATCAAATCTTGTCAAAGATGTTTTCTATTTATCAAATTCAAGTTGATTCTCATGACAAATATGAACTCAGAATTAAAAAGTCATCAACTTATTCAATTTTACATAACTAAATACATGAATTAAATACAGCCTTTTTCTATACATACTGTATACTGTATAGACATGTATAAATGAGACTCGATTTTTTAAAAAAATAGCGTAAAATAAGATCAGATGTGAATTGAATAAATTTTGATAATGTAGAATAATTAATTTAACAGTTCTTACATGCCGGAAATTAGTGGTATGCCTTTTTTTGTATTCGATATGAGAAAAGAGCAAATGAAGCTGTTGAAAATCTTAAAATTTATCTACAATGCATGAAAAAATTTAACTAAAGGATAGTTTTCAAATCTCTTCAATCTTGTGTCCAAGCGGTCTGTATGTATTAGCTTAGTTGTCCATCCACCATGATCCGTTGATTTTATTAAGCTAAATAAAATTTTATCGAACGGAATATATAAATAAACTAAAATAATTCCGAAAAGTTTTGAAATTAAAATTTGAGGCGAATGTATGAACAAAATATTAAAACATAAAATTTGAAAAAAACATAACACACCACAAAAACAAAATTAAAATTTGTTGAAATAATAATTCGCTTTTCTCCCCCATAAATTAATTAAATCTTCAATGGCTCATAATATATGGTTAGGTGAATCGATCAAGAAAGTAGCAAAGGAATAATTGATTAAGGGTAAGGATTTTACTATATTAATTCAGAGTATTTATTGTTAATTAATACATACAAATTATTAACATTAAATGAATCGTATGATTAAAAAATTGATCGTCAAGTAAATAACACGCTAAAAAATTTTGATTAATTTATTTTTGAACGTTTGTAGAAAGCTTTTCCCTTTTTATCTTTTATATCAAAGATATGGAGAGAACAGAGGCGAACGTAAAAGCAAGAATGAAAGCGAGATTATAGTAAAAGTAGAGCAAGTAAATAGTATAGAATGATTTTCAAAATTCAAGGGAAACCTTACATGCATATAAGATAGAAAGTAGGTACTTGAAAATTAGCACATTTCATATGTGATGGTTGCATGTTGTGTATAGAAAAAGAATAAAAGAATAGAAGAGAATCCGTGGATATCTAGCACCTCTTTTCATATGGTTCATTATCGAATCAAAATTATATGTATATTAATTTGAATTGTTTTATTGTTCTTTTGTTGTTTCGAATTTTAACATATCTTTCTTATCTCTTTTTGTAAACAACAATTGTTATTGTAAAATGAAAGGAGAATGATTTGCAAGTTAAGTTTATTAATTTATTAGTAAATATTGATTTATACATACATTATTTTTTAAATAATATACAGGATTACAATTTTGTACTAGTTACAAAAATATATACAATCAAATAAAACAAATAGATGAAAATTTAATGTAATATTTCTCGAATTTATTTTATTCCCCATTTAATAAAATGGACCAAAACTTATTTTTGATTATCATATATAAAAAATTAAGGTTTAATCAGCATGCAATTCAAATGACTTCATATTTCCATCAAGTAAAATATGAAACATTCAAGCACAATAGAGCATGATGAATTATAAAAACCTGAAACAAGTTTTAGAATAATAGAATATTGATTAAAATAAAGTAGTTGTTTCATAATAGAATAATTTGTAGCTTCATTCTTGGGTGAAAATTTTTCATTTAAGTATTGTTATTATTATGTTTTACTAAATTATCAATTTTTCTCAACTTGTTCAATTATCAAACTTTTATTAATTTTAATTTTTAATTAAAACCTCCAAAATTGATATTGATCATTAATTTACGAAAATTAACTATCACCTACAAATTAATTGATAGAATTAATTATTTAATCAACAAAATCAAATTAAGCAAAGTTGAAAATATAAAAAATTCAATTTTACATGATTAATTAATATTAATTTTATATTTATCACATTATACATATCCAATTAATAATGCTATTTTTACTAAATTTAGATACTTTTTGAATTGTAGATTGAACACAAAACATTTTATCTAATAAATAATTTCGTTTATTATGAAATAAATTGATTAAATTTAAGCCAGAATACTTTCATAATTAATTAATAACTTATAAGATAATTCTATTCAAATATTTTCTAAAGTATAAACAAAACAAAGTTTTTGTTCTATTTTTCAACAATTTTTTTTACTTTGTTTTATTTTTTATAGTTCATATATATATACAAATTTAAAACTTTGATTTTAGTTGAATTTTTCATTAATTTTTTGAGAAAATAATATACACAATTCATAGTCAGTATTGTGAACAACTTAATTGATAAAGTTAAGTCAATAGTAGATTGAGTATTTCATCACCATTTCAGTCAATCAATCAATCATTGAAACAAATTAGACTTACTCAAAATCTCATCATCAAATCCACGATACGAATACAAACTCACCATCAAGATCCAGATCTTAAGAAAAATTCAAATTTTCCGCTAAATAAAATCCTATTATACTTATATAATTCATCAAAGTAATTAGTGTTACTACATTATATCGAAACAATAATAATCAAACTCAGTTATCACCATAAATTATTTTATTTCGGTCATTTCCTTGTATTAATAAAATAAATTACCAACAACAAGGCAAAATCATACCAAGCTACCCTTTAATCTGTCAAAGTTCTGATTAAGAAATTAAGAAAAAAAAAATTATTAAAATAATACTTCAAAAAAAAAAAATCAATATTTAAGAAAAAGATCTTAACAGAAATAATATTATTTAACAATTTTGTCCCTTGCATACAGTTACATTTTTATGAAATTTTTTTAAAATACTTAATTAACTAATTGTTTTAATTATTACTGGATCTACTCAAATCTAAACTAAAAAAGTCCAATAGTTCTCATAAATTAGATTCAACTATAAAACTAAAATTATTCAGCTTAAAAAGACCAGTTCAAAAGTTTCATCAACTACCAATTTTTTTACTTTAACTTTTTGTCCCATTCATTTATAAACCTAATTTAGGTAAGTGTCTTTCTAAGAATAATTTAAAGTTTTAAAATACAATTAGTACATCAAAACTGTTTCCACAAAATCATAACTTCAGATTCAAGAATATCAATTGGTAATTAATTTAAATATTATATCAGTTAGAGTAAAAATTAAAGATCATAAATTCTTTTTCTTTACACAATATTCAACTTAGATTATAAAACTTAAGCTTCATTAAGATCAATCTGAAAACTGATCATTCCTTCCAATAATTATTGAAAATTTTACTCAACTAAAAACTTTAATATACTTTTAGTTCAAGTTTTTTTTTAGTTTATTTTTAATAAATCTTTTGATAAAAAAATTTTAAAAATTAAAAATTAAGGGAATAAAAAAAAAAAAATCAAAAAAAAGGGAACAAAATAAAAACAAACAAATAAATTTATACTTTTTTTTCAAGTCAGTTTTAGTTATTGCAATCAAATAAGTAAATCAATTACATTTATCACTAGTTGATATCGTTCATTATTAAAGTATTCCAAGTATACAATCTGATTTAAAAGAATATCAACTCATTAGAGAACAATTATAATACTCCGTATCACTACATAAACAACCAATAAACTTTCAATCAAATTATAACAATTTTGGAATTTTCAAAAAATTCATGTCAACATATTCTATACCACATATAAATGAAATGAATGGAAATTATAATAATACAGTACCCGGTTCAAATAACCAGCAGTCACAACAACTGCAACAACAACAACAAGTATATCCTCAACAACCAAATCAACAACAACAACAACAACAACCTTATGCATCTTATTATATGTACAATCAACAACAAAATCCTCAACAAGATTATAATAATTATAGATATCAATATCCAACTTCTCAACAATCATCTTATTATCAACAACAACCTCAACAAAATCAAATTCCACAATCTCAACAACCTTATAATTTAAATCGTAATTATACAAATGCACCTCAAATTCCTCCAACATCTTCAACATCATCAATACCTCAACAACAACAACAACCAGAAACTCAACCGCAACCACCGCATCCTTCAACGCAAGCTCAAGCTCAAGCTCAACCACAACAACCACAATCACAACCACAATCTACAACTCCATCACAACCACAACCACTACAAACTCAATCGACTCCATTACAAGATGCTTTAGTTCCAGGAGTTACATCGACAGTTGGACAATTCCAACCACCAGGTATAAGACCAAGAGTAACAACAACAATGTGGGAAGATGAAAAAACTTTATGTTATCAAGTTGATGCAAATAATGTATCAGTTGTTAGAAGAGCTGATAATAATATGATTAATGGTACAAAATTATTAAATGTTGCACAAATGACAAGAGGTAGAAGAGATGGTATATTAAAATCTGAAAAACAAAGACATGTTGTTAAAATTGGTTCGATGCATTTAAAGGGAGTATGGATTCCATTTGAAAGAGCATTAACAATGGCTCAAAAGGAAAATATAGTTGATTTATTATATCCTTTATTTGTTAGAGATATAAAAAGAGTTATTCAAACCGGTGTAACTCCAAATACTGGTATTTCAAGTGGTTCTGGTGGTGGAGGTTCAGATACAAATAATTCAGTACCATCCACAGCTCCAACTGCATCAACAAGTCCAGTAAATAATAAAATAAATCCTTCAACTCAACCTTCAACATCATCTGGTTCTTCATATTATCAAAATTATGCATCTACTTATCAACAATATCCATATAATGGAAATCAACAACAACAACCACCACCAACAGCTCAGTCTTCAACTCAATCAGATTCTTATCAAACACAACCTCAACAACAACAGCAAGCCTATAATTATCAACAACAAAATTATTATCCAAATAATCCATCAACATCTCAACAACCAGGTCAACAACCATATTATCCATACCCTTATAGTGGAAATAGTAATTACCAACAACAACAACCACCACAACAACCTGGCCAACAACAGCAACAACAACAACCATATAATTACGCATATCCTCAACAAACCAGTAATGTTTCATCATCAATTCCGGTAAATTCAAATACTGCACAACAATCGCCTCAACAACCACCACAAACTTCATCAAATACATCACCACAAGTTCAACAGCAACAAAGCAACCAATCGCCAATTGTTCCTAAAAATCAAAATTAATAAAAGAGCATTCTATGCTTACTTTTTCTACTGCCAATTGCATTTTATCAATATAGTTCAATCTACTCAAAAATTTTTGGTGATATTAATGTATTATTAATTCTTACTCACTCACTACTATTTAATTTATTAATTGTTAATTAGTCACTTTATAAACTTACTATTAATCTAGAGTTTCATTATATTTGTTTATTAATTCACTTAAAACATTGCACTCTTAATGGCCTCTAGTAAATTACCAGCTACCATTTGAAAATCACGGTTATCGCAGGGATCTTTCAGATCTCAGATCTCTTGAAAACTTTTAATCACCAATTCAAGATCTAAGATTCTTACAAAATACTTAAGTAGAAAATAAAAAGCATCTTCACACTATCACATCGATTAATGACTGATTTCTTAACTGCTAGACAGAAAAATTTGGATAAAGGTATTTTTAGTTTGTAAAAAAAGGGTTTTAAAACTCATGCCGCAGAGAATCGATTGACCAAAATTCAAAAAGTTACAAAATCTATTTTCAAACTCATCAACAAGGAAAATCATATCACATCATGTATTATGCCATATACTTTTGACAACTTCTTTGTACAACTATTCAAGAAGTCAAAAAAGCGAAAAATCAATAAATCAAGAAACTTAACCCGCTATTAATCGTATGATTTTACCATTTGGTTAGTTTATTTAAAATTATAAAATTTGGTGTTTGTGTTTAAAATTTACACTTGGTGCTTATAAAAAAGATCGTCGGTTTAGTTTTCAAGTTTAGCTAAAGTTGCTTTAATTTTGGTTAAGATATCATACATTACAAAATGTATCAATTGTTAATTTTACATGTTTTGCTTTTGTTGCTTTGTCTCGTTTATCTTTTCGGAATCAACTTTATATTCCAGATTCCGGAGTGAATAATCAGCATAATAATGGACTTATCAGTTTATTCAACACTTGAACTAATTTAACTGAAATTTAGTTAAAGTTTATACGATTTGTTATCCACTAAATCATAGATTAGAGTTAAGTACAATAATTTAGGTACCCCAAATTTTTAGATTTAAACGAAACCTCCCAAACAACATCAATATTATTAAAAATATAAAGTTTTATAGATTATACTTTTTTCATTAAACAGATCTAATAATCCATTAAAAATTTATTATTCTTTACTACTTAACCCCTTACTTAATGCAAGATCAAACAAATTTAGAACAAATAAAATAGCTCACTCTTTCAAAAAAAACCTTCCATGAGAACTAATATGAGCTGCTACATAATCACTTTCATCTTTTGTAGGCTGATCTTGATTATATATTAAAGTTTTGTGAAAGTGTCTTACAAAATGTGATTATCGCGAATTATAATTTTTAGTCAGTATATTATGTGATATGATTGATGTCAATATGTATACTTTCAATTATTGGTCAAAAGCCCTTTTTTTACTGTGCTAAGTATGATTCTTTAAATATGTGATTACAATGTACAATTTAACTTCAAACTTCTATACTTTGAGGGTACATAGTACATTCGTTTCATTTGAAACACCAACTGTTTTACAACACAGAATCTACAACAACTACAGATCTTACCTCATGTACAAATACGAGATCTTTACTTGTAATTATGAAACTTAAAGAGGTTTTGATATGCGTTACTAAGTTCAAGCCAACTCGTGACTTCTTGACAATTTTGGAAACTTCTTGAAAATGATCAATGTAGCGATTATTCGTTGAACCAAATAAAACTTGAGTTCAGTTCAATATTTAGGAACAATTCTCCATTACTCAAAATTCCTCGAACTCAGCTATTAAACATTTTATATAGCTTTGGCAGCTGTCAAGTCAGTACTAAATAATAACATGGAAATCTACTGATTTAATTCTTGAAATTAACTGAACGAATGAATAAAGGTTTGCCAAACACATCTAAGTAATATTTACGAGAGCTAAGCGGGGACATTTACGAGCTTTGTGAAACTTGATGTTATCAGTGACTTTTTTATGTAGCTTATAGTTATCTACAATTCGTATCGAAAGGTAAAAAAATTTGTTGCAACCAAAATTCAAAATTTAGTCCCCAAATTAATACAAATTTAGATATTAAATAAAGCGTCTCATTCGTCAATGCAATGTACTAAAAGTTTGATTAAAGGGTTCATTTGTTACCACGTTGCAAATGAATTCAATTTAGTTTAAACCCTTTAACTATGAAATTCATTTACAACCAAAAGAAACATCATCAAAAAGTCAGCTTAATTGTTTAATTACCTGAAAAGCATTTGCTAAATCAATCAACTGCCCAACATCTTAAGTTAATATCAAGGTCACATTATCTTGAGTTTTCAGAATGTTTTGTTGAAAAAGTACTAACTTTATCAAAATTTTAAATTTGGCAATTACGTTGAAGTTGACTGACAAATTAAAAGATAACAACATCAACACCATATCTATTTAAAATAAATCAGAGGAGCCAATATGGTCTATGGCTCGATATAAGTTAATCTCGGTTAAATTCTATAAATTACCTTATCAGTCAAGAACATGAAAAAGTCTTGTGATCAATTAATCAAAAATCATTTTGCTTGGTAAAATACTCTTCCTAGTCAGTTACCAAATGAGAAATTACAACTGGAGTTATAATAATTTTGACATATTAAAAAAGAAAAAAATTTCATGTAAAAATGATTGTTTCAAGTTTAGAAGTGTTTAAAAATTAATTGGTTAAGAAAATAATATTGCAAGTTTTTAGACTTGGCGTACGGCACAAGTTATATATTTTCCCCGTATTTTCTTAACCTGAGCAAACACAAGTAAGGTGATGAGCTTTCGAACTGAGGTTGATCCTTACCGTGGCTTTCAGTTTACCAACATCAAGTTAGTTATATGGAGAATTGTATAATTGTTTTTGATTATCTGATTGATAGAGAGAACAAACAATTAAATTTTCACTCGTAAAATTGAAGAATACGATAAAAAATAGTTCAACTTTTAGTTCCAAGTTACAAAAGTTTAATCTTTAGTCTAAAATTCCATTTAATTTTCCCATTTACCTCTGAATTGTGAATCAAAATTTAATTTCCCCGATTGATAGAGGGTTGATTTAAAAAGCTTCATATAATTACTAAGAATTTATAGAATGATCAAACTGATAAGATAAGGATTCAAGTTAGTTAAATCTAATTTGCCAAGAGTAAAGGAATTAGCTTCACACTAATTTCAGAGAGGAGAATTAACATAGGATTCCAATTCAAAGAAATCAGCCGCAAGTTTTATCCCGCTTTGCAGGTATGGCTGATATCTTGATTTTCAAAACTTTACGTCAAAACTTGAAAATTTGGTGAATTCGAAACGTACATTTATTTTCGCAAATGGCTTTGTCAATGTTTCAAATTGTATTCAACTCAGAGACAATCAACACCAAAGTGCTTTTCTATGTTAAATAAGTAGATCTGGTAATTTTACATCATCTCACAGACAATTCTTCTGTTGCTTACCATTGAATTATAAGTCTGTCAATTTTTGTTTGCCCAAATGCCAAGCTAATAATTTTTAATTCTTCTTTTTAAAAACAAATTCTTGAAATTTTTTTTTCTTTTTCAAATTTAATTATTAAAGTTAATCCATCATATCAAATTCAATCTTTGAAGATCAAATCAAAAACTTTATTAATTGTTTCAGAAAATTTGAAGCCGTGCCATATATTTTTTAATTCAATTTCGTTATCAGTGTTGTTATTATTTTTTATTCTTGTTTTTATCTTTTATCAATGAATTTTTAATTTTGGTTGCATTTTTTCTATTTTTTGATCCATACAAATTGAGATGATAAAAAAATTTAATATACTCCATTATAATAAAATTTCTTGGTGAATATGAACAATACGCTTAGGATGATCATTTAGTTGGTGATTTTAATGTTTCATTTATATTGTGGAATTCTTATTAATTTTAATGTTCATGTTTCAAATTATGACAAAATCTTATCACTTCCTCAAGTTGTATATAAAGATATCCAATTGTCTTTTCATTTCATCATTTTTTAATTTCGAATATTTTAATTTTTACATTATCCAAATCAATATCAATAAATTAATTTTGCAACCACTACTTTGATTCATTTTCAACTTTCAAAATGTCTGAAAAAAATCAACAAGTACAATCAGCAATTAAAATTGAAGCTATAAAATCAATTACATCAGTTGATCATAGATTTGCAACAGAAGATCATGAAATTGATTTGAAAGCTATTCGATCAACTAATATTAGTTTAGGAGATATTGGTAGTTCATTGACAGATTATCAAAAACAATTTATATTAAAAAGATTAAATTTTGATAATATTATAAATTTAAGTGAATTACCACCATCAGCTATATTCATGATTGAAAAAATCTCAAATTTGACTGTTCCTGAATCAATTGAAATTATTAAAGAAGCTTTGGCCGAACATGATGATGATGTTAATTTTCCAACTGAAGATTATGAATTTATGGAAAAATTAGTTGCTTATAGTCAAGATCGTGATGTTTCTTCTTTGCATTCACCAGATTCAAAAGAGCAATGGACTGAAAAAACAGAAAGAGTTGATGAGACTAGTTCAAAAGGTTCAAAAGATATGGAAGATAAATATGAATTTTTTGAAATTCATGATTTTAATTTACAAGTTAGATTAGAAGCGGCATTATTAGCTTATCATTCACCATATCCAGAAGTTAGAGCAGTTACTGATCCATATGATGATCCATCAATCCCTTGTGAAACCTTGAGAGTTTATATCGTATCAATTATTTGGACTTGTATTGGTACTTTTATTAATCAATTTTTTTCAGAAAGACAACCTTCAATTTCATTATCATCAGCTGTTGTTCAATTATTTTTATATCCATCCGGTAAACTAATGGAATTAATATTACCAAAATACACTATCAAATTAGGTAAATGGCATATTGAATTGAATCCTGGTCCTTGGAATCATAAAGAACAAATGTTGGCAACTATTTTTTATTCAGTTTCAAATGGTGTTTCTTATGTTTCCTATAATCTCCACGCGCAATTGTTGCCACAATGGTATGATAATGGTAATTGGATTGACTTTGGATATCAGGTGTTACGTATGTACTTTCAAATTATCAAAACCCTCCAAATTGATGAAGTTATCGTGAAATTTGAGTTGGTGATTTTTTTATTGTTGTCATGTTTCAGATTTTTACGATGCTACCAATTTTACTCGTAAAATTTTTTACGAAGGTTTTTACGACGTGTATTACACAAAAAATACAATAGTCTGATTTTACTAACAATTATTTTCTAGTTATCTTATCAACAAATTTCTTAGGTATTTCATTCGCTGGTATCATTAGAAGATTTGCTATTTTCCCAACAAGATCAATTTGGCCAACTATCTTACCAACAATTGCATTAAATAAAGCACTTTTACAAGCAGAAGTTAAAGAAAATATATCAGGTTGGAGAATAAGTAGATATAGATGGTTTTTCTATGTGTTTGCAGGTTCATTCTTTTATAATTGGATTCCTACATATTTATTTGGTGCTTTTTCATATTTCAATTGGCCAACTTGGATTGCTCCAAATAATGTTAAATTAGTTGCTATAACTGGTACAGCATCAGGATTAGGTTTAAATCCATTACCAAGTTTTGATTGGAATATCATTAATACAAACGCTTGTTTAATTTTCCCATTTTATGCTCAAATTAATCAATATTTGGGATCTTGTTTAGCATTTTTAGTTATTGTTGCACTTTGGTTTACAAATTTTAAATGGACTGGTTATATTCCAATTAATTCTTCATCATTGTTTGATCACTTCGGTAATAGATACAGTGTTCAACTGATTGTTGATGAAAATAGTTTGTTTGATCAAGCAAAATATGACGAAGTTGGACCACCATATTATTCAGCTGCAAATTTGGTTTTATATGGTGCTTTTATCTCATTATACCCATTTTCAATTGTCTATGAAGGTTTTATGAACAGGCGTCCAATATGGAATGCCTTAAAAGGTTTAGCTAGGAATTTCAAGAATTTAAAAGGTTCAGTTTATGACGGTTTTCATGATCCTCATACAGTTATGATGAAAAAGTACAAGGAAGTTCCAGATTGGGTATTTTTATGTGTCTTGGTTATTTCAACTACTTTAGCTATACTTTGTGTTAAACTTTATCCAGCTCAAACTCCAGTCTGGGGTGTTTTCTTTGCTATTGGTATAAATTTTGTCTTTTTGATTCCTTTAACTGCAATTTACGCAGCCACTGGTTTTTCATTTGGTTTAAATGTTTTGGTTCAATTAATTGTTGGTTTTGCACTTCCAGGTAATGGTTTAGCTTTGATGCTTATTAAAGCTTTTGGTTATAATATTAATGGTCAAGCTCAAAATTATATATCTGATCAAAAAATGGGTTTCTATGTTAAAGTACCACCAAGAGCAATGTTTAGATGTCAAATGTTGTCAGTTTTTATTTCATCATTTGTTGGTTTAGCAGTCTTAAACTTCCAAATTAAAAGTATTCCAAATTATTGTTCACCAACAAATACTCAAAAATTCACTTGTCCAAACTCAACTGTATTTTATAATGCTTCCATACTATGGGGTGTAATTGGTCCAAAGAAAGTATTTGGTGGATTATATCCAGTTTTACAATGGTGTTTCTTAATTGGTTTCTTATTAGCTTTCCCATGTATTGCTTTCAAATTTTATGCTCCAAAGAAATATACCAAATATTTCCAACCAACTTTGATCATTGGTGGTTTCCTTTACTACGCACCATATAATTTATCATTCTATACCATGGGAGTTTATTTTTCAATATTTTTCATGTGGTATTTGAAATCAAGATACAGTGCTTGGTGGCAAAAATACAATTATTTATTATCAAGTGGATTAGACAGTGGTGTTGCTTTCTCAGCCGTATGTATAAGCTTTAAAAAGCTATTGATTTTAAGTTGTTAAAGATTTGGAATTTCAAAATTTTTAAGATTACTTAAAGTCTTTCGAGTTTAATGATATGTTGATACTAACTTTTAATTTTAGATTATCATTTTCTTTGCAGTTCAATATAAAGAAGTTTATTTAAGTTGGTGGGGTAATGATGTTATGTGGAAAGGTATTGAAGGTTTAGGTGGTCAAGGTAGGTTAAATGCTACTACAGCACCAGGCGGATTCTTTGGATTAAGACCAAGTGAATATCCATAATCCAGTCTGATCATATGACATCCTTCTTTCCCAAGATCGAGTACAGCTTACTTGACTGTTCAATTTTAGAAACTTTTTTAGAAATATTTATATGTTATGTACATAATGCAAAATTTTAATTCTTTTATATGATAAGCTTTACAAGAAATAGCTCACTTGGTCTCTCAATCATCAAATTTAGTACTTAGACTATTCCAATGAAACTGATGACTTGTCAAGAGTTTTATAAAATTTTGATGATCTTTTCAAAAAATAAAGTGACATTATTTATTAAATGAATCTAATTTACAGCAAATTCTTAACCACAAACCTCTTGATATAAACATCCGTGAACTAAAACCATTTCAACGTCCGACTTATTTAAACTTGAGTAGGTAACATTCCAAATCTCTTTTTTAAAGTAACCCTTTGTCTTGAATATTTATCATCAGGACTAAATCTTGCAGGATGTGCTGAATCTGTAATTTTACCATCTTCTGTTATCTTTTTTAAAGTGTATATTCTTTTACCTTCGTTATCTAATGTGTACATTAAATGCATTGTGAATAGTTATTGCTTTATGTTTGGTTATTTAATTAAAGATCTTGTGATGAGACTTTGTTTTTTTGAAAAATTATTCTTTGAATTTGTGAAGATGACGTAAATTTTGGAAATGACGTGAAAGCTAAAACTCAGACACACACTGTATAGAAAAAAAAATTTCAATTTCCATTTTAATAATCAATTATTTGATTCAATTAGTTCCAAACATTAAACAATGGTCACAATAAATCATTTTAATAAGAATGTGGCAGCTCATAAAGAAAGCATATATAAGAACTTATGTACAAATTTGATTCGTCATGAATATATAATGACAACACAAGCAAAAGCAAGACAAGCTCAACCTCATATCGAAAAATTCTTAGGAAAAGCATTATCAGAAACAAAAGAATTACCAAACCTTAGTATAGGGGATAAACTAAACAAAATAAAATCACTAAATTACTTACAACCATCAGATAAACAAGAAATTGGATTAAAATTAATAAAAGATTTACAAAAAAGATACATAAATAGAGATCACGGTTTCACAAGAATAATTAAATTAGAACCAAGATTAGGAGAAGACAATGCACCAATGAGTATAATAGAGTTAGTAGATTCTAAATATCAATTTAAATTATGGTATACTGCAAAAACAGTTGCAAAGTTACAATTACAAAATATTCCACTAGATGATATAACTGAAATAAATATAAAAAAATTAATTCAAGGACAAGAAAATGGTCAACAAGAATTTGATAATTGTGTTGAAATTTGTAAAAAGGAATTTTTTAATAATGGTATAGTTGAAGAGATGAATGATGAAACTTCACAACTGTTGAGTAGTTTACCAAATATGGAAAGACATACTGGTGACTTAAAAGATAAATTATTAGTTTCTAAAAAATATAAAACTAAACCAAGACCAAGCGAAAATGAATCAATAATACCTCAATCACCATTTTTGAAACAACAATCAGCTCAAGTATAGATAATTTGTAAATAATAGTCAATACATAATTTGTAAATATTACGCACTATAGTTTTTTCCCATAATCTGTTTAGCGTTTAAATCTTTTTATCTTTTGTTTACTTCTGATCTTTATATCAGAATATTTAATCAATTTTCAACCAATGTGGTTTTCCAAATCCAATTTTCCAGTAGATGGTAAATGTGCTTTGATAATAGGTGGATCACAAGGAGTTGGAGTAGACTTGGCTAAAAAATTATACAAAAATAACTGTTCAATAATATTAGTTGCAAGAAATAAATTAAACCTAGAAAAACAAGTTGATTCAATCTCAAATTTAGTAGACCAAAATAGTACAAAACATAATGCTAAAATAACATATATACCATGTGATGTATCGGAATACGACAATTGTTTAACATTATGGAAAGAAATAACGACTCGAGGGTACGATCCAAATATAATATTTTGTTGTGCTGGTTCAAGTATACCTAAATTATTTCAAGATTTAACACCAAAAGATTTATCATCAGGTATAGATATTAACTACAAAACTGCTTTGAATGTAATACACGCAGGTTTCAAACATACTCAAGAACTCAACAAAACAAAACTACCAAAGGAATGGACAAAAAGACATATTATATTATTTAGTTCAGTTGTTTCATTTTTCCCATTCATAGGGTATGGACAATATGGACCTATGAAAAGTGCTATTCAATCATTATCATTAATATTAAGACAAGAATTAAAACCGTACAACTATAGAGTATCATGTGTATTTCCAGGGAATTTTCAAAGTGAAGGATTTGAAGAAGAACAAAAAACTAAACCAGAAATCACCAGAAAAATTGAAGGTCCAAGTAATCCAATAAGTGGCGAAGAATGTGCTAATATGATTGTTGATCAATTATCAAAAGGGTATGATACTATAACTACAGATTTTATTGGTTGGTTTTTAGGTTGTAGTGTATTAGGTATGTTACCTAGACAATGGTCATTTTTTCAAGTCATCATGAGTTTTATTATACTGATTATTGCACCAATATTAAATTGGTCAATTGAAAATGATATTTCAAAGTCTTTTGAAAAAAAGTAAAACATTATGTATTTAATTAATTATGTATAGTTTTTAGTAATTATTTCTTATTTATGAATTGTTCAGCTATAACATCAGTTAATTTATTAGCTTCATCATCAATTTTTAAACCTAATTTATACCAATTTATCGAATATACCCAATTAACCATTTTTATAATTTCGTCATTCCAAATATCTTTACATGTTTCTTTAAAATTAGGTCTCTCCAATGTTGTTATTTGATTATTGGGTATTTCTTGATTCTTATAGAATGAATCTGTCAATATCTTGTTTTGTATAATATTATTTGATTGTTTTAAATGTTGTGATATAAATTTTGAGTTCTTTTCAAACATTTGGCCAGTATAATACACAACTGTTGATGTCAATAAAACACCTCCTAAAAATCCATGTATTCTTCCCACCATTGTGCTTAATTTGAGTCTATCTGTATGATTTGAATTTGTATTAGGTATTGGTTGTAAAACTTTATCGGAAAAGAAGCAAAAGAAATTTTTATTCAATTGGTTGTAAAAAAAGTATTGCGAGAAAAATCGAAATTGCGCTAAAGTAAAGACCAACTAATAAAGCTTCTTTCCCAACTTCATGAATCATTTATTTACAAGTTTTATATACAATCTATTCTTCAGTAATTGAATTAGCAACTGCTGCATTTTTCAAGTGAGTACTTATAGCATTATTCAAGAATGGTATAACTTCAATTTTATATAATTCACGAGATTGTCCTGATTCTCGTAGTTCATTTACTTGATTTAAAGCTTCTTCAACATCATATAAGAAAAATGGTAATTGTTCCATTGGACCATTTAATGGCGATTTGAAATCTGTATCAGGATTCTCTCTTAAATATCTACCCAATTTTAATTTACTTGTATACTCTATTCCTTTTATAAAGTTTATATCAATATCTTCACTTAAGGTATCAATATCCAATTCAGGTTCTATTCCAAAAAATGCGTATTGTAATCTCAACAATTTTGAATCCCATTCACTTAATTCATCAACTTCACAATTTATATAATTATTTTCAAATTCATCTAAATATTGACTTTTTTCCAATTCTACATTTGGAGATGCTTGTGATCTTTCAAATGCAATATGTCTTTCCAATAAAACTTGTTTTATCCTCTTCTGAGTTTTGATTAATTTATTATCAACTGAATTAAATTGTCTAAAATCAGCCATTCCTAAACTTTCTCCCAATTTAACTTCTCTAGCTAAAATATTTCTTTCTTTTAATATAAGATACCATAATTTATGTAAATCTTCAAATGATTTAGATCTTAATTCTGCACTTGTCCATTCTCTTGAGTCTAAATCCAAATCTTCTGATTCTCTTATTGGTGATGTTGATTTATTACCTTGAGGGAAAAATTGCCATAATGGATGATCTGGTGATACTTCAAAATTATTTGCAGTTGGTGTTATTGGTGCTCTTAATTTTATTGAATTTAAATTGGTAAATTTTAATGGTTTTTGTCTTGATAGTATTTTGGAACTATTCAGAAGTGTTCTTATTATATTTTTGGTAGACATAATGTCTTTAAAACTCAACTTCTTGATTCTTTTAATATTTTGGTTGTTAAAAAAAATTTCAATTTTTTTTTTGTTTTTCAGTCTAACAATTATCAAAATTCAATACAACAAGAACCAAAGCTTTATCAATTTCAACATTCATTCTATCATCAATTAATATAATACTTTACACAATCCACTAGAACATACATATATATATATAATACAAAATGTCTACAGTACAAACAGAACATGAGCAACAACAAGAACCACTTGATTTAGTCAGATATCAATTAGATGAATATATTATAGTAAAATTAAGAGGAGCACGAGAGTTAAAAGGTAAATTACAAGGTTATGATAGTCACTGTAATATGGTATTAAGTGATGCTATAGAAACTATATTTTCTGAAACAACTGATGATGAACCAATAACGAAAAAAACTGATATGGTATTTGTGAGAGGTGATTCAGTAATATTAATAAGTCCTGTTATATAAATTGAAAATATACACTTCCTAAAATTATTCTTCCATTTTAATATCATTATCATCATCTTTTGATTCATCTATTATATTTTTAAATTTCATTATTATTTCAGCATTTGAATTCCAACTTGTTTTAGTTTTTTCATTTTCATTATTTAAAATTTTAATATCATCTATTGTTTTTAAAATTAAATCTTCATAATTATCTATTGTTAATTCTTCTGATATATCAGGCAAAGTTGATCTTGATAATTTATAAATTATTTGGTCATCATCTAATTTATCAAAGATTTTAATATTGTTTAAATTTTCTTCAATTTCTTTATTAAGTAGTTCATCATCAAAGTTTGGGAAATTCTTAAACTCTTGCTTTATGTCTTCAAGTTGTAATACAAATGACCTATAGTCTATTTGTAATAAATCATTCGCTTTTTGTTCTTCTGTTCTTGATGGATTATCAAGATTTTTTATAATTGATGGATGCATTAATCTTACTTTCATTTTATTTACATTAGTTTCAAAACTTTCAATTAATCCCGTAATTTTATCCATTAATGGTTTTTCAATTGTATTAATTCTATTTATCTTAGATTTTAAATGATCATTTTGATTTAATATATTTGTAAGTTGATTTGTTATATCAGTTATTATATCAGGTTTCATTTTATTCTGTATTGATAATATTGTTAAAAATTGATCAATATGATTCGTTATTGATAATTCTAACTTTGAATTTTCTACTTGAAATTTATGAAGTCTTAATCTTGTCAGTGATGGAATTTTTGATTGTGATTCTTCTTCTTCTACATTTTGATTATAATCTTTTGATAATATTGTATTTAATAATAAACATTCTACTCTATGTTTTAGTAAATCTGAAAATGCCGTGTCATAGTACTTAAGATGATTGTTGACTGCTTCGTCTATTAGCTTTAATTGCCTTGGGGTAGCTGCCATTGGTAGATAATGTTGTAAAAGTTGTAAAGTTGTAGTTGTAAAGTTTTGAAATTTCCAACTTCATAGAATTTTTGTGTTGTTTGCAATTTGATTCAAAATTATACAACCAAATTTAATTCAAGATCAACTATATAATATATAATATGAATTATGAATCACTAGAAGAGTCAAGAGATGCTTCAACTTATATATCATTTGTTAATTTATTAACTTCAGCTAATAACGATGTAAATAGTGTAATTGAATTTATACAACTGGTCAAATCATTTATCAATATTGATTCAAAATATTGTACAACCAATAATTTTATCAATGCATTATTAATCTTCACATATCCTGGAATTATTCCATATGAATCAATACCTATTATATTAGAGATACTACTCGACGAGGGTACGGTGGATAACTCGGAGATCAATGATACAGATGAATTCATAATTACAAATGAAACTTCATTGCTAAATACAGCTAGAGATTTACAACAAGAAACAACATTTAATGCACAATCATTGGGTTTCAATATTGATTCAACTAAGTCAGTAGATGAAATAATACAAAAATTCATACAATCAAAAACTTTACATTTAAGTAATTTTCACAACGACATTAATGAAATTAGTGGATTGTTTCAAAATAGTCAAATACCGTCATTGCAAGTGTGGTATGAAAGAATTGTTAAACCTTATGGATATTATTGGTCAAACTATGGAAACGTATACCCAGATGAAGCAATATTGTTTAACAAATACTTATTGTTGAACTCATTACAAGAGAAATTCGATACATTTATCAACCCTATAAACAGAAATCACATACAAACTATAGACTCGTGGATGAGAAACACAATACTACCAATAATTATATATTATAATGAAGATATAGAACCTTTACAAAATTGGATGTTTCATCAATCTCATCATGGTTCAATTTTAAGAAAATATGGAATTTGGAATATTTGTATCAAATTATTATTAGAGAGAATTGATAAATCAAAATTACAAACCTTGATTCTGGATTATTTAGCTTCTTGTTATTTTTATGCTTTTGTTGATGATACAAATATATCATCTATGGAATTAACTAAGACTTACGATACTATACTAGACACACTTAAAGCAATTGGTATAGAGAACTCATCACCAACTCCACAAATTCAAATTGAAGATTTTTCAAATTTTGAAAGTTTTGATGATTTTGCATCTAACAAAAATCCACTTTCACCTTTATTTCACCCAAAACAAGTTCATTACTTATATGATGCATTACTAACTTGTCAGAGATTATATCCTATTAATAAATTAACATTAAATAAGTTTTTACATTATAAATTTGCATTAGATGATACTGATTTACAAAGAGAAGTAACTAAAATAACTTCGAATATCACATCATCGAATTGGGAACAACTACTCAACCTGGTAGAATTGTTCAAAACCGAGTTCATACCCACCACCAAAACTTCCTTAGTTGATGGATTATTACTTGAGAGACTTTATATGGCAAATTTATTTGAGTCAGTAAATGAATTATATGATGATAGGAAGATCAAGTTATCCACGAAAGAAATCTATGAAATCACATTAGAAAAATTTTGGGATTCAATTGATCAATCAACTAATATAAATGACAAGATTGGCAATTTACATAATGCAAAATTATGTATTGATATATTTGACAAATTGATACTAGAAAAAGATTTGGATCATGAAACTCGTGAAGAAATTATTAGATTTAAACACCTTTTCAAAGCTATTCATTCATTAAAAAATTTCAAAATCGTGGTTGAAAAAAATAAATCATTTACTCCAAAACAATTATTACAATATTCTGGTAATATAGATGATGAAAAAAATTGTATTAAATTAATTAACATAATTTTAGAGCAAAACCCCAAATCATATTTAGCATTTGAAAAATTATTTAGAATATTTAATGATTTATTACTATATTTCAACAATCATGATAAAATTGAAAAGAATGATACTAACTACTACTTTAATAAACTAAAGACGGCATGCATTGAAAGTTCTTTGGTAGATAATAATTTCCAATACGCATATAATCAGAGTATAGAATTATTTGAACACTTCAGCAAATCAAATAAACAAAACATTGAGAATTTTTGGTTAACATTTTATCAAGTTGGTAAGTTTGTATCACCAGATTGGTTTGAATCAGATGATGAAATTGAACATTTAGAAATCTTGATCAAGCAAAGAGAAATTTTATCATTAACAATATCTGAATTAAATTGTGGTGATAATATTAAGATTATATTAGATCAATGGTCCACTATCAATCAACAGATAGAGAATCAAGATTTCAAACACAAACTAGAACAAATTAAGTCTTTAAATCAAAATGAAAATAATAACTCTGTTGGATTTAATTTACAACAACCAATGAACAAATTGGCAAAAGAAATTATTAATGATGCTACTAATACTACAAATAATGCTGGTGAAAAGATTTCCAATTTATTTGTATCTGGTTTAGGCTGGGCTATAGGGGCCAAAAAGTAAAAATTAAACAAAGTAGGATCTTTATAATATTGAATGAATTGATGATAATTTTAAAATTCGATATCTCTGTATATGTATCTAATCATGTAATGAATCATGTGACTGATCATGTGACCTTATAACTTTAGCTAAAAATACGCGATAACCAAATAAGAATTAAATTAATTATCACTTTATCACAATACACATTTCAAGTAACAAATAACAAAAGTCAAATACATACAATTAAAGTAAAGAAAGGGAATATAAAATCCTCATAATTAAATATTAAATATAATATTTAATGGGGTATAGAAACAGAAGTTGAAATAAGAAGCAACAAGCTAATGAAAAACTATTTACAATTTACAAAATTTACATCAAGAAATTTAATAAAACCTTTAACAAATTATATCCAAAAATATTCAACTCAACTTATTTTCAATAGACTACTACATTCCACGAGTAAACTATCGCATATGGAAGGCGTTAAACTCGTCTCAAACAATGCGATCAATAAAAAATTCGCAGTATTAGATGGGATTGATTTTAGTGATTCATTTGGGGATGATGAACAAAGTGAAGTTGATGAATTTGGAAGTTTAGATGATACCGATTTACCTATAGTAGCGGCGAAACCAGCAAGCAGTAAAACAAATACATCAGGTACAGAAACTCCAAAAATAACGAGTGAACTACCTAAATATGAATTATTTACAGATTCATTTGAATTTAGTGACTCCATTAAGTCAAAACTTGATAGTGATAAATCAAACAACAATGAAAATAAAGATCGAATAATTACAAAACAAAATATACAAAATTATGGCAGTCAAACGCGTCCAATATTGATAGAAGATCTACAAGATTCCTTTGAATTTTCTGACGCATCAAATTCAAATAATAATAAGTATAATAATCAAGTGAAAGAACCATCACCAGAATTATTTGATGATAAGTCCGCTAGTGAACTGGAAATTACTCATGTATCGCAACACCCAGAAGTTAAATTAGATTCATTTGATTTTGGAAGTGATGATGAATTACCAGTGATAAAATATGAAAAATCAAATACGCCACCACAGAAAAGACCATCATCATCTCAAAAATCTTCATCAGTAATAAAACGTCATCATTCACCACCAAGAAACTCAAGAATTTCATCATCAGATATAATAAGAATAGGTATGAGTTCTCCACGCAATGAATCATCGGAAGAAATAATAGCTCCTTCAAGAAAGAACAAAGTTCCCATTCAGTCTTCACCTTTATCACCATCTTATAGACCTTCATCTGGTAGTTCCGTTCTTCATACATCTAATAGAAATTCACCAACTAAACCATCAAAATTTGTCAATACTTTCAATATACCCGCAACCACCACAACCACTAGAACATTATCAACAACCACCACAACAGCCACAACAACAACAAGAACGATTAAACCACCGCTGAATCATACTTTATTATTGGCAACTCAAAGACCATCAATTGAATCATCAAAACCTGCAACAGGTGAAACAACTACAAAAATAGTACAACCAATAATATTATCAAGAGAACAAGAAGCAGTGCTACAACAAGTATTGAGAGGAGTTTCATTATTTTATACTGGTTCTGCAGGTACAGGTAAGTCGGTTCTTCTACGATCAATTATCAAGGCATTAAGAGAAAAACATGGTACTGGAGTAGCAGTTACAGCTTCAACTGGCTTGGCAGCCTGTAACATTGGTGGAACAACATTACATAGTTTTGGAGGTATAGGATTGGGTAATATAGCAGTTGATAAATTGATTAAAAAAATAAGAAGAAATAAGAAATCATTTAGAAGATGGTTGGAAACAAAAGTTTTAGTTATTGATGAAATATCAATGGTTGACGGGGAATTATTAGATAAACTAAGTCATATTGCTCAAACTTTAAGAAACAATAAACAACCTTTCGGTGGTATACAATTAGTTGCATGTGGTGATTTTTATCAATTACCACCAGTTGTTAAAAAACATAATGCAGAAGGTGAATTAAATGAAAATATTGAAGTTATTTTTTCCTTTGAATGTGAAGCTTGGAGAAAAACTATACAACAAACCATTATACTAAAAGAAGTATTTAGACAAAAAGGTGATCAAACTTTTATTGATATGTTGAATGAAATGAGAGATGGTAGATTATCTGAAAGAACTATTAGAGAATTCCGTAGGTTATCAAGACCATTAATTTGTCCTGAAGGTATTGTCCCTGCTGAATTATACGCAACAAGAACTGAAGTTGAACTGGCAAATAAACGTCGTTTAAACGCAATTAAGGGAGAAGCTACTCATTATCGAGCAATGGATTCAGGTTCATTACCAGAACCTCAAAAAAGTTCATGTTTATCAAACTTTTTAGCACCAATGGATCTTTATTTAAAAGTAAATGCTCAAGTTATGTGTATCAAAAATTTTGATGAAACTTTAGTTAACGGATCATTAGGTACAATTGTTGATTTTATGGATAAAGATACTTATATGAAAGCTTATGGACCAGAAGAAGCAGAAAATGTAATGGATGATGAAATGTTGAAAGATTTTGTATTTAATGAAAAAATTGATAAAATACCAGGTGAAAAAACTGATGAAAATTTTGGTTCTAAAATTAATACAACCACCACTCAAGCAATATCACAAAAGAATTCATCACCTGATGAAATCAAACTGGCGGAAAGAAAACAAGAAATTAATAATGATTTGATGGGAGATTTTAAAAATAGAAAATTCCCATTAGTTAAATTTTTATCACCAGATGGAGTCAACACAAGAACTGTCTTAGTTGAACCAGAACAATGGACAGTTGAAGATGAAGATGGTAAAGTTTTAGTGTCTAGAGTTCAATTTCCCCTTATGTTAGCATGGTCATTATCTATTCATAAGTCTCAAGGTCAAACATTATCAAGAGTTAAAGTTGATTTGAAACGTGTTTTTGAAAATGGTCAATCTTATGTCGCCTTGAGTAGAGCTACTTCAAGAGATGGTTTACAAGTATTAAATTTTATGGAGAATAAAGTTACCTCTCATCCTAAAGTTATGAAATTCTATAAATCTTTAAATAGTATATAGACCGGAAATCTAAATACATAAGATTTTCTAGATAGATTTTCTATATAGACGTCTTATTTGCGACCCTCGACTTCAGGCAATGGCATTAGCTCTCACATCAATCAATCATAAAGATTCTACAAAATCAATCAATCACAGACCTCTTTTTATAGTGCTGGAAATTAATAAGCTAAAACTAGAATATAATGTCGTTGATGATTTATTCGGAGTTTGTTGATTTGTAGAGATTATTTTTTCAATTCTATTTATGACTTTTATTATGAATGCAGATATTTATCTATATGGAATTTCTTCTATAAACTTTTCTTTCTCCAAATTCCTTAATTTTATCTTTTTCTACAAACCCAGCAATTCTAGGTAATTGATTTTCATTCTCCCACTGAGTGAAAACTTTATCAGCATAACCCAATCCAACTTGATAAATTTCATCAAATCTACCGAAATCTAAAGTAGCATAATTATCAATAGGCGGACGTAAATAATATACCCCGGGAGCACGCTTAGCTTCTTCCAAAGCATTAACACTAGCAACGTAAGCTAATCTCATTTGAATGTCCATCATATTTGGAATATCTGGATGTTTTGAAAATGGATTCCATCTATTAAATAATACCCAAAATCCACTTAAAGTGTCCCCATAATTCATTGGAGTTCTATCATCAGCTGACCCAACATCAACTGCAATAATATGTTTAGCGCCACGTCTTTTCATTTCCATCACGGGTAAATTATCTAAATATCCACCATCTAAAAGCATACACCCTTTAAATGCAATAGGAGGTAATAATCCAGCTAATGACATTGATGCACGAATAAATCTCCACGCATAACCTGATTCATGTATATCCATTGTTGAATTCGTGATGTTAGTGGAATTACAAAAATATTTTATCCAAAAATCTTCAATTTCAACAAAACCAAAAACTTTCCATATACCTCTATTAAATTCATAACCTGTAATATATGATGTGACGGGGTATGTCAAGTCGAATAGCATTCTCCAAAGCGAAGCAACCCTTTTGGAAAATTTCTTAGCTCTACCATAAATTGAAACTATATTATAATCTTTAGCATAAAGCCCACCAACAAATGATCCAATTGAAGTACCACCAATTAAATCTATAGGTATTCCATGTCTTTCTAATGCAGTAACAACACCAACATGAGCAATTCCTCTTGATCCACCACCACCTAAAACTAATCCAACAGCTTCATTAGATAAAATTCTAGCTAATCTCAAAAAATCATTTCTATGAGATTTTACAGTTATCTTCTTTTGTTGATCTTTTGAACTCCATTTAAACGCTCTACTAGTAGCATCTTCAAATTTCGACATTATAGCTTTATTTTGTGAAAGTTTTGCCGCTAAATCACTTATGAAAGATTTTTTGCTTGGTCCCATTGTATCATTATTTCTTTCAATATACATTTGAATATGATGATGACCTTGTACCCAAACTCGATTTTTCAACCATTGACTTGTTGATCCAGAAACTACAAATTTTTCCTGATGTATGAGACAAAGATCAGTTCTTGCAGTTGTTTTCATCTTGATAAGTAGTTGTTCATAATCACCAATTGATAATGCAGTTTCCTCATCTTCCGCATCAGCTAATAATAATATACAATCACCTTGAGCAATACAGGTTGAAGTCCAATTTGATTGTACCGGTGTGTCACAAATATATACAATTGTTTCGTATTCTTCCTCTAGGTATGCAAAATAACCTGATAATTTTAATCTTGCTAATCCTTCATCAAAAGCATGTCTTCCTAGATGAGTTAAAGTTAATGCCTGATCTAATGCTATAACATTTCTTCCAATATTTTTCAAAGCATGCACTAACTTCTCAGCAAATTCACGAACTGGTAAACCTGATACCGTTGGTAAGATTGTAATTGTCTTATAATTAGCAGATATAAAACTTTCGCTACTTGTTGAGGTAATGAAATTATGAGATGATTGATTTATAGATTTTTCAGAAGATAGAACTTTTGCAGCAACTAATCTTGATACTTTAACCATAATTGATGGATTCTGAAAAGATAACATTTCAAATAAAGTTCTTGGAATCCTTGCAGTTTCTGAATCTCTAACAGCTACTAGAGAGTTTGATCTTCTTGATGCTGTTAATACTTCAACTTCTCCAATTGATTCTCCATGTCCGTATTCTCCTAAAACTTCCACATCATCTTTATCTGAGTTTTTCTTTTTACTTGTTCTAACAACTCTAAACCTACCACTCAACACAACATGAAATCCGTTAGCTAGATCTCCTTGTGAGCACAAGACATTACCTGCAGGAATATGACACCATTCTAATGCATAATCAATAGTTAAAATTTGCTTAGATAAAAGCTTTTTTAATTTTATAGCAACTGGTAATTGCAAAAAATAATATTTATCAAGTAATTGATTATAATCATTTTTAGAAATGTAAGCAACAACTGCTCCTGATTTTTTAGGTGTCTTGATAGACACTAATGACCTAAATCCAACAACACATGAAAGATAACCAGCCACACCACCTTCAGTTACAGTATATACGTATTTTGAAAGTGCTGGTTGTGAGTAAATTTCCAGGTGTTTATAGTGTACCTCTAATGAACCATCAATGACATAGTATAGCCCACATTTAACTGAATTTTGTTGAACAACAGTGGTATCTGGTTCAATGTATTTTAAATCCAACACTTTAGCGAATGCATCTTTAATATTCATCCCTGTCAATGGGTTTTTTCTTTTAAAGTGTGGTTTCAAATATGGTGATTGATTTGAAGTTGGTGGTGTAAAATTATTTTTTAATTGTGAAACATTTATTGTATTCATTAGATTTTCATCTGTATCAAATTTAAATACATTGTGATAATTGCCATTCAATTTTGGACTTTTGGTCAAATTTGCAATATTATTCAACCCAACAATTGAACTATTGGCAGAAGAACTCAAACTTTGGAAATGTGCAGTTTCTTGAAAATAATTCCAATCATCAATGCCCACAAATTTGAAAATATTTTCCACAATTGCAATACGCAATGAATTATCTTCTGTTTCTTCTATATTATCTGTAAAGTTTATTCTTTTACCATCTTCCATATATAATGATGAATATGTTTTGTGTAATTTTTGATTCGGGTCATCTCTTGATATAGGTACTGAGGATAATAAATCACCAGGGTTATTACTTTTGACTTTTGAATTCAATAGTACGTATCTTGATGATGCTCTTACTAATGGTGGACTCACTCTATAATGTTTGACACTTCTCTTTGCATTATCATTACCTTGATTTAATCTTTCAACAAGTCCATCCACCAAGTACCTAGGTAATCTCAAATTTGTAGATTTATTTAATTCAGTTTCCAGTTTGAAAATTTCTCCAGTAAGACCCAAATAATTATGAATTGTACTCATGGTAACTTTATACAATCTAATTAGAACCATTGTAACAATATGTGAAGTAGCTTTTGGATATTTAATTTGGACCCTTTCAAATGCAGAATGAGGTATTATAGCAACAGTTATAGTGTCCATATGTTTCTTTCTTTTTGGTCTTACTATGATTTCTGGATAACTATCTTCTTCAACTTTTTCATGAACCACCTCTAAATTTTCTTTTAATTTTGCACCTGCTTTATCAGTAAAATTTAAATTCAATTCATCTATATGGCCATCTTCTTCAATTGGAGTACTGATCAAATCATTTTTCATAGGTTTAAACAATTCTAAAGTAGATATCAATGAACTTAATGGAGCACCACTTTTAACTTCATTTAATAATATATAACTTTGATCACCAAGTTTAAAAAATTCATCATTTTCCTGGTAGTCATCAACTTCAAAAAAATCACCATCATTTTTGTAGTCATCTTTTAATAAATTACTCTTTTTAGCTATTTTGGTATAAACTTGAGCAGTACCTTCAACAACTATTGAAAAACCAATTTTTTCATCCAAACATAAAATTTCATCTCTTGATAATTTTTGAGTTGTCATACTTTTTGTAAGTTCATGAAATACAGATTTATCTAGATACCCAAATACTTTCAAAGCCATTAAAAACTCGTCAAGATAATTGCCCGTCTTTTCATCCTTTTTTTTATCAACAAATAAGTTTGATGGATTTTGTTTCAGAATTTTATCTGTTTTATTTGTGGTGTTTGACAAATTTGATCGATTTCCTTTGTTATCCAAATCTTTAGAATACCCGGTTAAATATTTATATCTAATCACCAATAAAGTTATAATAGCTATTGATGATATAATCAATAATAATGATGATAAATTTAGACGTATTTCAAAATTTTTTGATAAAATCAACCTTGGAATGTTTAATAAACCAGTCATGTCAATCAATTTAATGATTAATGATGTGTTACCGTAATTATCATATTGTTCATGACTCGGTAGTAGTTTATATTCACTCATATCATAGTTGAATAGATGTAGTTAGTCGTAACAAATAATGATAGGTAAATTTTGTGGAGAAAGAAAAAAATAATTTATTATTTTATATATACGTTTCAAATGCTACCAAATTTTGTTATAAAATATAACCAAAGCTCTATTTCAACTCATAAGGTAAACAGTTAAATCTACTTAAAATTCTCTCTATTCCATCCATACCATTTACCAAATGATGCATTTCAGGACCATAACTTATTCTAACATAATTATACCAAATAACTTCTTCTAAATGACTTAAATTTTGAGGATTTATTAAGAAGAAAAACCCAGGTACAACAATAACTTTTTCATGTAAACATTCATGGAAAAAACCTAAACAATTACTCAATTTTCCTGGTAGATGAGATAAGTTTAACCAAAGATAAAATGTGGAGTTGGGGATTGTTTTTTCAGTGAATTTAAACCCCATTTTAGATAATCTACCTATAATGTAATCTCTTTTCATTTTAAAATGCAATTGTAAAGCTCTCATTTCTTGTCTAACTTTCCAAGGTTGTAAAAAATCAATTGCAACATACTGTAAAGGAGCATTTGATCCACCATCTAAAAAGGAACCAACTGATGATAATGCACTTATATATTCTTCTGGTCCTAAAACCCAACACACTCTCCAACCAGGTAATCTAAAAGCTTTTGTTAGCCCATTTAAAATTAAAACTGGATCACGATTAACATCTTCAACAAATTCTGCAGAACTTATAGAAGAACCAGTACATCCATCCTCATAATAGTAATGAGAATAAAATTCATCCATAATTAAAAGACATTTTTCACGACACATATCTTGTAATTGTTTTAATTGTTCAGGTTTCATACAACGACCTGTGGGATTTCTTGGATTTGAAGTTAATAAAGCACTAACACCTCTTGTTAATTCTTCTTTGATCATTTTGAGGTGGATTTCATAATTATCTGCTTCTTTTAATGGAACTGGGATTGGTGAAAAGTTTTTAAATAATGATAACATTTCTGCATATGCAGTATAATCAGGTAAAAAAAATGATAAATAACAATCACTTATAATTGAAGCTATTCTTGTCAAACCTGCTCTTCCACCTGGTACAATACATACATTTTTATATGTATATTTACTCGACTTGTGGTGTCTATAAGTTTCATTATAAAGATTTGCAACTGCTTCTCTTAATTCTTTTATACCAGCAGTTGGAGCATATTCTCTAGAACTTTCTGGTACATTAATAGTTTTAGGTCTTGGAAATGATCCTGGAATTGTATCACCATGTTCTGGAGCACCTTGACCTAAATTAGCCCAATCTCTAACATGTTCTGAATCATATCCATATTCAATTGCTCTTTCAGTTGCCCATAATACACCAGTTGATGAATTCTTCGAGTTCATAGCTGGTTTATATATACTTTCATTAAATTTAGGTTTTGGTAAAGGGATAGGTGAAGCTTCTCTACCATTTTCAGATTTCGATAATTTATTTATAAGAATTTGTCTATGATTCAAATTCTTTAAATTTGGAGTTGCATTATGAGTTCTACCTGGGATAGTTTGATAAGAAGAATGATGTGGTTGATTTGCTGCATCTCTAGGATGTTGAGGTTGTGGTGAAACAATAGATCTATCATGTTGAACATTGTTTTGAGGAGATGGTGTACAACTATTTGAATGAATTGCTTCTAATAATGATGAAGCTGATCTTTTTAAAGCTGGTGGTAAAGTAGATTCTAATCTTTCAAATTCTAAAAATGATTCTTGATCTTGATCATTATCTGATTCATCATTGAAATGTTGAGACATCTTAATTTGAGAACGTGTTGTTGAAAGTGAAAAAGTTAGTCAATTTTTAACTCTAAAACTAAATTGTAGGCTTAATGGAAATGGGTTCATAAATTGAAATTTTTATTTACACGACCTATTGGGAATATTAATAGTAGTTATAATAATTCAATAAAGAATAAACAGTTGAATGCTAGTAAAACCATCAGCTGGGTCAGATTGCAGGCTTTAGGCAATTGCATTTAATCTTTTATTGAAGCGTTTGTCATTTGGTAAGTGTATTAAATTAGACTTATGTAATAATAAAAAATTAAGAAGTACTACCCCAGAAAAACCACTAAAATTGTATTTGCATTACCGCTTAAGATTTTCCGTTCCGCAAATTTGAAACAAATTATAAATTTAATACTTCAACTGAAACAAATGGACTTTTCATTAAATTAGCATATATTTAATTAAATCAGAAAGTCAAAAACAGGAAATTTGGGAGCAAGAACTGAAGTTGTTTTTATAAAGAGATAAAAGACAAACTAAAAGATTCGACTTTTTTGTAAAGAAAATAAACTGTGACCATTTCCTTATGTCCTCACAACTATCTCCGTAAGGGTCAAGTTTTCTCAAACATTATTATCTGGCCCGTTTTATATATATTGGTATCAAAACTAACTAAGTCCCGCTTATCTAAATATTATTACCCCTGTCATTTTTAAATGATGAAAGAATTGAATAACTTCAAAAAGCTTCATACAAATCTATTTTATGATAAAATTGCAAAAATTTCGATTGATTTTTGAAGTAATTGTTGTGTGTAATTAATTTATTTCAAAGCCAAGTATTCAGTAGTAGCTCTTAAGTTGGTAATTGATTTAGTTTTTTCATCATGAGCAGAATATTTTCTTTGACAAGTTGTCATCTTTTTAAATAAATCTTTTGATTTTGATTTAATTGTATTAATTGTTGATGTAGTTGATTTTACTGAAACAGCTGCAGAATCTATTTTTTTCAAGTCAGACATTTTTAATTGTATTTTATAGTTTCAATTGAGTAGATATATCTAATATTGAGAAAAAATCATTCAATTGATCTATAAAATTGATCAGATTGAGGTCTATTTATAGGATATTTTACATATTAGATTACTAATTAACTTGTATTAAGGCTATAGTAGTTGTCACGTAAATCAATCCTTATTGAGTTTAAAAAGTTTATTTATAATATGATTTACTATTTTGATGACTAATATTTTCCTTTGATTGTTATATACTAAAAACGTTGCGTAAGGCTGAAGATAGGTAGCGTTTGTTTTTTTTGTTGCAATATATGAAACATTTTCGTAACTCTAATAAAGAAGTGAGAACTACAATTACCAATAGTGCATATTCCAAAATTTATTTGAAGGTTTGTTTATATGACTGAGCAATGACTAATCAATGTATTGCTTACAAATTATATCTAATTCATTAAATTTATTAACTATAAAACAACTAAAAAAAAATAAAACATTAAAATATCCTGCACATTATACTCCAATTTTTTTTATTTTCAAACTCTTTCTTTATCACTGATCCTGTCATTGACAAAAATATTCTCAACATTCTCAACTTCTGGTTTGTTTGTATCCATCTTAAATAGATGATTTTCATGATTTTCCTGAAATATTTCCTCATGTTCACGTTTGACATTACTTAAAACAATTTTGTGAGCTTTTCTAGCAGGAATTCTTGTATCAAACAATTTATCCATATCTTCCAAAGCTATACCCATTGTTTCAGGAAGCATAAAGTAAACGAATGGTATAGATATTAAAGCAACCGAGGCAAAGAAAAAGTAAATTCCGTATTGCATAGTTTTTATCATATTTTGTGTCCATCTTGACATAACAAAAATAGCAACCCATGATGTAGCAGCATTTATCGATTGAGTAAAGGACCTGATATGCTGATCGAATAACTCTGTGCCGAGTACGAAAGGACCTCCACTCCAACTACTAATGAAGGCTGAAATCCAAATGTAAATCAAACCTATAGCTGCCTTTGAACCAGGTCCTGAACTTTGTATTCCTGGTCTTGTTGGATCAGCTATTTTCAAAAAAGCACCAATATACCAAAAACATATGGAACAAATTGTTGATGATACCATGAATGCTGGTCTTCTTCCCACTGTGTCAACGATGAAAAGAATGTAGACAAAGGTCATAACGAATTTAACAACTCCAAATAAACCTGAAGATAACAATGAAGCACTTACACCCTTAACCCCCAAACTTTGAAAAATTTTTGGCGAATAATAATTGATAGCTTGAATACCCATAAAATTCTGAAACAAGAAAAGCATAACGGTGATGAATAAACGATATAATACCTTTCGATTGTGAAAAAATACCTCGTAAAATGGATCCAATATTCCCAAACCAACTTTTGCTTTTTGTTCCTCAATACTTTCCTTACATTGATTAATTTCGTAAATGATATACTCATCAGTCTCCGGTAACTGTCTAAGCCAAGTAAGGTTTTTAACTGCCTCTTCATATCTCCCAACTTGCATTAACCACCTTGGACTTTCTTTCATAAAAATACTACCAATTAAAAATAATCCTGAAGGAATCAATTGAATTGCAAAAGGTATATACCATTGCATCTTCAGATCATCTGAAAAATGTTGTTTAGTTCCAAATGCTATGAAAAAACCTACTAGGTCCCCGACCCTCCATCCTATCTCGTAACTAGCTGTCAATTGACCTCTAATCGCAGGTGGTGAAATTTCAGAAATATAAACAACAGTTAAATTTGTCGAACAACCAACAGCTAACCCAGCTAAAACTCTACCTGCATAAATAGGACCTAATCCAGCAGAACTATTAGAAGCAAGCATTACACCAGAACCTAAAGTAATTAAAAGAGCAGCAGCAATTAAAGGAATTCTTCTACCAAAATAATATGAACCAAAGTACGAAAAAAGTGCACCAAAAAAACAACCAACATGAAACACAGAAATAACATTTGAGATTATATAAGCTGAATTTGGTGCTGTATCTAAACCGAATTCTTTTTGAAAAGATGGTAAACTAACTGCTCCTCCAATGAATCCACTATCATAACCAATAATAATTGCTGCTGCTGATGCCATTATTGCTGTAAGATATATTCTAATATTATAAACTTGAGGTGGGGTAGGTCTGTCTTCAGTTTTTTCAAATATGTTTTTTATCTTGAAGTTGCTAAGAAAAGATTTTTTAGTTGGTGACATTTTTTGGGACTTGGACGATCTACTTGAAAGTGTACTTGTGTTTGGTTCTAATTTTTCATCAGATGCTATTGACTCTGGCGATATACTATGAGATGTATTCATTATATGACTTGATGATGTAGTGGTTGTTATCCCAGATAAAACCTACTATTTTGAAATGAAAATAAAAATTAATAATCTAAATATGAAATGAAGTGAAAATGAATTGATAACAAATACTTGAATGCTCTCTTGCTTTCCTTGTATTATAAGTAATGATTGAATAAACAAATAAAATACTCTTTAATATAACTTTTTTTGAACCTGAATTTGAAGTATATTTATAATCTTCTGATCTTGCTATTAAGACATTGTGGGGAAGAATACTATAATATACGTTTTGATACCTCTCTTAGTTTGTGTTAAACCAAAAGGTTTTGGTTCACAAAAATTTTCTTAATTTTAATTTTTTACTTTTTTATTTTTTTATTTTATTAAATGATTAAAAAATATAAAGATTTTGTGTCGCAAACTTAATTTTTTGAATCCCGAAGATCTTCAATATTTTAACAAACCATTAAGCCTCAAGCTCAATCGAAGAAAATTTGACAATGTTCAAATTAGGACCTATTTATTGCGACTTTGTATAACTAAGAGTTTCGATTGCTTAATCTCTTGATCTATTGTTATACTCCAGCACTTTTTGTCACCGCAAATTTACAACCCATGGCTATTTTGATATCTCCAGTCACAAGGAGTATTTTAGAAACAAAATGACTCCACGGGATCCCCCAAGAGTTAGATAATTTTATTGAGTGACAAAATTGGGTCATACTACTTAAATTCTGTAAAATCCCCCAATTTTTCTAAAATTTACGAACTTTTGGAGGCAAAACGTGGAGGTAATTTGGGGAATCTTGGAGGAGTAGGAGCTCAGGGAGTAGTCAAAATACTTTAATTTAGCCTCAATAACTTTCAATTTTCCTGGGGTACCAGCTTGTGACTTTTTTTGACTTCAACTTCTTCGAAGTATGTTTACTAGTCTATATTTTTTAACTTTAAAGTTGGCATATTATAATTACCAAATTAGGTACAAAAACCGTTGACATGGTAAAAATAATTATTCCGACAAAGCTTTAATTAATTTGAAATCTTGCTTTTTTATTATAGAAAAGTCAAATTAATATAATAGAATACTAACAATAGAATCTCGAGAACAAAAAATTCACGCTATTGTATCCTCCGAAGAGAACAATACAAATTTAGATTAACATGCAATATAACTAATCTAGCAAAACTACAATTTTAGATCTATTTTATTTCTTCTAAATGTGGGATGATTTGTTTTTTTTCCTACTAAACTTGACTAAAGTAAGTGTCCCCCAATTTTTCAAGTAAACACTAAGGAACAAACTTTAAAGTCTTAGTAAAATGATGGCTTAATATTCTCTCGATCTAATCTGGTGGTTATGATTGTAATTGATAAAACCTGGAGAAGATTTTAAGAGCAAGGGATATTGTAGTTTTAAAATGTGGGGTATGGTTTTAGTTCAATTAGTCTTTGGGTGTTCGTGAATAATTATATGGAAAAACCAGAACAACCACTCCTACAGTATAAGAGGTTTTGAAAACGAGTTACTGGCTCACTTTCTAACGACTTACTATCGTATACTTGTTGGTAATTTATCATAAAATTGCTTGGTTTTGTAATTTTCAATATTTAAGATAATTTGTACGATATCATTACTAAAAATATAATAGAACCATCTAGACAAAGAAATAAACAAAGTCTACTTTATATGATCATTTATTACATCATGAAAATTTTATACATCCAATACAAACCAAAATTTATATAAGACCACTTAAAGTCAACTTCTCTAAAAATGGAGCTAAATCATCTTTTCTAATTTCAATGATTGAACTTTCAAAATTATCAACTCTAATCTTAGCACCAGAAGTATTACTCAATTGTTGGAAAGCAGTACTAAAAGTATTTAATCTAGTATTTAAAGATTCAATAGTAAGAGTATTATCTCCATTTGCTCTATGTTCTTGTATCAATTTTGCTTTCTCTGAATTATTCATACTTCTTGGATAACGAGGTGGTAAACCAATCACCAAATAAGTATCACTTTTAGAATCTAAACTTGCAACTATCAAAGGTTTTAAATTGTTTATACCATTCAAAAAATCTAATTCTGCTAAATTTTCAATTAACCATGAACCTAATTTTGATAACATTAATGGATTTAAAAAAATTTCTAAATCTGGAATTGATCCATCATTTAAAACACATAATCTATATAATTTCAAGTTTTTTATCATTTTTCTCTCGAGTAATGACATTCCTGTTCTAAAAGTAATTTGTTGTAATTGTTTTGCATATTCCAAACCTTTAAATAATAATTCACTCCCTTTTAATTTAGTAAATGGTGATGAATTTTCAGTAGTGGAGTTTAAAGATTTTGTTAAATTTAATGCATCCCATGATGACCAAAAATTATTCAACCAAGAATCTTCTTTTCTTTCCATTCTTTTTCTTATAAGTTCTTCTTCATTACTTGTATTGTTATTCAAAACATTATTTGAAGTTTTTTTATCTTCTTCATTTAATTTATTTGATTCTTGTATAAATTTTTCATCAAGTTCTAACAAAGCACTTAATGCTTCAACACATTCCATTGCTGATAATGAACCAGTATATCCATAAGTCTTAACAAACCCCTCCCTTATAATACCTTCTAGTCCATATATTGGTAAATACCTCCTGAAAATTATTGGTAATTGTCTTTTAACTTTTGTATCCATATAAAGCCATTTTTGTTGTGCAACAGCCAATGAAACTCCCATTTTTGCAAATAATTTATGTAATTTCTTTTTACCTTCATCAGTCCATAGATTTAATTTTGAATTTACATGACTTGAATAAAAAAACGAATCATATAAAGTCCAATGTCGTAGTAAAAATAATTGATAATCTCTTTCAATTCTAAGCATTGTATGATCAGCTTTTTTTTTGGTTGATTGATGTTGAGGGTTTAATCTCATTACTTCATCTTTGAGTAGTGGTTGTAACTTATCATAAACATCGGGGAATTGATTATCTAATGATGATGTTCCTATTATTGTGATCCATAGATTTTCTAAATTTGTTTCACCAATTGATGTTAATATGGCATAAACTGTAGTTGAATTTGAATTTGTGACTGTTGATCCTTGATTGTAGTAATTTTGTAATATTGATTCATTCACTAATTTTTGTTTTTTCTTTAGTTGTTTTGAATGAAGTTCTTTTAGTTTTCTCTTTCTGGTTACGGATTCTAACGAATCTTGCGAATTTTCTTGATATTCAGTTTCCGAAATATCAACTTCTGTATCGGTATTAGCACCATCAGAATCAGAATCTGAATTTGAATCTGAATCAGATTCCAGGTCTTCTTGTAGTATCAATATCTCATAAGCTTTCTTCTCTTCAATTAAATTACCATCAACAAATCCATCATCAAAACACACCACAATTTCTGATCCAAATAAATTATCTAAATTCCAAGGTCTATGACCATCTATTATGTAAATTTTTCTCTTGAATTTATGTTTTTGTATAATGTTTAAATTTTCATCATTTGTTGGTGAAGTATCAAAGTCTGTATCTAGTAATTCATTTGGATTGATATCAAGGAAATTTTCAACATCCAACATAGCACCACATCCAATCAATAGTATATTACTTATATCAGCATCTAGCCTTAAATAATGATATTTTAAATTATTATACCCAGTGACTGGAATTATTTGAAACTGTATCAATTCTTTTTTTAATAATAAACTAAATAATTTAGCTGCACATAATGAATCAACATCTAAACCTGATACAAATATTACTAATTTACAAGTTGAATGTGATGACGACGTTCGTTTGATTTCTTTATATGTCGAAAAATATTGATTTGGATTTATATACATTTGACGGTACCATTAATAATTAGGTGATTGTAAATTCTATACGTAATTGATTGTAAATAATTGATAAATGAATAAAGATGCAGAAAGACTATTTGTAAATAAATGATGAATGAATAAAATGCGGAAAGACAATTTTTAAATGCTAATTTATGACAAACTCGACGAAGTGGTAATGCAAAATTGAAGTAATTGTATAACGAACGATAGGTATATGGTTAATCTGAAAGCCACTTGATTATATTTTGGTTGTTAATGATTAGTGAATTTCAGATTTTAAACTGGTAAAACTTTTGTTTATTTTTATTTTTATTTTTATTAACAAATATTTTTTTTAGTGCAAGCTACAAAGAGACGCGTTCTATTGAGCAAGCTTTATATTAAGAGGTTTTTGGGGGTATTTTAGTTTTAATGCAAGTTAAAAAGTAAATCATTCCCTGTATATCGATTCGTTTCATGGTAAGAAAAAGAGGTTCTATCAATAGTCTTTGGTTAGATTTAGCTAGGCTAAAGTAATATTGGGTTGAAAAAAAACAGACAGGAGATTATCATCTAAGAATTACGACAGTTTGTACTTGAATTTCTTGGTATATTTAATTTTCAGATAAAATGTAACAAGTTCATTCATTCAGATTTTTAATTTTGAAATCTCTATTGAAGTAGTAGGTAAGAGACCAAACTCTCACTGGTGTTGAGTAATGAGAGTTCTGAATATAACTAACTTAGAACAAAGTTAACTAAAGGCATAGAGAGAACCCAAGAATACTAATAGCCCAAAGTTGAAACTAGAGCAATTTCACCAGCTGGCTAGTCTTTTCTGCAAAGAAAATCATTGTGAGCGAATGTTCAGTGTTTGAAAGATTGTGACGATGCTGTTCTGAACAACAGCTGGAGTCTGCTTGAAATGAATCATGAGAATTTTTTCGAGGTTGAGGAGGAACAGTTTTTCTAAATTAATGCTATGAGGAGGAACAGTTTTTCTAAATTAATGCTAAAGTAAAATTTAGTAAGGAAAAATTGGAGTGATTCCACGAGCTCATCTTAATTCTCTCTAGTCTTTGTTTACCGCGATGTGTCGAATTATTTGGCATTGCAATGTTAAATACAACTGATAATTGAAGAATGTTTCAGGTTTCGCGCCACAATGTTTGTGCGGTATAGAGCGAAAAATGATGCGAAGCTAGTTCGAGCCTAATCAACTACGGACCCAATTTAATTTCATTAGTTTCATCAAGACAATGCATTATACTCATAATTGAACAAATCTAGAGCTCGTAATTCCTTCAAGAAAAATACTTCTGAATGAAGTATTTGACCTACTGTTTTAGTTGGAATAATATGCAAATAAATAGTTCTAAGATTATGTCGGGAGTATTGTGCCCATAACTCTACACAAACAAATGAGCAGCTTATAAAACCAATGAATTAGATATCAAGAAGACCAAATAAACTAAGAACTAGACCTTTTTTCAAATTTTATTTTTAAGTGTCTTCAAGTGCTTGAAACATACACTAAATATCCAATTATTCTCAAAAGTTTTACACTAAATGTCATATGACTCTTGAATAATATAACTAATATGAAATCAGGTCAAAAACGGTACTTGGAGTATGAAATTATAATGTTTTAAAAATTGGCAAAATTGCTGCAAAAGGACTAAATTTTCATTTTTTTGCGACTCACACCCCTGTAAGAAATTGTAGTTTGTAAAATTCTCAACACAACAAAATGGCCTTCAGAGTTATAAAGCTAAGCTTTCATGTATTCATTACATTTTGACTAGAGAGCACAAAATGTTTGGCTAATATTGTTTTAAAGCACTCCCCGAGTAGGTTTCGCAAATATTTGATATTTAAAAAAAATGAGACTGAAGGCTCAATTTTGCCGTTTCAATTATTAGTAAAATTCCACCATCAACCCTTAAGCCTCACAATTATGTTGGTTATTACCAAAATATCATTTACCAACTCAAATGTGCTAGAAAATTGCAAATATGTGATTTTATGCCCAAATTCTGTCAGAAACTAAGGTTAAAAAATTTAGATATTTTTGGTAACGACACGAGCAAAACTCTAAAGTATTGTGGTAAAGATTTTATGAACAAGGCGAGAGTATCACGAGAGCGCCCTAGACTCGCTCCAAATTAAAATACTTCATATATGATACTAATACTAACGTTTATATATTAGTTTACGTAACAAAAATTCGACTATCAGAGGTACTAAACCTATATAATGATATGATAGCTGTTGAGAACTGTCAAGGAATGACGTTGTAAGTGTACTGCATCAGTTAAAAATAAAAATTTAAAACGGCAGAATTTCAATGGTTTTGAAATTACAATATTTAAATAATTCATATAATATAATTTTAGTACGAAATGATTCAGTACTATTAAGTTAGACATGACATTTTTTGAGTAATTAATAATCCTGTTTCCTTAAATATACTATGCATGAGTGATAATTCTTAGTTGAGTCATGAAACAATACTATTAACTTATTACAGCCAGCTGCCAATTCAAAATATTTCACTCCAAACACCACAATAAATGATTCAAATTTTTGTCTTAACTTCCATTATCTTATTCTTCATTACTTTCTTCATCTTCTTCTTGAACATTTTCATCATTTCCTAAATTAGAAGTAACACTTAAATTATAAGTACTATTCCTCAAATAAGATTCCCATAACCTTGCAACTACTTCAGTTGATAATGCATTAGAATTTATATCTTTTAAAATTGAATTACAATCATTTATTGAAGTATTTAAACATTCCTGTAATGTTAGTAAAGATGATTGTGAATAGCAGAGTTTTTTTTTTTTGCATTACGTACTATATTTGATATTATTCTTGAAAGAAGCATGTTATGTGTTTGTTCATGTGGATTCTCCATTTTTGATGATGTTTAGTTGATTGATTAAGTAATTAATTTATTTAGATAAATTTTGTTTTGATTTTGATTTTGATTTTGTATTGTTTGAACCAAAGCACGTCGTAAGAAATAAATTTTGCGAATTAAAAAAATGACAGTCCAATATTTTTGCTACACTCTGAAAAAATTTAGATCTTTTACAACCAACATATCAATCATTGAATTATCACAATATTATCTCAACTAAAGTCCACTGATTCATACATAGTATCTAGCAAAAATGGACAAAGTTTTGCTAATACTAATGTCAGTCCTGATTGGTTTTACAATTCTATTAATTCAATACTACATCCAAACAAATGGTTTCAAAAATCCAATTTCAATATTATCATCATCAACATCAACCAAATCATCCAAAAATTTAAATAAACCAACATTTTTAATATGTGGAATTACAAATAGTGGGAAAACTTCATTATATTATAAATTATTAACTGGAGATTTTAAAACTACAGTATCTTCAATTCAACCAAATATTGATATGATAAATTTACCTATTTCAAAACCGACTATTGGTAAAAAATTTCAGATAGTGGATTATCCAGGTCATTTAAAATATTGGAACTTATTTAAGAATCTTATTTTAAATGATATTAAATTAAATAATATAAAGGGAATAATAGTAGTTTTAGATTCAAGCTCTAAAAAATGGTTAAATAATCAAGAATTAGAAAAAATTACAAAATTTTTATATAATTTAATATCAATAACTGAAAGAAAACAAAATGGTATTGATTATTTATTCGCTATAAATAAATTAGATTTATTTGATTCATTACCAACTCCAAAAATTAAAACTATATTAGAATTAGAAATTAATAAATTAATTAAAAATGAAATTAATAATGTTAATAAAACATCAGGTATTGATAATAATACAATTGAAGAAGATGAATTTGATGATTCTAATAAAGAAAATTTAAGAGAATTTTGGTTAAGTATTATTGGTAATTCTCAAGTTTTTACATTTGATAAATTAGAAGGTAATATGGATTTTCTTGGTGGTTCTATACTTAAGGGAAACATTGATAAATGGGAAGATTGGTTAGATGAAAAAGTAATGAATCCATGAAAATGAAACTTTTGTTTATGTTGTTCTAATTTTTTAATGCATAATTTTTATTCAATTTATATTATGAGTTGGAGCTGATGGGAAAAACCCATCAGTTTGTATTTTTTCTGATCTTTCTTTATTATATTTCTTCTTTTGATTTAACATTAATCTATTCTTATAAGTTGTAGAATTTAAGTTGTAGTGTTTAAATTTATGATTTTGCAATTCTTCCTTTTTCGTACTTAGGTTCTTTTCAATTTCTGTTGCTTTAGATTTATATGATTCATGACTATTCGCTTTACTTTTATCTTCCTTACTTTCTTTATTTTCTTTATTTTCTTTTTCTTTATCATCTTTATCATTCTTTTTCTTATCTTTTGACCAATAATTAATACCCCACAAGTAAGGTTTAGTTTCTTCAATTTTTTTATTTACCTCAGTCAATTGCTTCTCTAGATTATCCACTTCATTTTTCAAATCATTATATTCTTTGGATTCTATTGGTTTGGCAAATGATTCATCTAATAAATGCAGATTACATATAAAAAAGAAATCAGCATTATTTTCTGTTATTAATACTACATTTGTTGGTTTATAACATATTAGACATGATTTTGAATCTGATTGTGATACTAATCTTAACTTGTATTTATTTTGAAATGGTGGTTGAATTTGTTGTTTGCTCATATATAAATTGAAATATTTTAACCCCACGTTAGAATAGTCCAATTCCATATCAGTAAGTAAATGATTATGTAGATAAAAGAAAAGAAGATAAAAGTCATCACGTGACTTAATATTTTTTTGCAACCAAAATTTTGATATCAACTACGTCTGTTCAACTCTTCATTCGATAAGGTGTTCAAAAGACTGAATTACTTTGGATGGAGGGTCCTTTTCAGCTTTTAGTAATTTGGCAAAGAATTCTGCTCTTGTTTTCTTGATATTTCGAATGCAAATTCCTAGTGAAGAAACAATTAATATAATTACCGTACGAGTTATTCTGTTAGGACCATTCAGAAGATTAGTTAGATAAGAATGGCATGAATTAATTTATTGGTCAAGCTCAAATCTTATTTGTTGACAAGATTAATACTTCATCATTAAAACGTTTAAATTAATATGGATTTCAAAAATAAAAACTATATTGAAAAATATACTATAAATAGAAAAGTAGTGTATTAAATGTAAATAATATCCTAATTAAGTTAAAATCTAATTTAATTTTGCAACCAAAGCTTTTCCCATAAATAAAGTTATAATAGTTTCTGTATTGATGTCGTTCAAATTCTTAAACTTTTTGCCAGCTTTAACTTTAACTCTGAAAGTCTATTCAATTCATCAATAAATTGTAAATGAAGTGGCAATTAAATTGTAAAAATTGTATAGTAATTCATTTATCTTTGCCATCACTAATTTAATTAATTAATGATCATTTTACGATACACGTGACTTTGATCAGATGAACAAAAATAAAAAAATCAAGATAGAGAAATGAATAAGATGATCAATAATTCAGTCAAGATTAGATCCGTTGTATCTATTGCTCAATTGAATTAGATTTAATATATCTTGAACTCAAGTTTTACTTTAATTGAATATAAATGAAGTAATTTGAAACATTAATTAGAAAGATGAATTAATTTAAACACGTATCATATAGACAAATTTAAAAATATTACATAATAAATTACATAATTAACATTACCTGTATTATATAATAATTATATAATTTAATAAGGGAATATTACATAATAATATAATAATAATTTTTAACCAATTAATACAGAAAAAAAAAAGACTCATTTTTAAAAATTTAAAATTAGCAAACTAAATTTTTTTTATCTCTTTTAAATTTCTCTCTATTCTATTTTTTTTTAATTTTATTAAAGTCCAATTTTTTTAATTATTAATCACATCTTTCCTTTTTATTTAAATTACTACTTCTATTTTACCCTTTGTAATATCATCTTTTTACATTTACCAAGAGGGTTTAAACATCATATCATATCTAATTACTTAATATATAATTTAAATATTATATATCACATCATTATATAAATTAATCTTTCAAGAAAAAAAAATTGTTCCCGTAACAAATAGACGATTTTTTTTAATTAAAACCAACAAAAAAAAATAATAATTAATAATTTAATATTAATCCTCCCCTATTTTTTTTGACAACCAAATTATATCAATTACATTTTAGTCAATACAACCACCTATCAATAACCACTACCATAACCCCAATCACAATTACTACTATAGCCATTGTTTAAATATTAAATATTAAACAACAAATATCAAATAATAAATTTATAAATACATCACTCACATACATAATGTCAACAGATCATCAAGAAGCTGATATTGATTCAATAGTTGATAGATTATTAGAAGTTAGAGGTTCAAGACCTGGTAAACAAGTTTCATTAACTGAACAAGAAATTCGTTATTTATGTACAAAAGCAAGAGAAATTTTTATTCAACAACCAATATTATTAGAATTAGAAGCTCCTATAAAAATATGTGGTGATATTCATGGTCAATATTATGATTTATTAAGATTATTTGAATATGGTGGTTTTCCTCCTGAAGCAAATTATTTATTTTTAGGAGATTATGTTGATAGAGGTAAACAATCTTTAGAAACTATTTGTTTATTATTAGCATACAAGATAAAATATCCTGAAAATTTTTTTATATTAAGAGGTAATCATGAATGTGCATCAATAAATAGAATTTATGGATTTTATGATGAATGTAAAAGAAGATATAATATAAAATTATGGAAAACTTTTACTGATTGTTTTAATTGTTTACCAATAGCTGCAATTATAGATGAAAAAATTTTTACAATGCATGGTGGTTTATCACCAGATTTAAATTCAATGGAACAAATAAGAAGAGTTATGAGACCAACTGATATTCCTGATGTTGGATTATTATGTGATTTATTATGGTCAGATCCTGATAAAGATATTACTGGTTGGTCAGAAAATGATCGAGGTGTTTCTTTTACTTTTGGTCCAGATGTTGTTTCACGTTTTTTACAAAAACATGATATGGATTTAATTTGTAGAGCTCATCAAGTTGTTGAAGATGGTTATGAATTTTTTAGTAAAAGACAATTAGTTACATTATTTTCTGCACCAAATTATTGTGGAGAATTTGATAATGCAGGAGCAATGATGTCTGTTGATGAAAGTTTATTATGTTCATTTCAAATTTTAAAACCAGCTGATAAAAAACCAAGATTTCAAAATTCAAATGTAAATTCAACAAATAGACCAAATCAAGCTCAAAGAAAACCTAAAAAAGCAACAAAGTAAAAAATCTAGTGAAATAATGGATCTATTGTTTATCCTCATAATTTAAGGCAATTGCTTTTTTTATAATTTTTTTTTTTTGCAACCAATTTTTAAATCATTATTAAATCATTATTATTATTAATACTACAAATACGATCTACCATCAATTAAATCAACATATTAACAACCAATTACAATTAATACAAGTAATACATAATCAACACTACTACATTCCTTTTAATTAAAATCATCAATCCAACAACTCAACTATCTGCATAACTTACAACAAACTACAATCATATACACCTAAACCTACTAAACACACTAAACCAACTCAATATTATTCATCACCAACGAATAACAAATTTCACTTCAAAATAATTTGTATTATTATCTAAAATTTTTTATCAAAAAATAAATAAGTTGGTATTTTAAATAAAGAAACAATTTACTAAAAGTTAAAACTTATAGATTTTAATCCATCTTTTTATATATAGTTTTTTTACAACTTTTTTGTATATTAGTAAAACTGCTGTATATTAGTAAAACTTGTTCGGTAAAATGATTTAAATTTTTAATACCATATATATATATATTACGATAATAGTAAATTGAAGAGATAAGATATTGATTGTTTGTTGTAAAGATTGGTTATGCTGTTGGGCAATTTTTTTTTATAATTTACATAATTTTCAATAGTTTAATAATGTTTATAATAGTTTTGTAAATTTGTTTTCAATTTGGTGAAATTAGGAGACTAGTTGAGACTAGTTATTAAGAGACGGTTGAGAGCGATGTTGTTCAAATTTTTTATAGCTTTTTTATATTTTTAATTACTAATTTATTAAATTTTAACTCAATTTCGAGTCAGTATCAAGTGCTTAAGTAACTAGAGTTAGCGTATTTTTAACATGATCATTATTTATTTGGAAACTAATTTATTACCTTGTTTTTATTATTTAGTTCATATTGTGTGAGTTTCCTTATTGTTTTTAGCGAATACATATCTTAATATACGTTTTTATTTTATAATTTTAATTGAATTTCTGTAGTTTACTCTCTTAATATCCGGTCACTTTAGTCAATTTATCTAGAGTATTTGACGTGATGATACATACCAATTTAAAATTGGTTGCAAAAAACGATTTGGAAATTTTGGTTGCAAAATCAGCTAGGGCTCTAGCCCTTGACATTTGGTAGTTTGCAATTTTAGCATATAACTACTATAATAAATTTAACCTCATATACATACATAGTGCGCACTAAATATTACAATATATTATTAATTATATTTATATATTTTTTTTTCAAAAATTTTTCAGATATTAATTAATAAAAGCACATACATTACATAGAGTCAAAATGGTATGTCTCAGTTAGGGAATGGATATCATTTTGTTCAAGGAAATTAGAGGATTGGAAATAGAGTATATTGGAAGTTGAATAGGGAAAGTTCAGTAGGGAAAGTTCAGTAGGGAAAGTTCTGCACAAATTTTTCAACATATTATTATCTCAAGATTAGGAGTAATAAAGAAATAGCATTAAGGATAATATAATGTTCGAGAAGTCATGTTTTGAATGTATAGAGATCAATTTAGCAGTACTGTCATATTCAAATCAAGAGTATTTAATTTAGATTATTTATCAAAATATGGATTAGAAAATTTATGAATAACAATATTATATCCCAAAGTGGAGAGGATTGAAAGGATGAAAAATTAAAAAGAAGACCATAAACTAGAGTAACAAATTGGAACTAGTTTTGATAAGAATTGAATAAATTATTTAGAATTTTTCTACCTCGACAAACTTCAGAAAATAACAATCTACAAAGAACTATCCAAACAGACTTCTTTCGACGAAAACCCATACCCCATTAATTCCTCAGTAATGATATCCAAAAACAAAACATTCTCGAAATATACAAAATATATACTAACATCCACACTTTTATAGGTATTAGTCCAAGATTTATTACATCCAACTCCAAAAACAGAATTACAAAAATATAAATTAAAAACTCTTGTACAACAACCAAGATCATTTTTTATGGATGTTAAATGTCAAGGATGTTTAAATATTACTACTGTATTTTCACATGCTCAAACTTCAGTCACTTGTGATTCTTGTTCTACTGTATTATGTACTCCAACTGGTGGTAAAGCTAAATTAACTGAAGGTTGTTCATTTAGAAGAAAATAAGGGAAGAGCTTTTTGGTGAGGTGGAAAAGGTGAATTTGATGATGGGAAGTGAAAAGAAAAAGAGAGGTTTAATTGGTTAAGTCATACTTTTTTGGTTTAAAAGTTTTGTATCATATATAAAGTTCAAACATTTTTAATATATAAAAATTTTAAAATACTGTAAAATAGAAAAAGTAATGATGTTGTAATGATGTTCTTATTGTATTTGTCAATTGAAAAGTGAACTCTACGAAATAAATATTATATTTTATTAATTCTTATGCATTAAAAAACCGATCTTATTAAAATATTAACTTATAATTTATAAAATTTAAAGTTTTGATTTAACATTTCTAACAACTTCATCAATTGCATGAGCTACTTTATCAATATTATGTTCATTTAATCCAGCAACTGAAGCTCTTCCACTACTAACCAAATAAACACCATGTTCTTTTTCTAATCTTGAAACTTGTTCTGGTGTTAAACCAGTAAATGAAAACATACCAGTTTGATCAGTTATATGATTCCATTTTCCAGGTGTACCTAATTCTTCTAATTTATTTCTTAATTCTTTTCTCATTTTTTTAATTCTACTTGACATTGTAATTAAATCTTTTCTCCATTGTGAATATAATGAAGGATCATTTAATATTGCACTAACTATTTTAGAACCATAAGCTGGAGGATTTGAAATTTCACATCTTATAATTAAATTTAATTGTGATTTTATTGCGTTATTTAAATTTTTATCATGAGTAGGTAATATAACATGAATTGCTCCAACTCTTTCACCATACATACCAACATTTTTAGCAAATGATTGACAAATTATAATTGGTGAAGTTATAATTTTTTCATTTATAGCTTTTCTAATAGGATAAGCATCTTTTTCTAAATCACCACTTGCAAAACCTTGATATGCAGAATCAAATAATATTATATGTTTTTTAGCCTCTAAAGCTTTTAAAATTTCATCCCATTGATTTTCAGTTGGATCTAAACCTGTTGGATTATGTGCACATGCATGTAAAAGAAAAATTGATCCATCTTCTGCTGTATTTATAGTATTTAAAAATCCTTTTAAATCTAATGATTTTGTTGAATTATCCCAATATGGATAACTTTTAACATTTAAACCTAAAGTTTCAAAAACTTGTTTATGATTTGCCCATGTTGGTTGTGAAATATATATATCTTTTGATTTTTGATAAAATTTTTTTAAAAACACACCAGCTAAATGTAATGCACCAGTTCCTGATAAAGTTTGTTGACTTATAATTCTATCTTCTTTTATAGCTATGGAATCATCACCTAATAAAACTTTTGCTGCTGATTTAAAAAATGGTTCATATCCACTTATTGATAAATATTCATGATTATAATTTGGATCTTCAATTAATTTTTTTTCAGCTTGTTTAACAGCTGGTAATATCCAAGGTTTACCATTATTATCTCTATAAGCTCCAATACCTAAATCAACTTTATCTGAACGAGAATCTTGTGAAAATCTTGCTTTTAAACCAAATAATGGATCAGGTGGTAATTCAGTTAAATTTGTAAATAATTCAGCCATTATTGTCGGGGATTAGTAGTTATAAATTGGTTGTAAATTGGTTGTAAATAATAAACCCTTTTTGATAAAAATGAATTAAATTCCCTAAATTTTTGTTATCATAAAAATTCCCCCAGTAATTCTTATATAAATAGAAATTAAATCTTGTTAATTTTTGTGGTGTAAATAAAAAAAAAGAAAGGTAGTGTAAATTTGACACTTCCATTCATCCATTATATTACAAAGATTTGCACAAGATAATAAAATTGAGGGGTAGAAATAAATACGAGATAATATTAATATGGTAGCAGTAATTTGAAAAATTAAAAATAGATCGGTTATAAAATGGCTCATATTCCAAAATTCATTATATAATAAAATTATTTTTATCTAGTTATAATAAAACATTTAATATTATATAAATCTAACGGTTGAGATTTAAAAACTAAAGAACTCAAAAGACTTCTTTGGGAGTTTAATTGTTATAAAAAAGATTATAGAGTTAATAACCTTCCCTCAAAAATAACAATTTTTTTAATCGGAAGAATTTAATATACTTGAATACACACAACATTACAGTTGCACAAATTTCATCAAAAAAGTAATACGGTTTATTACGGCTCGCATAATTTTACTTTAATTTTTAATATTTGATTAACCCCAGATTTTTAAATTCTTGACTTGTAGTTGTTTCTACAAATCTATTACTGTAATCTCAAGGAAATTTTAAAGATACGCTTAACTACTCTCTGTAATATTTGAAATAAAGAATTGATCACATTTAAATTAGAAATGGAGTAAAACTATTTTGACTTTTAATGAAAGATCTCTTTATTTGTTAACCTTTTATCATAATAGAATAAATTATTGTAGTTAGTAATATTTACTATTGTTTTTTTTTATTTCAATTGTAATTATTTTGGTTGCAAAACTAATACTAAAAATATCAAATTATTTAATTATTTATTATTCAGAATTATATTATAAATCCTTTTGTAAATAATTTATAAATTTCACTAATCAACTTTTCTTTTTTTTTTTTCATTCAAGATCTAACTTTTCTGTTGTTCCTATTTGAAAATATAATAGTTTCTACATCTATATAAAAATTATTTTAAAAATTACACATATCCTTCACTTTCGATCCAATAAAGTGATACCAAATACTAATTACATTCACTTTTAAATGCTCTTTAACTTGAGCCTACTTATAAGATTTTAAAGAAATATTTAAAAAAATTGAAAACTAGGATTGCACAGTTTATATGGATTATATGTACCTGAGAGGGTTTGAGCTGCTGGGATGAAAAAAAAAAAGGGTTTATGCCAAAATACTTCAAGGAAATAAATATTCTAATAAGTTGACATTACTAGATATATATCACAGTCAGATCAAAGTACAATATAGAGTTGTGAACTTCATCGAATTACTTCAATGACCCTTATTTTAATAATTGAACCATTTTTTTATCTTGACTCATTTTATGAGTCGTATTTCTTTTTTTAATTTTTGAAACACACTAAAAAAAAAAACTGAAAAATTTACAACCAAGTCAAATAGATCATTTAATTTAAACAAGAAGACTCGCACAATTACAAATGTCATCGTTCGGTACATTATTCAAAGTCACAACATATGGAGAATCACATTGTAAATCAGTAGGATGTATAGTTGATGGATGTCCACCAGGATTAAAACTAACTGAAGAAGATATTCAACCACAATTAACAAGAAGAAGACCAGGTCAAAGTAAATTATCAACACCAAGAAATGAATTAGATGCAGTTGAAATTCAAAGTGGGACTGAAAACGGTATAACTTTAGGAAGTCCGATTGGAATGATGGTAAAAAATAAAGATCATAGACCTGGTGATTATTCTGAAACTGATTTATATCCAAGACCAAGTCATGCTGATTATACTTATATACAAAAATATGGATTAAAATCAGGTTCAGGAGGTGGTAGATCTTCAGCAAGGGAAACTATAGGAAGAGTTGCTGCTGGTGCAATTGCTGAAAAAATTTTATCAAAAATAAATAATGTTGAAATTGTTGCATTTGTTTCTTCAATTGGAGAAATTTCAATGAATCGTAATCCACAAGATTTTCAATTTCAAAATATATTAAATACAATAACAAGAGAAGAAGTAGATTCAGTTGGTCCAATAAGATGTCCAGATGCATCAATACGAGAAGAAATGGTTAAATTAATTGAAAAATATAGAGATTCAAAAGATTCAATTGGAGGAGTTGTAACTTGTGTTATTAGAAATTGTCCTATTGGATTAGGTGAACCATGTTTTGATAAATTAGAAGCAAAATTAGCTCATGCAATGATGAGTTTACCAGCAACAAAAGGATTTGAATTTGGTTCTGGATTTATAGGTACAACTATTCCTGGATCAAAACATAATGATTTATTTATTTATGATGAAGAAAATAAAAGATTAAAAACTAAAACTAATAATTCAGGAGGTATTCAAGGTGGTATATCAAATGGTGAAAATATTTATTTTTCAGTTGCTTTTAAATCTGCTGCTACAATAAGTCAAGAACAAGAAACAGTTACTTATGATGGTAAAAATGGTGTTTTAGCTGCAAGAGGTAGACATGATCCAAGTGTTACTCCAAGAGCTGTTCCAATTGTTGAAACAATGGCTGCTTTGGTTTTAGTTGATCAATATTTAATACAACAAGCAAGAAAAACTACTAGAAATTTATTAGAGTAAGTTTTCAATGCATTTTAGTAAATAGAATTAAATTTTAAAAAAAGTTCAGTAAATAGATTTTTTAATAACGAAATATTTAATATTTTTAGTTTTCAATTTTTATTCAATTTATACAACAGATTTAACTTCAAAAAATCTTTTTAAATAGTAGATTTGAAAAATAGAATTAACAGCAACAACCAAGATTTGAAAAACAGACCACCATTTAACTCTTGAATTTGTTGATTCAGCAGTATTTCTATGAGTTCTTTCTCTTATAACTAAATAACCTTGTTCAGCTTTAACTTCATCAGTTAATTGACTTAATCTTTGAATAGCATAATCTAAAGTATTTGATTTTGGATCATTTACATCAACATATACAACACCATGAATATTAAAACTAACATCTAAATCAACTCTTGAACTTAATTCATTTGAAAAACAATATTGATATTTTCCATTACTTATAGCAGTTATTTTTTCATCACCATGATCAATTTTTGATTTTTTTAATAATGTTGAACCTTGTGGTGAAGTTATATAAAATTCTATATCATATTGTTCTGAATTATGAGGATCTCTTGAACCAACTTGAAATGATATTGCTAATTCATCATTTTTTTTTAAAGTTTCGAAAAAACATTGTTTTCCATATGGTTGTAATAAAACATTATGGGATAATATGGATGTGAAAAATATGAATAATGTAATTAATAACTTCATTTTTGGTTGAATTGAGGTTATGAAGTGAGTTTATGATAATTGATTGAAGGTTGATTGAAAAATTTATTGACAGTATTTTTTTTTTGATTCCCTTTACGTGTAAAATTTTAATTTTGTACTACAACTTTATAATTATTATAACGCGTTATATTTAGCGAAGTAGAGCTACCAAAAGAGTAGGCTATATCGACCTAAATTTTTGATTATGGTATTTACAAAACAACAAATTATATATATTGATAATTTAGAATTAATACTAAGGTCAAAAATGGATTCCAATCCAACTCTCACCATTTTAATGACGATGGGAAATCTAATTTATTTGAAATTTTGTCGGTTATTGTTGAATTACAAAAACGTAAGGATGATAAATAATTTAGACTTTTAAAGTCTCCCATGATTTCATTTAATGTACAATCCTAAGTTCTTATTTTATTTGTAGTCGGTGAGACTTTATTGAAACCAAATGATTCGACCCCATAGTGACATATATTTAATTCTTTCCGTTTTGTTGAATGACATATATCACCTTTAGAACTAGTTTACCTTTTGTTGCAGCCCAGTATGAGATTTTGATCAGTGATGGTAATACATAAATACATAATTATGATAATTTATAGTTCTTTATTCTTTATATACAAAAACTATAAATTATACATTATTTAATCCACCCTTTCAACCACGATGAATTGTGATATTAAGAAGCCGATTACCTTTTAAACCATAGGTGCAAGTAGCGTGAATCAAATTAGGGCAAAATTCCGATAAATCATTGATCAATATGCCATCATTTATAATTTCATTACGATTTTTAGTAATTATATTTTTTAAAGAAAAATATTCTAAATAATAACAATTTTCAATATTAATTGAAGACAAATCATGAATTGGATTTAAATCTAATGATAAATTTGTTAGTGAACTTGGAAATTCAATTTCTTTTAAAATATTACTTGTAAATTTTGAGTTTTTAATATTTAAATACTTGAGGTAAGTCATATGTTCAAAATCCCCAATTACCTTTTTGATTGTTAATTTGTCAAATTCTATTGCATTAACACTTCTGGATATTTGATTTAAATCTAAGTTATTGAATCTATATTGAGATACTTTTAAACTTTTTAGATTTTTTAGATGATTAAAATCACCTCTTAATAATGGTCTTCCTTTTGTAGCACATAAATGTAAATCTTTAACCAGTGATTGAATATCATTTAAACTATTTTGTAAATGTATATTAGTGACGTTTAATGTAGTTAATTGACTCAATTCAAATAAATTTGAAATATTTACTTTAACTTTACTATCACCAGTTTCATAAAGTTTGATATTTTGAATACATTTAGGTAAAGTAATTTCAAAAAAGTTGATACTAGAATAAGTATAATCTATTTCTAACTCTTTTAAAAAATTGAAATCAATTGAATTATTGAAATGATGAAATCTTGAATCAAAAAATTTAGAATCCTGAGAATTATGTAATTTTAAATACTTTAAATTTGGTGGTAGTTTAAATAAGTCAGATGAATCATCAAACCCGGATAATTTGAGTAGTTTTAAATTTTGCAAATTTTCCAATTGATCTACCCCTATATTAAATATTGAATAATCCACTGTTAACTGTTTTAAGCTTGTTGGAAACTTAAAATCATCAAAATCCATTTCCTTACCACCTAGTACGGAAATAGTTTCCAATTGATCACCGGTATGTTCAATAAGTGAATCAAAATCAAATTCTCGAATATTATTAATCTTAATGGATTTTAAATATGGTAAATCATTTCCGATACTTAATACGTGGTTTGGTAAGTATAAAATTTCTAAGTTAATTATATTTGATGGTAAAATATTATTTCTAAATAAATTCACACACCCTCCTTCATCTTCATCAATAAATTCTATATTGCCTGGTTCAAGTTCTAACATTCCTTCTGCATTTGAGTAAAATTCTTCCATTACATGAATCTCAGGAGTTTTGAAATAGAATGATGAGTCAATAATTAATGACTCTAAAGTCTTTGGCAAACAATGACTATTAATGGTAAATAATTCGAAACAATCCATAAGTTTTAATGATTTTAATTGTTCAAATTTTATTAAATCATCAAAATTTGAGATACCAGTATTGTATAGTTCTAGCTCAACTAATGTGCCTGGAAATCTGATTTGATCTAAGAAAGTAAATGAAGCAGGATTATCTAGAACCGATGGCCAATATTCATCACGATCATAAAAACCATCAGTGACAACTAATTTATTCAAGTTGGTCAAGTAACTAATATCTCGACCTTCACCCATGCCACGAGATACAGTAAGTTTTAGTTCCTTTAAGGCTTTGGGGAGTGTCTCGGATCCATAATCAAAGTGATCCTCTATATCTATTGATGTGATATAAACTTTTGGGATTGGACTTAACATTTTGGCTTCATCTGTTCTTTCTAAATTCAATGAATTAATTAAAAATGAATAATGATCTTCTATATAATCATTATTACCATTATCAAAGTGATCTTCCACTACTGAATTATTTAACGCAATTTCCATCCTATAAAGATCGATAGGATCAACTTTTATAATTTTCGTAACTCTAAAATTATTTAAAATAAATTTTAAATCAACAAGTGAATCATTTTCTTCAAATTCAATTTCAAATGATGAATTCTTTAAATTAATATTTTCTGACGAATTAATGAATTTGGCTTCATATATAGTCTTAAAATTTTTTAAAGTACATTCAATTAAATCAGGTACAAAATTATAAAGATAACACATTCCAATAAAATTATCTACGTTTCCTTCATGTTGCGTTAACGCTGATGCATTGTATTCATTTTCTATTGTAAATTTTGGAATTTTGAACTTTGCAACTAAAGTTTGTATGGATGGATTCTTTAACAATTCTCCAAGTATATCATCATCATCTACGAAACTTATTATCTTCTCAACTATATTGATTGGTAAATATGGTCTCTTTGTCTTGAACATATATCACTTTATCATTCAAGTAACAATATCATCAACGTGGTGGATAATTCCAACATTTAAATTTTGGTTGTAAAATAAAAGATGAAATTAAATTACACGTAAAATAATTATTATGTATAATATTAATTTGTGCCCTTACATATTTGAAACCAAAATAGAGCACAAAAACGTAGTGTAGACAAAATTAGTTACTGAACTATAATATTTGTTGTATCGCAATCCATTGAATCAGTAATGGTTCCCATTAAGTATATTCTTAGGTCCTTCTGTGAATAGTTCGATGACTTGTGACTTGACTCTTGTCTATACTACGTTAGATTGGAATTCAAAGCGAAATCATTAAAATTTTGGATGCAAAATATTTATCAATATAATATAGAAAACTTTAAATATTCAAATCAACAAACACTATCCACCAAAGAATACAAAAACATCACGACTTTTAACACCATAAGAACAAGAAGCTAACCACATATTAGGACAATACTCTTTAATATCTTTCATTAATATATCATCATTAATAATCTGATTTCTTGTTTTAGCAATTAATTTACGAAGACTCAAATGACGTAATAATGAGCAACTTTTGAGGTTAACTAATGCTAGATCCAAAATTGGATTTTCATCCAAGTCTAACCATTTTAATGATGGTGGGAATTCTAGTTTTTTCAAAATGTTATTGGTTATTCTTGATTTACTTAAACGTAAGGATGATAAATAAATTAGGTTTTTGAAGTCCCCCATAATTTCATTCATTGTACAATCTTGAATTCTTATTGTCTTCATAGTTGGTGATATTTTACTGAAATCAAAAGACTTAATTCTATAGTGACATAAATCTAAGTCTTTTAATTTTGTTAAATGCTTTATATTACCTTTAAAAACTGGTTTACCTTTTGTTGCAACCAAGTATAGAGTTTTGATCAGTGATGGTAACTCATTGGCACTATTTTGTAAATGAACATTGATTACATATAGCTGATCTAATTGATTTAATTCTGAAAGATTCGAAATTTTCACCTTTATTTTATTTTCACAATAATCAAGAATTTTTAATTCGAGTAAACTTGTTGGTAATTCAATTTCAAAAATTTGTACAGATGAATAGGTATAATCTAATTCTAAAACTTTCAAAAACTTAAAATTATTTAAATTGTCAGTTAGCCTAGTATCAAAATATTTTATTTCATCTGAGTCAAGAATTCTCAATGAAATTAAATTAGGTGGAAATTCAAACTTGGTACCTTCCTCATTTCCTAAAAGGTTCAACTCTTTCAAATTTATCAAATCACCAAATTGTACTTCACCATCGTATGTAAGTATCTCCATACTTGTTGTGAATTTTTGAATAGTTGATGGAAGTTTTACTTCTCTAAAATCAATTGCATTCTGACCCTTCAATGACATAGACTCCAATTTACTTCCAGCATTTTTAATGATTGGAGGCAAATCAATATTCCAAGTATTTTCAATAATTACATTTTTTAGCAGATTTAATTCATTACCAATAGTTAAGTTATGATTTGGCAAATTTTGAATTTCTAAATGAGTTAGATTTGGAGGTAATATATCATTTTTAAATAAATTCAAAACTCCAATGTTATCAACTTCTATTCTATTTGTATCAAATTCAAGTGCATCATCTAAAGCATTCCAAAATCTTTCCATTATCTCATCTGACCTACCACTAAAATAAAATGCAGAATTTATTGTTAAACTTTTTAAAGTTTCCGGTAAACAAGCACCATTTATAGTGAAAATTTTAAAACAATCCATAATTTTTAATATTTTTAAATGTTGTAATTGACCCAAATCATCAAAATCCGAAATGTCAGCATTGAATAACTCTAATTCAACCAATGTTTCTGGAAAAGTTATTTGGGATAATGAAGTAAGTGAACTAGGATTTGGTGGAAATGGCATCCAGCCTTGATGACGATTATACCAGCCTTCAGTAAGAACCAACTTTTTTAAATTAGTCAAATATCCAAACTCAAGGTTATCATTCATTCCATTGCTAATAACAAGTTTCAATTCTTTTACAGTTGTAGGAAATTTCTTATTTTCATAATCAAAAAAATCAGCAATATTAATTGAAGTAATATAAACTTTTGGAATTGAATTTAATTTTTTAGTTTGCTTTGATCTTCTTGAATTCAACAATGTAAGCAAAAATAAGTAATGATCCTTTAAATAGTCATTATTCTCATTGTTAAAATTATCTTCTAAAATTGAATTATTTAAATGTACTTCAATTTTATAATAGCTGGAAAATTCATTACTAATTCTAAAAAATTTTGAAACTCGAAGATTATTCAAAATTATTTCTAAATCAACAACTAAATCATCATATTCAAATTCAATTTCAAAACAAGAATTTTTTAAATTAATAATTTGCAAATCATATAATTTTTTTAAATTCTTTAAATTACACTCAATTAAATCAGGTACAAAATTATATAATTGACAAATTTCAATAAAATTATCTATAGATCCTCTATGTTGAGTTAAACTTGACGAATTATCTGCATCTTGTATAATATAAATTGGAATTTTGAAATTTGCAACTATTGATTGTATAGATGGATTTTCTAATAATTCTCTTAATACATCTTCATCATCAATAAAACTTATTATTCTTTCTACTATATTAATTGGTAAATGTGGTCTTTTGATTGTTGACATATATTATCAATTGATTTAATATCTCCAAGTTTAGAACTTCCCCAACATTTAAAATTAGGTTGTTAATTAAAATGTAATATACAAAAAATGATAAGTAATGTGGTAGAAATTGAATAAATAATAATCAATACACTTTATATAATTATTAAGAAAAAAAGAATAGGTAGTATTACTTAAGAATAACAAGAAAATTATAACCACAATGAGAATCAATGATGATTTCTTAACGAGATACGAGAGGTAATGCACGTAATTAAAGGTGGTTTTTTCTGAGTTCTCCTGTTTATGATAGCCATACTATTCAAAGAACTAGTTTTATTTTCTTCTATGTGTTTACTTTTTTATTATCTAAACAGTTTCGATGTTTCAAATTTTTGATTTATTTTCAATATCATGATCATTAAAAGCATAATCAACAGCTAATTCACTTAAAAATGGATACATTTGAGCATAATTTTTTGCACTCGAACTTGATGCATTACCTAATTTAACTCTCATTGCTATACCTTGAGTAATAATACTTAATCTCACAAGACCAAAAGTATGACCAACTTTCCATAATTTTATTGGATTATTTGAAAGATCATGCGGGTTCCATTTTATTAATTTGTTGTAGTTTTGTAATTGTGATAACAAGAATTCTTGTGATTTAATATTTTCTATGCCCATTTCATTTTTGGGATCTTGATATATTATTTTATTCATCTGTTTAGGCAATTGAAATGGTTGGAAAAAATTAGATAAGTCAAAAAGTGGATTTCCTATAGTACAAAGTTCCCAATCTAAAACACCACAAACTTTTTTAGTTTTGGGATCAAATAAAACATTATCAATTTTGAAATCACCATGTATCAAAGTTAATTTCGCTGGATCTTGTGGTGCATTTTCTATGAACCAATTGATTAATTTATCAAAATTTGGGATTGGATCAACATGTTTCGATTGTAAATTATGAATATTTGTTAATGTTTTAATTTGTCTTTTAAAATAACTTGTAGATTTTAATTTCTGTATATTCTGAAATTGTGGGAAATGTTCAGCTGGTAAAATTTCTAATAATTTTTCAACATCTAATTTGTGAATTGCCACTATTGTATTTATTATTGATTTGTAGTAAATGTCTTTTTCGCTGTTTGAAAAACCAGGCATTGATGGATTTTTAACTTGTAAACCTTCCACATAATCCATTAAATAAAACACATAACCAATCACAGATTCATCTTCACATAATAAATGAACATTTGGAACAGGTACTTTAAAATCTTCCTCCCCTATATCATTATTTAATTGATTTATACCATTTATAATAAAAAATTCTTTTTCAATAGCATGAGCAGTTTTAGAAATTAATTTTGCATTTTCACTTGGTTTTCTTCTCAATACAAATCTTGAACCTTGAGAATCCTCTAAATAATAAGTTGGATTGGATTGTCCAAATGTAAATTGTTTTACTTTGGTGAATGATCTTGGAATAGTTGCATTGAAACCAATATAAGATTTTGAAGATGATTTATTAACTTTTGATAAATAAGTCTTCAAGTTGTCTAGATTTATTGGTGATCTAATATCTGTTAATGAAGGTGGTTCGGCCATTTCTAATTGTTCTTTAATTGTTGTCTTTAAAATGAAGAATTGTAGAAGATTATTGATTTAAATAAAATTTCAATTTATTTATTATTTTGTGGGGAACGGTTTTAAAATTGATTGAATAGTTTTTGTGACTACATATTTCAATCATTTAAAGCCGTTGTATAATATTTTAACATTTTAATCAATACGGATAAATTAATGATATAAATTTATCCATTCATTGATTTGAAGAATACGACGGGTAGTTATTATGTCATTATAAGGGGAATCTGTCATTGGTCTAAAAATGATAGGCAATCAAATCAAACGCTAAAAAAATCAGATCGAATTTGATATATCTATTATCTCAAAAATGGATGACATGAAGTTCGTTAATCGAGAACCGAACTTAAATTTTAATATTGGTAAGACTAATTGTTTGTTTTAATTTTCAAAGTGCTATTCAGGTGCTAATATGGAGCTATGTTAACATAAATTTATGGAATTATGTTTTATAACTGGTCGCTAAGTCTTGCTTGGTGTATGATATAACCGAAATGTGTTTTGGAAATCGTAATTGGTTGACACATCAAGTTCCAGTTAATCTGAATATCCAATTTAAAGAATTTAAAAGTGTATAAATTTATACTAAAATTGGTAAATAAGCTTTGGCTAGTAATCATAGTTTCTGAAGATCAGTCGAATAAAAACAAGTGCAATAGCATTGCATCGCTTGTCTAGTTCGAATGATTGTTGAAATATGAAATGAAATCAAATCAAAAGTTGCATTAGAATCAACTATTTATCTCCATCAGACAACCTGCCCACTCATAGTCATATATCTCAAGTGCCAAAGTCAAAAAGGGTTGTCAGTCAATTTTTTAGAACTCCAAATATCTGCTTCACTCCAGTGTCTATTTTAAATCACAGTCCAGTCATTTGGTTAAATTTGTACTCCAAAGGTTGGTTTTCAAGTTTAATAAAATTGTTTATTTGAACTCATTGGGTCGGAATAGCGTCTCGGGTAGTCAACTCATATTGTTTCCATATTTATGTGGGTGAAATGTCTCACTAATATTTCTCAATTCATAATGAATACTAAAATTTTGATGTTAGTAATGTAAATAAATAAATAAATAGTTCTACACTAGTATGGATAAAAGTAGTATGGATATAAGTAGTATGGATAAAAGTAATTTTCAGTGATCAATTGCAGAAGAAAAAAGTATACAAAATATTCTTGAATGGAAAAAATCGATCTGTATACATAAATGGCAAAATATTTGTTATGCTATCTTTTAGCTGCAAAATTTAAATAAGTAGTGTAAAAGCGTTGAAACATAATTATTGTGTTATATTAATAGAGTGTAGAGGATGCAAGATATTTATTGTAATTAAAGATGTATTATTTTGCTCTATAAATATTTTTTCAATTCTTAGCTTGTTGTTGTAATTCATTTAAAGCATTTTGATAAATTCTCTCATCATCATCACTAACATTACTAGCAACATCAAATTCAAAATTTTCAACTTCTTTATCATGTCTACTAACATCTTTTGAAAAAGTATTAAACCATTTCAATTCCCCCTTACCAAAAATAAAATTATACGCCGAACCTAATTGATTAGCTCTTGCAGTACGACCAACTCTATGAATATATTCTCTAGACGAGTTTGGTAAATCATAATTTATGACATCTGTTATTGTTGTTAAATCTATACCTCTTGCTATTAAATCTGTTGCTATTAAAATGTTGATTTTTTGGGTTGTAAAATCTTTTAAAATTTTCGACCTGATTGATGTTCTGTTATTTGTAGAATTTATGAATGCTACTATTATTGGTAAGTTAAGTTGATCAAAAATCAATTGTAGTAATTTAGATAGTCTAATTGATGATTCATTTGATTTCGTGAATATTAGAACGTTTGATAATTTAGATTGTGATATTAAGAATTTGACTAGTATTAGTGGTTTTATTGAATTTTTGGAAACTCCAAAATGTAAATTAAATTCAGATAAAGTTGATGGGATTGAAAATAATTCATTAACTAAATTTTGAGAATCATTGACTATAATTAGCCTCGGTTTATAAAGATCTAAATTTGCTAACTTACCAGCATCAGTAGTTAACGTAGCTGAAAAAATTAATTTTTTGGCTTTTATACTCCAAACATCTAAAATGTTGTATGGTTGTTGTTGTTCAAGTTTTGCTGTTAGTATCAGTGACCAATTTTGGAAAGTCTGATTCAATAGTCTATCTGCTTCATCAATTATTAAAAAACTCAAACTTGAAAGGTCTATTGAATTTAAGTTCAAATGTTCAACAAGTCTACCAGGTGTACTCACTATAATGTCTGGGATTGAATTTAGTAATTTGGTACTTTCCTCTTTTATAGATATGTCATTTTTCAAACTAACAATATTTAAAGTTGATCCTTGAGATAGTTGTAATAATGTGGCTCTAACTTGATTAATTAATGGTTTTGTAGGTACTAATATTATTGCTCTGACTCTCGGTACAATTCTATCATGTAATGCTTGTATTATAGGTATTGAATATGCTAATGTTTTACCTGAACCTGTAGATGCATTCACTAAAATATCTCCAAAGGCATCAGGCATAATTTTATTTTTCACAATTTCTGGTAACAATTTATTTAATAGACTAACTTGTACAGCAAACGCATTTGTAATATCTAATGATTTCAAGTTATCTAGTATAAAAGGTTCTAATTTATATTCTGAAAATGGTCTTGTTTCTGTTGGTAGTATATATTCTGGTTTTGCTAACCAATCCAAATTCTTAAGGTGATGTGAAGTTGATGATAGTTTTTTGTCTCTAGGTAGCTGGGGTTGTGGTAATGGAGCTAAATCTTGTTTTTCTATTGACTCTTCCTCTACTTCGTCATCGTCGTCTAGATTCTTACTTTGATTTGAAGCTTGTTTGAATTTATCAAATACTGATTGATGCTTTTTTGTATATTCTGAATCATTGAGTACGGGATTATCTATCTCCATTTTATCTGTAACCCCATTTTCATTCGTTTCTTCCTCCTCTGAGCTACTATCTTCTTGCTCTTCCATTTCTTCGTCGTCTTCGCTTTGGTCTGAGCTATCCTCCTCTTCTTCTTGTTTTTCTTCTTCTTCATCTTCTTCTTCTTCTTCTTCGTCTTCATCTTCATCTTCTACCGGTCTAATTCTCTTCTTTATATTTATTTTGAAATCGTTACCATTACTAATTGGTTTCACTCCTTCATCTGGATCATATCTAACCCCAAACATATATGAGACTTGAAATTAGTTGAAAATGTTAAGATCAAGAATTTTGTAATGTCTCATCTAACATAAAACAAACCCTCGTAAATTATTACACAAAAACAATAATATGAAAAAAAAAATCAGTAATTTTTCAATCAGTACGAACCAACTAACTCAAATCAAACCAAATCAAACCAACCTTATCAAACTAATCACAGTTCCACAGAAATAATGCATCCATCAATACAAATACTAAGTAGATCAGTATGGAAGGGTCCCCATATTGTTCCCTTACCCATCGCAAAAGCAATCCAAAACAAAACCAGTATAAGAACAAAAGCTCGTAATTGTACGATAATACCACAATTTATTGGATTGAAATTTGAAATACATAATGGTAAAGATTATGTTGAAGTTGAAATTACTGATGATATGGTTGGTTCTAAATTAGGGGAATTTGCACCTACGAGAAAGAGATTCATGTACAAATATTCTAAGAATTAGAAGGTCCTATTTGGGAGAAAAATTTATCCCAATTTTATGATGATGATGATAGACTACTTGTATATATATTGTACATACAAATTTACAATAAATAAATTTGGAAGATATAATTTAAATTTTAAGTTTCTATAAAATAATTAATCTAAATAAATTTTAATTTATCCACTCCCACCACGTCTTGGATTAAAATCATCTAATCTACTTTGTCTCAACTCTCCAGTTCTATCAATATTAGGCCAATTACCCCATCCATTTAAACGTATAATTAAAATAGTGGCATTATCATCTCCACCTACAAATTCAACAAATTTAATCACTTCCTGAGCACAAAATTGTGGATTTGCTTTCGAACCTAATCTCTTTTGTTGGGTCATTATTATATCTGCTATTTCTTGATCTGTTAGAATATTTGTTACTCCATCTGTGCATAATATTAAAAATAATTCATCACCTCCTAATCCTCCTATTGTGTGTTTTTTGATTTCTTCTGGTGTTAATTGTTTTGATATCTCTGTTGAATCTCCAACTACGAGTTGTATTATATCTGGTTCTGCTGTTACTCCGACTTCTTTGTAATCTATATCCCCAAATGATCTTGTATTGGCTAAAGCTATAAATCTTTCTTCTCCAAATGAATCAGTCATAAAGAAATTTGCAGCGTATCTTCTTAATCTTGTACTCTCCATGGGATTTGAAGGATGATGATCTTCAGTTATTCCATTAGCTAACCCATTCTTGTCAACTAATATTGCTCTTGTATCTCCCAAATGTGCTATTGTTAATTTTGAAATAGTATTCCTATTAAAATAATAATTTTCATAAAATGGTTGGAACTTTTTCTGAGAATTACAATATATAGTTTGTAAAAAAACTGATGTACACGTTGATCCTGATTTTGTTTCATCTTGGAAAAAATCATAGTCAGTTTTTAAAAAAGTTAAGGGAATTCTGAAATTTAGATCATCTTGTTCACATTCTTCTTTGAAATTTGTTAGTTTTAGGTAATTGTTCTGCCATGACTCAAATGTCTTCTCTCTATGTTTTGACCATCTTCTCCAATATCCCCCCACATTTTTAACATATTTCTTGATAAGGTCTTCCCTCGCCTTTTTTGTTTTAACTAACGAATCTCCATTTTCAACATTTTCAGCTAAGTTCTTAGTCAAAAATTCACTACATTGATCGCCACCATGTCCATCAAATATGTTAAAATTTAATATCTCTTTATCTTTTATTTTTAAAACTTTTGCACTATATTTATCTTCATTATAAGGTCGATTAATTCTGCTAGTTGCATGACCTAAGTGTGATGGACTTTTGAGTAGTTGTACTCTTAATTTACCTTGGGTTAATATATTAGTTTCACGTATTGGAATTGAAGGTGATCTATCAACTGCTGTAAACACTACTGAGTCGGATATTCGTCTTATAAAATTCAAGCAATATAGATTATAATTTTTTGAGACCTTTTTGCATTTCGATAGTATGTAAATTGACATCAATTGAGTAGATGTATGATAGTAGTGAGGTTGGCTTGTTAAATAATTGGTTGGAGACAGGTATTTGATGCCCTTTTTGGATTACAAACTCTATAGATAAAGTAAACAGAGATTGATTTGATAAATTATTGTTTTTGTAATCTTTCTCGGATTTTAATTTCCATCGCTTAAATTATTAGAATTTGATATTTCCGTTGCTACCAGTTCCTTCCCCACTTTAATTTGAAACATACTTTTTAGAATGATGAAACAAGATATGAAAATTGTGTTTATATTTAGCGAGAGTAACCAATTATTACAATTATTACATTTGCTATTGTTAGAAGTATTAAATTATCATAGTTATATCTAGCATCTCTATAGAATCAAATTTTCATTAGCATCATTATCATAATTAAAATCATCTAAAGGTTCATCTCTATAAGGTCTTTGTCGATTATTATTATTTTGGTTACTTACCAGATTATTACCTATAATTCCATTAAACGTATTGCTAACTTTACCCCAGAATCCATTTTGTGGTATGTTTAATGTTCCATTATCATAACCAGGTTCTTCTTCGATTGAAATATCAATTCTGTTAGCTAATGAAGATGTAAATTCTCTTCTATTTCTTTCATAATTTGCATCTGCTGGGTTTTGAAGATTGATGTTGTTGTTTGATAAATTGAATGGTCTCAATTGCATTTCTCTTTTAGACATTTCTCTTGATATAATTCTTTTTGCTTCAACTATTATTAAATCTTTTCTTTTACCGAAATCATCATTATCATTTTCATTATCTTCGTCAAATAAAATCCATGAATCGTATAAGTCTGCAATCCCTAATTTTCTTTTGAGTTTATCATATACATGAAACATTGCTAATAATACAGGAATTAAAATCAATCTTGGGATCCAATTATTTAATAAATTGAATAAGCCAGTTAAATGGATAGACTGTCCAAACCATTCTTCAAAAATTGATTTCCTACTAACAAATAATGTTATGAAATTATAACTCAATGGTATAGTCATTCTAGCAATATACATTGCGTACCAACATGCAGAAACTGGATCCGAATTATGAGGTACTAAATGATACATATTAAAGATTTTCAATTGAGTTAATGAATTTAATGCTGAAAATAACATATATGAAAAAAATAATGATAATATGATAAATTGTAAAATTGAGTAGTTATAGATACCAGTTGAATATATTAATACATTTAATAATGACAACTTTGTTGAATGAAAAAATTCTGATTGTAATATAATTAATGATGCTAATCCTAGAATAACTGCTGTAACTTTGTTCGCAGTGGGCCTTATATAATACCAATATATGAAATTAAATCTAGGACTCCATAAAACTTTATGATTATCAATTCTGAAAACTAGTTCCTTTGTGGAAACTGCATTTAATACATCTTCTAATCTCATGATTTTACCAATTAATCTATTAAATTCAGATTGATACCCAATTAGTCTATTCAAATTCAGATTGAAATCAGAGTTTAGTTTTGTCATATATGAATCATTCAATTGATCCCTATCAATATTTGTAGTATCATGTAGATATTGTTTTTCAACCTGCTCTTTAATTTCTCCAGGTATCGATTCATATAAGTTTAATATCCAATCTCTGTAATTAAAATCTTCTTCTGATTCACTTGTGTAATTTTGCTTCAAAATCAATACTTTCAATACATCTTCTCTAAACGATATTTTAGTATCTTCTAATTCATCAACTAATTTCGGTATTTTCAAATATTGATGATTCAAATCCTTCAAAACCGAACCTTGAATCCATTTATTCCTAGGTATACTAGTCAATCCATGACCCATTAACCAAGTCGCCAAGATTAAAGAATAAACATGAGCAATGGCAATAATCATTAATTTAATATGATTAAAATTTAATCCAACATCAATTAACAAATAAATTAAACCAATTAATGAAACACCCAACATTATTACCTGAAATTTTATATTTTCTTTGGCTGAATCCTTTAATTTATTTATTGGATCATTATGGCCTGATCTATAATATTCCAAAAGCATTGGTAATATTAACCAAGTTAACAAGAAAGTAATCCAATAATTTGATTTCCATATATATAAAATAACATTATCTGGTAATGCGAACCAATCGATATCATCTCCCAGTTTTGAGTTATGTGATACATAATCCATTGGTAATGTGAATATAATTGATAAGGGTATATAAACTCCCAAAGTTAATGGAATTGTTAGATATAATGGATATTTGAATATATTTATATGAAATCTTAGACCAAGTAATGATAGTAGTAGGATCAAAGTATAACATATTACCGGAACAACCCACATCTTGAATTGATTGATCTTTAAGTTGACAAGGGGCTGCTTGGTATAATTAAGTTTGATGAATGATTGATTATTTTCTTATACTACAACTTTGTTAAAAGAGTCAGACAGTCCAAGAATTAAATATTGACATGGTCGTTCAACTTGTTCAAATTTTGATCTTGAAGAAGTCTTGTTAGATAACGAAGGGCTTTATCAGTTTTATTTAGAATACAACATATTATCAGAGTAAATTAACCAAAATCAGCAGCTGATTAACCTTTAACAGATGCAAGTATAAATGATTCTTGCACGTAGTTAGCGTAGGAATTTGGAGCTCATCATATTTGTGGTGATGTTGATTCTACAACTAAAACCTTAAACTCCGTCTATGGGTGCTGAAATACAGAATGGTTATAAAATTAGCCTTATGTGTACAATTATTAAAGGTTCTTTTGTATTGTGATCCTTAGTTCACTAGTTCCCTCTATTCTAAATAAATCTTTATAAGAACTAAAATATTTTAATATCCTCAAAATTTAAAGTGTCAAAATATTACCGCAACTTAGTATCGGTTATAAAGCCATTTATATAACAATCTATTAAAACATATTATAAATTTATATCGCAATTCATCCTTAAAACATCTCCCTAAACTATCAATTATAAAATCAACTATTTCACAATACACATACTCAATTTAATATGTCAACAGAAGAGCAAGATTTAGCTACAGAAATAGATTTAGCAGAATCACCAAAAACTCAACCAGAGCCAGAATCATCACAACCACAACAAAAACCTAAAAAGAAATCAGTAGGATTTGCACCACCACCAGAAGAAGATTTAGAAGAACATCACGCCAACTTGAAACAAAAAGAACAAGATGAAATAAAATCATCACCATTCCACAAAATCCCACCTGAATTAGCTTATTTAGATAATCAACATATAACTTCTCCTAGACCAGTTCAAGATTTACTAAAACAACCAATACCAAATAGTAGATTAAGATTAACTGATTTACCTGATTTATCCAAGGCTAAGTTTTTCGATATTAAGGATCTTTCTGTACAAAATAAAGAAACTGAATTACAATTTCATTATAATACTTTAAACTTACCTACTTCTAGTGATAGTGTTATCGTTGATATAAAATTTGCATCTTTAAATTCATTTGACTTGTGTAAAATTAATCAATACTTACTAAATTTGAGTAATGTCAAAGTTGGATTGGGTTATGAATTTTCAGGTATTATAACTAATGTTGGTACAAATATGGCTAAACAATTTGCAGAGGGAGACTATGTGTTTGGTTTAATTGATCCTACTTCTAGAAGAGGTTCTTTGTCAACTAGTCAAATTATTTATCCTGGAAGAGATGTGTTGATCAAAGTTGATGAATCCATAATTAAACAAATCGAAGATATTGATATTAATTTAAAACCAGATGAAATTGATACAACAGGATTCGAAGTTGGAGAAGAAGAGACAGAAAATACTAAAGATCAAGCTGAACCTCCAACAGAGGAAGAAAGTCAAGAATCAAGTCCTGCAGACGATGAAGTTGTGTCTAAAACTAGTAAATTGTCATTTGACGAAAATAAACCATTATCACCATTAGCCAAATTTTCATCAATATCATTGTTATACAACCATTCAAAACAAATGATTCAACATTTGAATACCAAGAACACTAAAGTCAACATATTAATAAATGGAGCAGATACAAATATTGGATTAACAATATTACAAATATTATTATCAGAATATAAAAACTTTGAATTTTTAAATTTAATACTAGTTATACGAGAAAAATCAGAACAATACATGAACTCAATAATCAAAAATTTTGAAAAAAAATATTATGATCCATCCACCACCAAAAGATTTAAAATCGTAACTTTTGATATATTCAATAATGGATTATATTTTCCAGGTGAAAAAATCCCAATAAGTTACAAAAAACCTGATTTTTTCGCAACTGAAATTATTGATTCTTTACTTGTACCATATAATAATGAATTAATAAATGAATCAAATATCAACAATTACAAATTGGATTTATTCATAGATTTAATAGGATGTAAAAAATATTTCCAATCATCATCAACAAAATTCCACGAGATTGAAACTTTAAACTTACCATTCAAACAAAATATATCAGTATCAATAGAAAAACTATTCAATTCGTCAAAAAAGGAACCATTTTTAAACAAAATCTTAAAACCTAAAAAAACAGGATCAACAGTGGTAAGTGGATGTAAATTTTACCTTTCTGAACCAAGTTATCAAATTGATAAATTAATAGATTTTAATGAACAAAATTATTTAAATCCTTGGGTTAATAAATGGTCAAATTCTTTACTAAACAACTGGACAAATTATAATTATTTTGAAGAGATTTTTTTAAAAATTAAACCAGATTGGTGTACTCAAGCTTTAAATTTAGTATTGGAAAATAAATTAAAATTTAAAATTGATGGAATTCATGATTGGAGAAAAGATTATAAGAAGTATATCAAGAATTTGAAAGATAATGATGGTAAAGTTATTTTTAAAGTCGAAGATTTTTGAGTTGAATAGTTGCTCGATGAGTGGCTCTTGTATATATAGAGTGAAATTATGAATGAAATTTTATGAAATGTTAAGAGTCTCTCTTTTATAACACTTCCCTCAAAACTATTGAATTATGCTACCAACAAATGCAAGAGAATATCACACAAAGTCGGTAATACATACTTTACAGAGTAGAAAAGGATCTTGAAATCTGGAAAAATATGTATAGTATAGTTGGTAATCAAGCTAAACATGCCGTTGTACTTCAATTATATAATATTATTTTAGTTGAAAAGCAATGTGATTAATAATATTACTAAAAAAATAGATTCGGATTAATTTGGATCAATTCCTAAGATTTTATAAAATCTGTAACAAATGACACTACCATCCTTCATGTACCTTTTTTGAGTTAAAACGTCATTAAATTTTTGAAATATACGAAGAGATCAAGCGAAGCCACCATTCAAAGCGGTGACATATTTGTATGATCTCAGACATTAGCATTGTACGAGTCGTTGAGAATTACTTAAACAATAAAAAATTACAACATTAGTAAAGAATTCTTTGATATATTGACAGTTTTCATAGTTTAAAGAGTGAATATTTAAATCAACTACACAACAATCTTCCATCTTTTCTCACTTGTAATTCTGAGTATATATTATATATAGTATATATTAAATTAATGTAATCAACTATTGTAAGTGTTTATATTCTAATATAAAAAGGAGAAGGAAATAAAGGCAATTTATTTTTTTTTTATTAGTGAGGGAAAAAAAAAAGATCACTTATCTTATCATTTGATATTAATCATTAATACAATAATTTAATTAACAAAACATCATATTTAACTATATCGTTCTTTGACTATCATCGATACATCTAAAGCCATAGCAAGTCAAGATATTACTATTCACTCATTGTTTTATTTTAATCAATTTTCATTTGTAAACTTATTATATCTTGCCATTTGAATACCTTAATTAGATTTAGTAACTACTACATTTTTTCTTTGCTTTGAAGGTTACATTCAAATCAAACACAATCTATAACTATTAATAATCACTATCAGATATTTGCACAATCACATAATTTACAATGAGTCATCATCCTACACCTGCAACATCCGTGAAATTAGTATTATTAGGAGAAGCAGCAGTTGGTAAATCATCATTAGTATTAAGATTTGTATCAAATGATTTTCAAGAAAATAAAGAACCAACTATAGGAGCAGCATTTTTAACTCAAAAATGTACAATAGGTGAAAAAACCATTAAATATGAAATTTGGGATACTGCAGGACAAGAAAGATTTGCATCATTAGCTCCAATGTATTATAGAAATGCTCAAGCTGCAGTAGTAGTTTATGATATTACAAAACCTGCATCGTTTATAAAAGCAAGACATTGGGTTAAAGAATTACATGAACAAGCTAATAAAGATATAACGATTGCATTAGTTGGAAATAAATATGATTTAGTTGAAGATGAATCAATTGAAGATAATGAAGAACTGTTAAGAAAAGTAAGTTATGAAGAAGGTAAATCTTTGGCTCAAGAAGAAAATTTATTATTTTTTGAAACAAGTGCTAAAACTTCATATAATGTAAATGAAGTATTCATTGGAATTGGTGAAAAAATTCCTGATAATTTGATAAATGGTGGAGCTGGTAATGGAAATAAAAATTTAAATTCTGAAATCAATGATAATAGAATTGATCTTAGTTCTGAAAATAATAATAGAAGATCGACATGTTGTTAAAGAAAGAAATTGTAAGTTTTAAGATAAAGTACAGTCCTGTGTCAGTTATAGTAATTCATAAATATATCAAAGAGAGTTTCATTTGAAGTTTTATAAAGTTATATAAACAAGTAATTGAATTTGTTACAATAAATGTCCTATTTTTTCGAAATAAACGGGCCATATAGATTAATCAATTGTAGATCAAATACTTCGACCATGCAATGGTGAAGCTTATTTGATTAAATTTATAGTTTTTAATAAGTTGTTAATGTAATCAGAATGTCTTCAATCTAATCACACAAAAGTACAAACTTTTATCCGAACCTTAATTTTTCAATTGATACTTAACTTTTACAACCAACTTGTATCACACCACCAACTATCCCTACAATGTCATTAAAAGTAGCTTACATACCAGAACATTTCTCAACTCCACTATTTCTTGCTGAAAAACATGGTTACTACAAAGAAAAAAACCTATCAATCGAATTCATCCCAGTCCCAGAAGGTAGTGGTAAACTCATAAAATTATTAAACTCAAAAGAAGTAGACTTAGCTATTGGATTAACTGAAGCATTCATAGCTGAAATTGGGAAAGGAAACGATGACTTAAAATTATTAGATACTTATGTCAATTCTCCATTGTTATGGAGTGTGTCAACTGGAAACAATCGTAACGAACTTACAAATTTACAAGATTTAAAAAATCACAAAGCAGTAGGTATATCTAGAATTGGAAGTGGATCATACGTTATGAGTTTTGTATTAGCTCATTCTATTGGATTGGATAAATTTGAAGATTTTAAAGTTTGTTCTACTTTTAAAAATTTAAGAGATTCTGTTAATTTAATAAAAAGTTCAGAATTTGAAAATAGTGATTTTTTTATGTGGGAATTTTTTACAAGTAAGAAATATTATGATAATAAGGAAATTAAAAAAATTGGAGAAATATATACACCATGGCCAAGTTGGATTATTGTTGGTAATTCCACCTCCGTAATTGAAAAGAAACAAGATATTTCAAATTTCATTAGTTGTATAAATAGAGGAATAAAATACTTTAACGATCATTTAGATGAGTCAATTGAATACATTGCTAACAATTTGGATTACTCAACTGAAGATGCTCAAAACTGGACCAAAACTGTTGAATTCAACAATAAGATTGGTGAAGTTCCTTTAGACTGGGATAAAATAGTTACTAATACTACTAAAGTATTAAAAGAAGCTGGAGTATTAAAAGATGATGATTCTGAAATTGAAGAAAGGTTGGATTCTAATATCTATAAAACTAATATATAACACCATTAAATAATTTTTTCACAAATCCAAAATTCACAAGTTTGAGTATTTGTAGAAAGCAGTGAATCATTACTAAAATAAGAATCTTTGAAATCACTTCTTTCAAGAAATTGAAAACCTAATTTGGTTATTAATTCTCCTAAATCTTCTTTTGTAAAATCTATTTCATTATCTTTATTATTTTCTTCTGTTATGGGACCATAATTTATCCATATTCCATTTGTTGATAAACAATTATTTATTGTCTTAATATATTCTATCATATTTCCTGTATTCAAAAAATATTCAGTTACTACTATATCGAATTGGTTTTTATTTTGCAACTTTAATTGTTGAGCTTCTTTTGAATCTGACTCTAAAACTTTCCCATATAAGTCAATAAATGAACCAGCAGTTATTGAAATCAAATCATTATACGGTACTTCTCCATTATATTTTTTATTTAATTCATTTAATTTTTCAATAGGTGATATATCAGGTATAATTATAGGTCTAATTTGAAATTGTCTTTTGGTAAAATTCGTTAATGAATTATCTAAATATGGGAAAATTGATAAATTAAAAGGTAAATCACAATTCTTGAGTATATAATTAAAAGTAAACAACATATGATAATCATTATCATTTCCTTGAGTATTAAAACCTTGACAAATTAATTCAAATACTAATCTACCTAATCCACAACCAGGTACTAAGATTTTTTTAGTTGATCTTTCTAAAAAATTGGGAAATTTATCATTTAATTGATTCATTATTAAATTATATGAATTTTTTCTTTCTTTTAATCCTTCTTCACTCCATTCTCTAGTTAATTGTAATAAAATTAATTGAGTTAATTCAAATTGTTTTTGTGAAGCAGGTGCCCAAATTTCATGTTCTAATGGAATACCCCAATCTTGAGCAGCATCCATTGCGAGCTTCTGAGTAAATATTCTGTTGATATGTATACATTCTTGAATATATTCTGTATGTTTTTGATACCATAATAATAATTGTTGATCTTGTTTTGGTAGTATTTCAAATTTATGAATTCTTGGTTTTACTAGTTTTTCTAGTTGGTATTCGTAGAATTTATAAAATGATGATAGGGTTGATGTTATATTCTGGTATTCTTGATCATTGGTATCATTATTACTCATTCTTTTGATCTTGATTCTAACTTAATAATAGTGGAGAAAGTGATTGTTGATTAATCTGTTATAATTGACTCGTGATTGTGTTAAAATTCTAAAAATTGCAACCAGAAAAAAATTATGAAACTTTGAATCATACTTCAAATCAAATATACGAAATATAATTAAAAAATAGAATTTACAACCAAAAAAATACAATTCAATCAAAACTATCTAGTCATTCATTAACCGTTAGCATATATAATTAGCATCATCATCATCATAAAACAATGCCACCAAAGAAAGATGCATTTGCAGATTTATTCCAATCAGCAAGTGCAAACAATAATGTAAATTCACGGCTAAACAAATTATCATTATCAGAACGTCAAAAATTACAACAACAACCATTAAATCAATCCAATTCTATTAATTCATCTTGGTCTAATTTAAATATCTTATCTCCACAATCTAGTTCTCATTCTTCACAAATTCCAAGTAGAGTTTCAACTCCAAAGGCGCAAGGCGTAAACAACTTCAATCATTATAGCATAAATTCAACCACATCAAATATAGATGATGATCCTTTTGCAATCTTTAATAAACCTGAACCGCAAGTGCAATCACGTCCACAATCACAATCACCAACCATAAGTCTAAATGGCAACAGCAACCATACTCAACATTCAAATCAACAATCATTGCTAGATGATGATGATTTTATAGATATTTATCCAGAACAAAAACAATCAATTGCATCAAAGTCATCAACTTCACATCCAATAGCACCTCCAAAACCAATCAGACCAACTGTAAATAGAAACAACTCAAACAACTCGCATATTTCAAATAATTCATTCAAATCCACAAAAAAAGATCAAGTACTTGCAGAATTAATAGATATCGGATTTTCCATAGAGGATTCAAATGAAGCTATTTCTCAGCTAGGTCCAAATTTACAGGATTGTGTTAATTATATAATGAATAAAAATTCTGGATCATCTACTTCATCTAGATCATCATCAAGAACTACAACTAGAGATAATAGTCATCAACAAACTTCTACTACTTATTATGAAGAAGATGATTCTATATTAGGTATAAGACCAGATAAAATAAATTTTAATGAAATTGGAAATGATTTATTTAAAAAAGCTAATTCATTTTACAATTTCTCTAAAAAGAAAGTCATTGAAAATTTAGAAAATTTTAATAATAACGGTAATAATAATAGTGACAATTTACCTCAATGGATGAAAAATCAAAACAAGTATAAATCACAAGCACATGAAAAAACATTTGGTGGTGAAGATTATGGATCAGATGATGAAAATATAAATCAAGAAGAAATTAGTAAATATATGAGATTACAAAGAGAAAAGGAAAAACAAAGATCAAGAGAAAGATCAGAAGAAAGATCAGAGGAAGTAAAACAAAAGGAGAAAGATTACTTACCTTCAAGACCTCAAAGACCAATTTCAAGAACTTCTTCGCCAATACCGCCAAAACAACCTCAAAGACCATCTAACTCAAGATCAAGTTCAAAGAATGGCAATGTTTCACAAATAAAACAGGAACCATCATCAAATATAAGAAACAACGATAGACAAAGTTCTACGCCATCATCATTGTCAAAATCATCTACTCCATCTACATCAATACCAGTGAAAGAAGAAGTTGAAGTAGATTTGTTAGGAATATCATCATCAACAAAACCAAACACCACCAACTCAAATCTTAGAGATTCAACACCATTAAATCAAATAATAGAATCCGATTATACTTCAAACAAAGCAAAGGCATCAGAATCATTTAAAAATGGAGATTTCGTGACATCATTAGAATTATACACTAAATGTCTTGATGCATTACCACCAACTCATGAATACAGAGTTATAATTTTATCAAATTTGTCATTAATCAATAAAAATCTAGGTCATTTAAAAGAAAGTTTAATCAATTGTGAAGAAGCATTTAAATTAATTTCAATAGATGAATGTTCAAATGATTCAGTTAAGATAGACAATAAACCAGTGAAATATTGGTTTACTAAATTATTATCAATAAAAGCTGAATCATTAGAATTAATGGAGAAATTTAAAGACTCTTTGGAAGTGTATAACATTTTGATTCAAAAATTTAATAAAAATGATAAAAAAATAATGGATGGTAAAAGAAGAGTAGATAAAATAGTTAACCCACAAAATCATAAACCACCACCAACAACAAAAAAACCAACTACTACAACTACCTCAAAACCAACAGCAACAACGAAATCAAAAATTGTCGAAGAAAAAGAATTAGATTCACTAGTCAAAGATTCAATAATTGAAAAAATTAAAATATGGCAACAACAAAAAAACAATGAATTAAGAAAAATGTTAATAAATTTAAATGAAATATTACCTCACCAATTAAATTCTCCAAAATTATTAAATTTATCAACAAATGATGTTATAATGCCAAAACAAGTTAAAATAAATTATTTAAAAATTATTAATTTAATACATCCAGATAAAACTCATTCTATATTCAAAGATGATTTAAAATCAAAATTTTTATGTAATGAAATTTTTATTATTTTAAATGAAAGATGGGAAATATTTAAAATTGAAGAAAATCTTTAAAAATTTTGTATTAAAATTATTATAATTGATTTGAAAAATTCCATATTATAAGATCATTAAGATGCATTTATTAAGGTATTATATAGTAGACAGTATTATTTATTAGAGTCAAACAGATATTACAATTTCATGAAAAGTCTTTAAATCTAATTTATCATCTGTTTCTAAAGTACAATTTCTTAACTTTTTTTATTAATTTTTTTGTTTTTTGGTCCTTTAAGTATGAACTAGCGAACTCATATTCTATGCTCTACTTCTAAAAGCTACGTAAATTGAAACAATTAAACATATGAATATTAAATACGATATACTTTGAATACATTTAAGAGAAAACATATTTCCGATTTGGAGATATTAAAGAAATTTAACACTAAAATACATCAATTTACCAAAACCTTTATATACAGATTATCAGTCAAATACCTGTTTAGTATTCATAGTAAGTAATTATTATAATAAATTGTTGATGGAAATAAGTTGCCGCTTTATTAATTGGAGTTTTCAAAAATGATTTAAAATATTTTAAAAAACACCCCACAATTTTTTTTTGTTATTACTTTTCAAAATAAAAATGAAAAGTGCGGAGTAGAATTATATAATAGAATGATCTCGACCTAAATCCAAAACAAGTTTATGATACGAAAGGTCGAGAGGAAGGAGGAGAAAAAAATCAGAGCATTCTGGTCGACTTGGTAGCATAGAAGTAACAAAAAAAGACCTAAAAATGGAATTTAACAACTGAGAACTTAACTCTCGTAATTTTAATTTAATTTGCATATGCATTTGTGTGGTATTGTATAAAAATTATACTTAACCATTAAGTTAAATAAAAAAATGCCGTAGTAAGACATTCCCTTGACAATAAAATTTATATTTAAATCCATTTGGTTTCAGTTCAATTTTATTGTGGTGGTGAATCAATTAATAAATTCTCTTCTTTAACTTATGTAAATTAAAAATGACATTTGTTAGCGAAATACTTTTTATAATAATATTTTAAAAAGTAATAGTAACACAATTAAAAATAAATACTTCTTTTTTTCAATACCAATTAGAAATAAAAATTATAATAGAAATTATATAATACTCAAACTATTTCTAATTTCTTTTTAATAAGTCATTTATATTAATTCAATCAATTAAATTTTTGATAATTATCATTCATTTCATTCATTCAATTGATTTCTTTATTCAATTCTTCAACTATTTATAATAATAAATGATATTAATAATTTAAATTATTTAAATACTTTTTATACTTAACACAGAATAACTAATTTTTGGTTACAACCAAAAAAAATAAAATAAAATAAAATTATGTTTAAACAAAATCAAAATTTACAACATTTTCAAGATAATTATAAATCAAGTAGAAATAAATATAAGAATACTAAATTAATACTGGATCAATATCAAGATCCATTTTATCCATCTTATTCATCTGTTCAGTTATCATCATTTAAACAACAAGAAAATAATAATAATAATACTCATAAACTCAAAAATTTAAAACAAAGTAAATCATCTGATTCATTATTATTCTTTAAATCAAATACAAGTAATAAAAAACATAAACAACAAGAATTAGAAGATCATATAAGTATTAGACGTTCAATATCATCTTTTTTACAAATTATGGGACAACAAATTTCTAAAAATGATAAAATAATTAAAAAAGATTCATCAAACTCCGAGATCGCAACAAGTTCATCATTTCAAAATAATTATCAAGCAAATAATAAATTAAATATACATTCTATATTATCAAAATCACAGTCTAATAACATACAAGATGATGAAGAAGAAGAAGAAGATATAGATATTCCAAATGATTTATCATTAGTACCAATATCATCACCTCCGGATGAACCACCTTCAAATCAACCACATTTTTCATCACAATTTTATTTAAGTCCAATAACATCAAATGAATCATATAATTATTATTCAGATGATGCATCAATGATTGATCCATATCCACATCAACATCATCATCCATATCCTCACCACATAAATTCTCAATCTTCAAAAAATTTACAACAACTACAATTAAATCAACAAGATTTAAATGATATTTCTCCAGCTTCTTCATATAGTGATGAAGATATGAATGATGTAACAGAATCAAGAAAATCTTCAACTCAACTACTACAGCATATTCAACAACAACAAGTACCGGCATCACCGTTATTAAATTTACCTATTGAATTATTAATGAAAATTCTTGAATATGTTTATATTGATACTGATATTTCATCAATAAATTCAAATTTAGAAAAATTTGCAAATACAATTCCATTATTATCTAAAAAATTCCATCAATTATCATTATGTTTTATATATAAATATACGATTTTTAATCGACCTCATTCATTTGATAAATTTTTATATAATTTAGAAATAAATCCTATAATTGGGAAATATGTTGAATTTATGGATTTTCAACAATTTACATCTATTGGATTAGGTCGTACTGGTAGAATGAATCAAGAAATTCAAATGGTTACTTCAAAAACTATTACTCATGCATTATCAATGACTCCTAATTTAATTGAATTTTTAGCTTCAGAGAATATTCAAGATGATATTGATGTTAATGTATTAGACATATTATTTAATAAATTAAAAAAATTAAAAGCTATTGATTTTTGTGGAGCAAGTAGTACTGGACTTTCAATTGCTTTTGAAAATTTAAATTTACAAGAAAATACTTCAATTACAAAATTATCATTACATGATTGTTCAAATTTATCAGCAAATTTATTGGAAAAAATTTTAATTAAATTACCAAATTTAAAAAGATTAGATTTAACTCATACATCTATTAATTCATCAACTTTATTACAATTATCAACAAATATAAGATTAACTCATTTAAATCTTTCAAGATGTTCTAAACTTACTACTAAAGATCTTATACATTTTTTAACATCACATCCAGCAATATGTAATGGATCATTACAATGGTTAAATTTACAGATTGATTCAAATGTTATAAGTCCATTAAGTGATGTTTATTTGTTATATACTTTAAAACATTTAAATGCTCCTCATTTAAAATATTTAAATATTGGAGGTATGCCAATAAATTCAAGAATTTTGTTTACAATCAAAGAAAAATTCCCAGAATTAATAAGTTTAAATATAAGTCATGCAAGATCATTAACATTAGAAGAATTAAATGAATTTATGATTAACAACAAAAATATTAAATATTTGGATTTGACAGGTATAAAATCATTAAATAAAAACATCAAGACTTTTTTAAAAACAAATTTTAATTCAAATTTAGAAGTTATTGAATTTGATTATAAATCACTTTATGATTATACATCAAATGGAGATTGTTTTAAAATTATGAATATTAATGATTCATTTTTACAAGATTTATCAACAACTAATAGTAAACCTCAAATTTTTAAATTTTTCGATAATGAAGGTAGAAGATCATGGATATACAAGATTTCAGAAAAAGATTATAAAAAAATAAATCAAGGTAATTTAGTTTATTATGATCTAGAAACTGGGAATAAAATAGTAACTAAAATTAAAAAACCGGATTTTTTAAAATATGCAGCTAGAAAAATTAATTGTTCAATTGGTTATTATAATTTAAATAGTTATAAAGATAAAAATTTTGAGGAAGATGTTTGGCCAGTGGAATTTAGTCAAAGAGGTATATATAATTATTATTCATTGAACGTTAAATAGTCTTGGTAGGTAGTTAATGCATATTATGAAAAAGCATTTTATAAAACTCGTTTGATTTGTAGTGTTTACTCTCTTAAGCGGTTATTGTATCATTTCGTTTGCTACTGTATTGATTATATTGATGATCATCACTAACCGCCATACTTTAAATTTAATTTTATATCACAAAAATCTTAATTATGTAATCTTGAGATATTTCTGTAACAAATTAATTTATCTATATCAAACCTTTCTCTTTTTTTTTTTTACAACCAAATTTATATATATATTCACCACACTAACAAAAATACATGACAGATGTTAAAGTATTCGATCAAACCGATTTAGAAAACACAATCACAAACCAAGCTAACAAACTCCTACTAATAAAAGATATAGAACAAGATGAAAAAAGATTAGAAAAACAAATAAAAGAAGTTAATTCAAAAATAAAACATTTAAATTCCCTATCTTCAAAACTATCCCACCCAAGAACCAAAATCAGTGAACGTAAAAAAATCCAAAAAGATATATCATGGTATGAACAAAATGAATTACAACCAGCACAACAAGATCTAACCGATATTAAAAAAAGATTATCAGAATCTAAAAAACTTTTGGTTGAATCACCTAACAACCCACAATCACAACAACAAGATGGTGGTGGTAAATTACCAGATGAATCTGAACGTGATTATTTAATTAGAATAGGTAAAATAACTGCCTTTGGGAATGAAAACGCGTTTAAATCATTTGAGAAGGGGGATAGCTCAAGTCAAAGTCATGTATTTTTGAAAAAACCAGGATTTGAAGAAGATATTGAAGAATTGACTACTACATTAAATGAAAAACAAGAAGAGCAAGAAGAGCAAGAAGAACAAGAAGAACAAGAAGTACCAGATAATGATGAAGATGAAGATTATAATTATGATGAAGACCTCCTAAAAGAAGAATCACAGGCTCAACAAGATGAATTTGAAGAAGAATTAGATGAAGAAGAAAACGAAGAAATAGAATCAAGAAATATAGATGATGGAGATGAAAGATTTTATCAAAAAAGATTAAAACAATGGATTAACAAAAGATCAGCACTTCGAAAAACAGACACTTCCCCAGATTTAGAAGAATGGTTAAAACCACATCCAACAATAACAGATGCAAAATTAAATGATGTTTTTAAATTACCTGGTGATATTTATCCATCATTATTTGATTATCAAAAAACTTGTGTACAATGGTTATGGGAATTATATTCACAAAAAACTGGTGGTATTATAGGTGATGAAATGGGATTAGGTAAAACTATACAAATTATATCTTTTTTAGCTGGTTTACATTATTCTGGTTTATTAAAAAAACCAGTATTGGTGGTTGTACCAGCAACTGTTTTAAATCAATGGGTGAATGAATTTCATAGATGGTGGCCACCTTTAAGATGTATTATATTACATAGTATTGGAACTGGTATGTCTAATGATAAAGATTTAAGTGAAATTCAAATGGAAGAATTTTTAGAAAATAGTGATCCAAATTCTTCCAAAACTTCTCTTCGTGGTATAAAATCACAGTTAAATGCTCAAGAAATTGTTAATAGAGTTATGACAAAAGGTCATGTATTAGTTACAACTTATGTTGGGTTACGTATTTATTCGAAATATATACTTCCGAAACAATGGGGGTATTGTGTATTAGATGAAGGTCATAAGATTAGAAATCCAGATTCTGATATTTCATTAACTTGTAAACAAATTAAAACAGTAAATAGAATTATTTTAAGTGGTACTCCTATTCAAAACAATTTAATTGAATTATGGTCATTATTTGATTTTGTATTTCCCGGAAGATTGGGTACACTTCCAGTTTTCCAAGCTCAATTTTCAATACCTATAAATATTGGTGGTTATGCAAATTCAAATAATTTACAAGTTAAAACAGCATATAAATGTGCTGTTGTATTAAGAGATCTTATATCACCATATTTATTAAGAAGATTAAAAAATGATGTTGCTCAAGACCTTCCAAAAAAGAATGAAATGGTGTTATTTGTAAAATTAACTCAATTACAACAAGATTTATATGAAAAATTTTTAGATAGTGAAGATTTTAATGCTATTGTAAAAGGTAAAAGAAATGTACTTATGGGAGTGGACGTTTTAAGAAAAATTTGTAATCATCCAGATTTAATTTATAGAGATGCTTTAATGAAACGTGAAAGTTATGGAGATCCCAAAAAATCAGGGAAAATGCAAGTATTACAAAATTTATTACAATTGTGGCAAAGTGAAGATCATAAGACTTTATTATTTTGTCAAACTAGACAAATGTTAGATATTTTAGAAAAATTTATTGCTAATTTATCTACTTTAAATGATCCAAATCAATTTTTTACATACCTTAGAATGGATGGTTCTACTCCAATTTCGAAAAGACAAGCATTAGTTGATAATTTTAATAATGATCCAAATTTAAATGTTTTTTTGTTGACTACAAAAGTTGGTGGGCTTGGAGTTAACTTAACTGGTGCAGATAGAGTTATAATATATGATCCAGATTGGAATCCATCAACAGATATACAAGCAAGAGAAAGAGCATGGAGATTAGGACAAAAAAAAGATATTACCATTTATAGATTAATGACAACTGGATCAATAGAAGAAAAAATATATCATAGACAAATCTTCAAAACTTTTTTACAAAATAAAATTTTAAAAGATCCTAAACAAAGAAGATTTTTTAAAAATAATGATCTTCAAGATTTATTTACTTTGGGTGATCAAAATGAACAAGGTACAGAAACTGGTGATATTTTTAATAATGGTAAAGAAGATAAATATGGTGGTTCAAAACAACGTAAATCTGCTTCATTAACAAAGAAAAAATTTAAAAATGATGATGATTTTTATAAAGTTGCTAAAATTTCAGGAGTTTCAAAATTAGATAAATTTGAAGAAGGTGAAGAAGAAGAATCACAACAAGAACAACAAGAACAACAACCAAAAGATGATTCAAGATTCATGGCTGGTATATTTGCTCAAAGTGGAGTTCATAGTGCTTTAAAACATGATGAAGTTATTAATTCAGAAGATCAAGAAATTTCTTTAGTTGAAAGAGAAGCAAACAAATATGCAAATGAAGCTGTTGAAGCATTAAAACAATCAAGATTACAAACACGTAAGAATAAAATTGGTACACCTACATGGACTGGTAAATTTGGTTCTGCTGGAAAATTAAAAGGTACTTTTGGCATTAAAAAACCAAAACCAAATCCTTCTTCAACTGGTGAATCATCATCAGCTATTTTAAATATTTTAAAACAAAAAAGTGAATTAAAAAATGATGCTCTAAAGGATAAAGAATCATTGAACAGACAAGAAACTATTGAAAAAATTATAAATTATTTAAAATTACAACCAGAGAATTTTGCAACATCTCAAAATATTATATCTGGTGTTGAATTACAATTAGTTTCTGATGAAGATATGATTATGATCCGTAGTATGCTTAGAGAAATTGCAAATTGGGATGGGGTTAAAAAGGGATGGAAATTGAATGAATCTTTTATAAATTTATGATGTTGATGATTAATGTTATATATAGCTAGATAGAGTAATGATAAAATAATGCATGATAATGATTATATACGATAATATATTTTGTAAATTTATGGCATACTCTAAAGTAGACTTTGTTCACAACTTGATATTAGAGTTCTTAAATTTAAAATTACAAGTTAGTATATAATAATGTATAATAACTATATAAATGTATATACAAACAATTTAAAAAGTAAAAACTTCCGAAAAATAAGAAATAAACATAAAATAAAACCATAAACAAAATTAATTTGAATCACACTCAAAATATTTTTCAATTAAACATCTAATGGACCAAAATATTCTAAATTAACTGGTATAGATTTTTGTTCTAAATAAATTTTAATTTCTTTCATAAATGGTCTTGGACCTAAAAGATAAACATCATGATTTGGAGTAATTGTATCTAAATCAGATAATTCTAATTGTCTATTAGTAACTTTTGAAAAAATAGTTGAAGATTTTTTTTCATCTGATAAATATTCAAAAACGTGGAAATTTTCTGGATATTTTTTTAAATTTTCAACTAAAAATTCAGTAAATGGTCTTGTTGATGTTGTTCTATTACAATTTATTAACTTGATTTTTCTACCGTTTTGCAAACCAGTTTCAATTATTGAAATTAATGGAGTAATACCAATACCACCAGCTATTAATACCATTGGATTTTCACTTTCTTTATAAGTAAAATTACCACATGGTGGAGCAACTTTTAAAATATCACCTAATTTTAAACTTTCATGAATATATCCTGATACTAAACCACCATGTAATTTTCTAACTGATATTCTAAATTCATTATTTTTTGGAACTTGACTTACTGAATATTCTCTTGATTTTTCAAATTTTGAATCTGGTAATAACCAACGAATACAAACATATTGACCTGGTTTAACTTCTGGTAATTTTGATCCATCTTCTGGTGTAAAATAAACTGATTCAACATCTTCACATTCTGGTTCAATTCTTGTAACTTTAAAATTTTTAAAACCTTGCCATGGATTTTTACCAAATTCTTTTGCTTCTAATTCAATTAATAAAGCAGCTAAATTTCCATAAGCAATTGACCAACTTTCAATAAATTCAGATGTAGCAATTTCTTTTGGTAAAATTTCAACCATTGTTTCAATAAGACAAGTACCAACTATAGGATAATGTTCAGGTTTAACTTGTAAACCAACATGTTTTGAAACAATTTGTTGAACAAAACCAATTAACGGAGTTAAATCTTTAATATTTTTTGCATAATTTAATAAAGCAAATGCTAAAATTTTTGGTTGTCTTAATAATTTTTGATCAGTTTCATTAAAAAATGGTTTAACTTCATCATAATTTGTAAGCATACGATTATAAAATTTTGCAGTTAATGTTTCACCAGCTTGTTCTAAAATTGGTACAGTACTTAAAATTAATTCAATTTGTTCTGGAGTTAAATCTTGTTGTTTGTAAATATCAGCCATTTTTGAAATTTTTTAATTTAATTGATATGTATTTGAAAATTAGTTGTAATTGTAGAAAATATTGATAATATTGATTATATTGAAAATATCGTAGTTCAAGAAATTTTTAATAAAAATACATCAATTTTGATATTTTAAAGAATATTTATAATAAATTTAATTGAAAAGTAAAAGAAAATATAATCATCATATTTTAAAGACCTCAAATCACATAACAAAAATGTTTAAAATAATATTTGAATAAGGAATGAAAGTACACTAAATTGTTGGATCATTTTATTTTTTTGAAATTCATTTATTTAAATTTCAAATTTCTGTTATTTAAAATAAAGATGCAAAAAATAAAAAAAAAGAACAATTTTTAAAACAATGCTCATAATTCTGAAACACAAAACCCATAATTTTTCAATCTGTCATACATTTCTATTAATAGTTTATGAAGTTCCGTTCATTAGGTTTTGAGAAATTGGAATCTCAACGTTGTTATTAATTAATCGTATAATGATACGTATTGTAACAATTGTAATTTTGTGCATACTTGATGTACGGTTTAATCCATAAATTAGTTAATGTCAAATATTTAAAAAATGGCATGTTTTTTTTTTCTTCAACTCGTTGATCATTAGTATTATAAATTTCTTCTTAATTTTGACTAGGTAAATCTTAAATTTCTTCACTCCTAACCGTAATGACAATCTTGGAATTAGGAACCAAGAAACACAAATCTTCTCCAATAAGAGTTCAATTATTATTAATTGTAAAACATTTATTATTTTTCATGTAATAATTATTTCTCCTTAAACTTAGCTTTTTTTTTTTTCTTATGGTCTCATAAAATTACGATGAAAGAAAAATAATTTATTATTAATTTCTATTTGAATTAATATTACATATGATCAACATATAACTAGGAGTTATCGCAATTTGTAAGATCGTTCAACTCTTGAGTTGTTTGTTGATCATTGATTTCAAATAAAATTTCAAGTGAAAAAGAAAAGTAAGTACTTTTGCAAAGAACATTGATATGGAACGGATATGCTATAGGATATTTGATTTGGAGTATTACGGGTAAATTTAATACGTTCGACTTTTATACACATTTCCAAATACTTTTTGTAACTTTGAAATTTAACGTTTATGAAAATTTTATCGTGCATTAATTTGCCTAGAAAGTAATAGATTTACGAAAGTACATTTTTAAAAACGTCTATTTAAATCAGCCTCCTATTACTTTTCATCTAGTCCCTTATTTCGAAAAAGGTGTCATTAATAAAATGTATGTAATGTAGTATTACTGCTCCGTCTCTCTAGTCTCTGCAATTGAACTGAAAATGCATCAATTAGCCCTTTCTTGGCTGAATTATAAATCATGCGTTTGGACTAAGACTCCGATAATTTACATTTTTGTTCCGTTCCATTCCTCAATAAAATTTCACATTTCCCAATAGTTAAAAATGATGAATACAACTTGGTGTTGTAGACCAAGGAAATTTTAAATTGCTTAACATATATTCATGAGTGTCATTTAAATATTTTGCTTGAAGAATTTTTTCAATTCTATTTTCAATTACTTGAGTTACTTTCTAGATTATTTTATAAGTTAATAAATTCAAAATATTTTACAACCGTACAACAATATTATAAAATATGAAACACATGTTCACGTTTAAAACTGTTGAAACATAATTTATAAACGTAATATTAAATTTCTCAGATCCTTAAAATCGTTAATTCTTAGAATAATAGTCAATGTAGATTCAGTCAAAAAGTGCAAGTTTTAAAGAATCCACCTCTTTTGTTTGTTTTTTAATTTGGTACAATTCATTAATATTTTGAAGCAAATATCATACAACTTGAAGGTCTCAAATTATTTCACACATCTTTTCCAATTTACATTAAGCTCAATGTTCAATTCATGAATCACAATTTGTTAGTCATAGAATAGCTATTTACTGATAACCTTAAGGGAACTTTTCAAAAACTAAATATAAAAGTCTAGCAAATTGTCAATAAATTGTATTGGCTTAGCTATAAAAATATCAGTTTGATGTTTTGCTAAATTCTACACATTTATTTATGATTTTTACATGTTTAGGACCAAATTTATAAAGTAGCCTAGATATTCATTAATGTTGTGTCATGTCACCAATTTTAATTCACGTAAGGCATTGTAGGCATTGGAAATTCACGTGACACTGTCGAAACTAATTGGCCTCACGTCAAATTTCGTAAATTTTACAGAAGATCTAGAACTTTAAATTTTTTAAATTTACAGAATACCCATTTATCCCCATCAAGTGAAAATTTTATAAATAATTGAATGTCTTATCTAAGAAGTCGTCTTCAATTAACTTTTCGAGATATATTCATCATCAGTGGTCTATTGTTTTGAAATTATAATCAAGTCACAAAATCCAACAGGAAAGATAAGAATAGATTATGGTTAGTATATTTTTTTAGTACAATCAAAAATTTCATGTTTTAAGGCATTAAAACTTGATAGATAGATAAGAACTGATAAAATTATTATTGAACGGCCTCAAAATCTGTCAAGTTATGAACGGGTTTAAGCTTATCCAAATTTAGTCTTTTACTACATCATTTTTGTACCTTACATAAAACCGTTGATTGTAAATCTTAAACGGTTTAGTAAACTAGTTTCTAAGAAATTTTTCATCAGCAACCAAGTGCCAAGGTCAAAATCTTTTGGCTAAAAAGCAGCAAATGAAAAGTAAGCAGTAAATGAAAAGTAATAATTTCTCATGGTTATATATTTTGGGAAATGTTGATGAAAAACGTTTTCAGCTCTCGAAATTGTTTGAAAAATATTTGAACAATAAGCATCTGGAATTTTTAAATAGCTACAAACCGTAGGAATTTTGTTGGGCTTGAGATAAGGACAAAACCAGCTTTTCTTTTCAAATGTCGCTCCAGCACGGAAGCAACGATACAAGGTATTCTTTTTGGAAAATTTTAAACAACAAGGCATCAAATAGAGATTGACTTCGCTCGACTTGCTTTAGGTATGCAACTTTGCATGATCTGTAAATAGGTTGTTACTTTCACTTGTTGCTAATGAAACACTCATCATAGTCGTTGCCAGTCAATATTGCAATACGAAATTCCTGTGCAATTAGTTTTGAGCTTTAGGAAAATCAAAATCTATCTTAAGGTTGCAAAATCAATAGTGTTGAAAAAGCCAATAGCAAATTTCACTCGAACAAATTCTAATTTGCAATTATATTACAGAACAATTACAGAGTCAAATATTAGTGGTTATGAAATTAATTCTTTGATTATACAAGTACATTTTAAACAAAATTGAAGTCTATTTGAATTACGCGTAATTTATTGTTCTTGATGATAAATTTTTGCGGTCTTTGTTTGAAACAATAGAAAATAAAATTATTGCAAAATGCTACAAACCAACATAATCCGATAATGCAAATATGAAGCGTGTTCTGTTTCGTATACTTGGAAATCAAAGAAATCAGCTATGACAAGACAATGATTAAGGCTTTTTATAAATAAGGGATCAAATCCAACAACTTGAATTATCAAATATGAATTAATCAAACAACACCAAATATAATGAAATATTCAATAACAACTTTAATTGTTCAAACAGTTGTTGCGTCTGTTGCTTTAGCTGCTCCATTGGAGAAAAGAGCTCCAAAAACATTGAATTTATCATTCGACGTTGTTCTCACCAATAATAACGATACAGGTGTTCCAGTGCAATCAAGAGATGAAACAATACCAATTCAATATAGGGATTTACAATATAAAACTCAAATCACTATGGGTTCAAACAAACAATCACTCTATGTTGGTCTTGATACAGGTCTGAGTAATTTATGGTTCCCAAGTACAGACGCTACATGTTTAAACGGAATGTCATGTAAAGCCTATGGAACATTTAATGAAAAAACTTCAACAACTTATAAAAATTTATCAATTCCAATCCATGCCAATTTTGTTGATGGAAATAATGCATTTGGATATTATGCAACTGATGATTATTATTTTCCTGATGGTACAAAATTACCAAATTTTCAATTTGGTTTAGTTACACAAGATGCAAGATATAGTGGTCTTTTAGGAATTGGATTAGAAAGTAAAGAATATACTCCTAAAGAATATCCAAATTTCCCGTTTGCTTTGAAAAATGCTGGAATTATTGATCATGCTGCATATTCGTTATATTTGAATAAACCAGATGCTCAATCAGGTAATATTTTATTTGGTGGTGTTGATACTGCAAAATATGATGGTGATTTAACTATTTTGGATGTTGCGGATTATCCATGGATTGGAGTTCCAGTTCAATCTTATACTTTACCAGATGGAACTACCCATGATTTGCAAATAGATGTAGCTTTAGATTCAGGTACTACTTACATTGGCTTGATTCCTTCAGTTGGTGGGCCAATCTTGGATGCATTAAATGTTGATGCCTTTGGATATACATATTGTGATTCTGTAAATTTCGATGATCATTTAACTTTCAACTTTGATGGAGTTAGTATCGAAATTCCATATACTTTATTATTCAGAGATCAAGGTAATAATGTATGTAGATCAAGCATCTTTTTGGAAGATAGTGATAGTTCAGGTAATTTTTTTGGTGACACTTTTTTACAAAATGCTTATGTCGCTTATAATTTAGATACTAATAAAATTGGATTAGCTCAAGCTAATTACGCCACTGCTTCAGATGTTGTCGATTTCTGGTTTTAAAATTACTAGACTGTCAAATAAATAAAAGTTTTTATAAAAGTTCTATAGATCTATAAATATATACAAGTTTTTTGAGTTTATTCATATTTGGATAAATCACCTCTAAATAATTCTTTTACAATTAATTTATTGACAATAGTATCATCCACTAAAGATTGAACCATTTGAGGAAATACACGTCCATACCATATAAAGTCTCGACTTGATTTAGATTGTTTGGGATAATATAAGACATTACCAGCGAATGCGTGACCTCCAATATGAGTTATCTCACCAAGATAAGTTTCATCAGCTAGCCCTTTTGATTTTAATACTTGATCAAATTCGTTTGTTATTAATGGACCTAGTTCACCACATCTTATGTCTCTTTTTGCATGACCACAGGTTACAATTAGATCTTTGCGTATTGGAACTTCTTCAAAATTTGAGTCAACTACCGTAATGTCATTTTCATTGTTCTTCTTTTGTAGTTCCTCTTTTTGTTTGGAAGTTAAAAAAGGATTGTATACTTCTTGCTGGTTTGTTTCAAGCAAGTTATATTTTTTTAAAAATTGATCAGTATGATCCAAGTCAAATTTTATAGCTTTCATATCGGGATAGATAAATACCAACTGTTCATTGGTGCCACCACTTGAATCAACACCAAAACCTTTTAAAACATCATTATGATTCTTCAAAACGATACTCGACACAGATACACCAGGCTTCATGACTAACCTACTTTTCAATTCATGAATTTTATGAGCTAATGTACCAGGCATATTTTCAATCTTGGAATCAAACTGCTCCATTTTGTTGCTGTCAGTAGTTAGCGCCATGATGTGTCTCTCCGGAATAGCTGAACTCTTGTTTAATGGCTGATCGAAATTGATTTGTTTATCTTGTGGTAGTTTAGGTTGACAGCAAGTACATCCTGTATCATATTTCGGTTGTTTTATTGAATCTGTGAGTTTCCATTTAATTGCTGATGAGTTGAATCTTTTAAATAGCAATGGTCTTAGCTGATTGAGCATATTTGAAATTGATCTATGGGATAGTGATAGCTTCATATCATCTTTGCTTTCTTTTCTATCTGATTCTGTAGTTTTTGATGCTCCAAAGTTTAATTAGTTATGAGATTTTTTCGGTTAGACCTAAAATATACCGGATCGAAATGACAAATTCTATTACACAAAAAACAAGAATAAATGAGATCTATGGTATATAACGTCTATAACATCTAGATATATCTATAAAATGTGTTCATACCTCATCTATAAACCGAACGTCAAAGTATTGGGCATTGATCATCATAAGCAGGGATTATTCGTACCGCTGTGAGTTTGTTTGCGTCATCCCAGGAGCCTCTTTAACCAAGCTTTCACCTGTTGTCTGGGTTTTGAAAAATTTCGAACCATATTTATAGTCGTCGGAAACTTTTTTACCAATTGAGTGATATCGTACACGTTTTATAGTAAAATAAACTTTCTGATCATATCAAGGGACTAAACTTTGACTTCCCCTTTACCCACATATTCATCTTCTTGCTCTTTCGTAAGTTTCTGCTCTTTCTGCTCTTCTTCCTTTATCAAGTCAATAATAGTCTTAAACAATTCCACGGTACTAGAACTCAATATATTTTCATCACTAATAACTCCAAAATAAATAGGCACCTCTAATTTTTTAACCAACTTTAATACAAACAATTTCAATTCTAAATTTTCCAAACCAATCAATTGAGTTGTTGAATCCTGAATTGCATATATATAATTTTTAAGAGCTGGATTGTTTGATGCTGATGATTGAATTAGGTAGATAGTTATAGGAGCTTTTTGTTTTATCTTGTGATTGTATGATATTACAATTGTGTAATCTTCTCCATTTAGAGTTATTTCTTCTATGATTTGATTCATTATAATGTCTGAACAGTAATCAATATTGATATTTCTTGATACTTTATCTAAATATAATAATAATTTTGATCTTTTGTCATTCTTAAATTTTTCAAGACTTTTGACTTTTTGTGTAACTTTTAAATTTGCAATAAGATCAATGAAATAAAGTAAGTATAAAACGTATTTTAAAAACCTCATAATTGTTGTAAAGCTAGAGTTGATAACCCTTTGTTGACAAAAAGTAAAAGGAGATATGTAACAAAGAATCACATGAAAAGTTAGCGCATGATTATGGGTTCAAATTTTTTGTTTGCTATTCAAAGGACATATAAACAAACAGGAGGATAGGTCTAGCCTATATTTCCACGTAACTCAATGTGGGGATGAGAGCTTGTGGATTGAAAGAATGAAATACTTTATTTTGTGGTTTGTAAGGCTAGTGCATAATCTTACCTATTTTTTGATCTCTTTAAGTACTTAGCGTTTTTGCATTCTTAATCAAGTCTTTGTACTATCAAATGGATGAAGTTGAATAAAGTTAGCTAACTTTTTTTATTATTATTTTAATATTATTTAAGGAAATTACAAACTTGAAATTCTGTGATGTAATCAGTTTTTCATACATGTACGCTATTAAATATAATTTTATATGAAATTTAAATATAGGAAATAATAAGTTTCAAAAATGCAAAAAAAACAAAAGATAAAAAATTAAAAGTGAAACAAAGTAAAATTATTTTGGAACAATAATAAATAAAAAATTTAAAGTTTCGAGTCTTTGAGTTTTAACAAATTCCCAAAATTGACAACTTCATTCAATGTTATACATATACTTGTAAACAATTAAAAGAATTGAACTAGATTTATCATTTATGGTCTTAGAACAAAACCCTAATAAGGATAAATTTTTAATTTAAAAATAAGTAAGATTTTCTTTTTCATAGCTCTGATATATAATTTAGTTTCCTGTTTCTAATCAACTTTTTGAGTTCTTTCATATTATTATTATATCATCAATAATTATAACAATTGATAATAAATAATAAAATTTTTGCTTCAACTAAATTGTGTATCATAGGATCAATTTATTATATCACATATCCTTATAGTAAATTAAAAATAGTTATAATCATTGTTGATCAATGATAATAAATATTATATCAACTAATAATATATAACCCAAAAAAGATCCGATAAATCACACATAAATTGAGATCCACAATTGAAGATATCTACTTGACAAAAATCAACTCAATCATTATCCTTACCAACAAAAACTTTATATCACAAATTCAAGGACGTTTCTGTATTTTTCAATTTTGAAACTTTAATATTTTAACTCAAAAAGTATAAATCTATAGTTCATAATAAGTTTTTGTGAAAGACAAGAAAATTTGGAACGATTATTTTTTATTAGTAAAGTATTATTATAATTTCCAAAATTTCAATAATATTATATTTTTTAAATAAACCTAGGGACCCAATTTTCAAGTTGTTCTTGAAACATCAAGTATTACTACTGTATTAATTATTTAAGTTTAACAAAAGGAAAAAGCATTTTTTAAAAGTGAAATACTTGGTTGCATTATTTAATCATAATTTTATCAAATTCATCATTGTTCTTAATAAAAATTAATTACCCCTAACAAATTTTGCAATTAAATTCAACTCAAATAGTTGCAACTTTAAATAAACTTTTTTCTTTTCAGGATAAGTTTTTCATAAAATAATAAGTTATTATCTTAATTTCATTAATTAATTTATCACTGATTGTTAATAATTAATACCCCGAAATTAAAAGTAAGAAAATACCAACATTAAATAATAATTTATTATCAATCCAAATTTTAATATTATTTTTATTTGTTTAACTATATTTGGACCTCTAAATTAAATAATAAATTAATTAATTAAATTATTTTTAACAATCATTTAATATTTCAAATTATATTTTTGAATTATATATTAATAAATAATTATCTTCATTACATGGCTAATTGAAAATAATTTACCTCAAATTTGATTTCGTATACTTCAAGATTTTTTTATTCATTTCAAAATTTGGATTTATAATTTAGGGAAATAATTAATAAACTTTTTATTTTATATCAAGACAATTTTAAAATTTCACCCAACGACCAAATTCACTTAGTATTAATTCAGAATTAATTTACTTCATAAAATAATTTCAAGTTTGTTCTTTTCCTAAAATTTATTGAAAAATTTTTCAAATCAAGAACCTTTTTAATTTTAATACTTTTAGAAATACATTTTTGAAAAATCTGAAAAATATTGAATTTATTTATATTATTCTAAATTATAGATTTTTTTTTCAACCAAAAACTTCACCATATTCAAAAACATCGTGGATAGAAAAACTAACAAATTGATAACTCACCATATTCATATTAATTCTTAATTTACGAGGGAAATCTTACTGTCATACCTTGTCAATAACTTCAACAATAGTTAACCTTTTAATTACCATCCACACACTTATTAAATATTAAAAAAAAAAACCTGGCAAATTAAAAGATAGTACATCTTGCATTTACATAAACAAAAAGGAAGCAAATCATTTTATCAATCAAATTTCTTTTTTTTCCTTTAATTATTCAAACTGGAACTCAAAAACAAAATTGTGTTTCGTAAAATTTAACCCTTGTTACATTACAACAATTACAAAAATAAAAATTAACAAATTTGTCAAACAAGTCTCATTAAATTGAAGTGTTTCAAAACTTGAATTGACATAAATCTGATAGTACACATATTTGGTCTAAAATAAAGATTCAAAACCATTAATTATATTTCACCCATCATATCAACATCAGAACGATTAAACTTTTTTAAATTGTTGTTACTTTTTAAAACAAACATAAATATAAAATAGGAATCTGTATTGCTTATTAAATTTTAGTTCAAAAGACTAAAAAATTGGATTCTTCAATTTTGAGAAAATTTTAAAAATGAAAGCACCTTCACCATCTTATTCAAATTCAAGTAAAATATCCAAATCTTCAAGTGAAAGTCTTGAGTCTCAACCTATATCACTGGGAACTGATTATACAATTGAAGAAGATAAATATCATTCATCTTCATCTTCATATAGTAGTAACAACAGCAATAACAACAGGAAACATAAAAATTATAGTAGTCGACCAGCTAAGAACCACAATTATAATGATGAAGATTTTAAAAATTATAATATGAATAATAAAGAATCATCACAACCTAGTCTTTATGAAAAACAAAATCATCAATTTGATGATACTGAAAATCAACATTACCAACAAAGAAGACCAAGCAATAGCAACGAACAACAACCCAAAAATGATTTAATTGCCTCATTAAACGAATTCATATTTATTGAATCAAACACAAATGATCTTGGTTATTGTAATTTTCCAGTTGTACTTAAGATCCAAATTGAATCTCAACCATTTGAAGAAGAAATTAAAGATCTTGTATCTGAATACCCAAAATTATCAATTGTTGAAGAATTTATCAATACACTTAAATATTTTATTATCAATTTCAAATCAAAATCAAGTCTAGATGATTTCATATATAGGTTATATGATGAAAAAATTCCATTCGAATTGGATTATTCTAAATTTGTCTCACATCCTGGAGTACTATTTATTAAAAACTTATCGAGTGAATTAATATTTGAAATGGATCAAAATGAAAGTTTTAATGGTTCGACTGAATTTTTAACTATCACACCTAAATCAATCAATAATAATAGTAACAATGAACAACATAAATTGTATGAGTTTTTGATTGACAATTGTTATTTTAAATCTTTACAAGAATTAAAAATTTTCAACAACAATGATTTGAATAACAAGAATAACTCTGACAGTAAATTATCAAATTCAAATAATACAAATGCTTCATCATCAGCTTTTGCAATTGTTAAATTTTCAAATTATTTGGATGTTGATATTTTGATTGAAAAATTTAATAGACATACTCCAAACATATTCAATGAAAACCAATCAATACCATTGTTCTTGAACAAATACCTCAATAAAAGGGAAAGATCATCTCCATTTGGTAATAAAGGTATAATTCAAAGTTCAAATAATAACATTCAAACTAATTTATTATCAAGATCTTCAATAAATTCAAATAATTTAGTTAAAAACTCCTCAAATGATAATTTTAATTTAATAATATTGGAAAATTTGAATAATTTCTTATCAATTGATGAACATAATAAGATGACTTTGGAAAAATTTATTGAATTCTTAGATGTATTTCAAAAATTCGGTAACATAATTGAAAGTATTTATTTCCCATTTGTTCAAGATGATCAAGAAGCTAATAGTGGTGCTGAAAATCCGACTTTAAAAAATGTCAAGTTTTTTGATTTTGGGTACATCAAGTTCAAATCAAATGTTAATTTGATGGATAATACTTTGAGAATATTGTACTATTTGAATGATTTAAAATATGATGAATTTATGTCATTGAATATTAAGGATTTACCTTCGTTGTTGGAAGATAAAGATATTGAGTCAACAAATGATAACAAAAAATTAAATGGCGAAAATCATGAAACTGATAGTGGTGATGATAACGACAAAAACAATGAAAACGATAATAAACCTGTCAGTAATGACAAATTATCAATAACTATAGCTCAACATAAACACAATCATTATTTATTCAGTCAAGCAAATCAATTTTATTTATCATATAACAATGGAGCAAATTTACATTTGAAACAAAATCAACAACAATTAAATCAAACTGACCAACAATCACAATCTAATCAATTAAATATTCATATTAATTATCCAAATCCAATACATACTATAAATACCTTTTTAAGAAGTTTAAATTATCAAGAAACTAATATTTATGTGAATAATTTATCAATAGTTTTTGCAAATGATGATTTAAATTGGGAAAAATTTTGGAAACAATTTGGTGCTATAAAATCTGCAAAAATTATTAAGCCTCAATTTTATAATCAACAACAACAATTAAATAAACAAGATGGTAGTACTGAGCAATTGAATAAAGATTCAGAGGATAAAGATTATGAACAAATTAAGGATGATAAAGTTGGTAGAGAGTCAGAGGGTTTAAATGACGAAGGTGATGAAGAAGAATCTGAACAAAAATCTGGTCGTATTGGTTTCATATTTTATGAATCATTCAAGATGGCGATTAGAGCTATATTGATGACAAATAATAAGATAATTCATATAGATAACTTCAATCCAATGATTATTCAATCATCATTTGCTATTCAAAAATCAAGTAACAACAATAATAATAACAATAATAGTGTCAATACTAATTTTAATCATAATAGTCAGCACTTGGCCAATAACTACAATTCACCATATAATAACAATACTGGTGTTAGTCATTTTAATTATAAGTATAATTTGCCATTAAATTATCTTCATTTGAATAATCATCAACAAACTCCGTTACCACACCATGTACCAAATCATAATCATTATTCAAAGTATAATAATTACAGTAATCAATATACTCAGCAACAACCTTTAAATTCACAACAACCTCAGCCAAAACCAGTGACTACTTCAATAAATCCAGCTTTTGAATTATCATCAACTTCACTGAACAATCCAACCCCAACTTCCCAAAGTTTGAATATAAACCCAAGTTTAAACCCATCAACAGGTTATAACAATTCAATTTATTACACTTATCAACCAAGTATTCCATATTATTACGGATATCATCCAAATCCCTACCAATATGGAGCGTCAACAAATAATTCAGTTTTAAACAATTACATTATATCAAATGATGATCAAACCTACCCCAAAATTGCTAATTCTCAGACAATTCCTAAAAAGATCAATGGAAAAGAAAAAGAAAAAGATAATAAATCAAAACCTATTCGTCAACAATCCTTAACTAGTCATCATCCTGTTTTCACTAATTATTTATTACATGGACAACATCAAAATGGTTCTGGGGGAAATGCAGGTTATCCTTTACCTTATTATTTTGAACCTGGTCACTCATCAAATTTAAACCAATAAATTTGGTGTCATAGTTAGGGTAATTCGATCTTTGGATATTTTAATAATTAATAATTTGAATTTGGATACTTCAAATCACTCTCACTCTTTACTCCATCGCTCTAACTTTCATTTCGATCCTACAAGATTGATAAATAGAGTATTGACAGATTTGTTATTCATGAAAACGTGCATTATAAACAAGTAGATAAATAAATTCGTCTATAAAGTAGGTGGGCCATCAGCAGCAACTTCATCTCTCTTCCTAGGCAAAACCTTAGACTCAAACCCCAAACTTGGTGTTTCTTCTTCTTCGATGTCATCAATAGGTTCAACAGCTTCAACTTCTTCAATATAATGCTTAAGCATACTTTCAATTCCATTTTTCAAAGTTATCGAACTTGAATCACAAGATCTACAAGCTCCTTTTAACTTTAAGTAAACTGTTCCTGTATCTTCATCAAATTTAATAAATTCTATATCTCCACCGTCGTCTTGAATTGCTGGTCTTATTCTTGTAAATATTAATTCTTTTATCATTGATACTACTTCATCATCTTCTTCATTTAATTTTAAATCGTCACTTAGTTCAGTCTCGTTAATTATTGGTTCTCCGTTTGTTAAAAATTCAGTAAGTATTGAAAATATTTCAGGTTTAAGTATTGACCATTCGTATTCGGGAGTTTTCTCCACCGTAATGAAATTTGAACCAAACATGATTGTTTTTATACCATCTATACTAAATAATTTAACGGCTAATGGTGATGAATGAGCTTCCCTTCCACTTAAAAACTCTACTGTTTCATTCTCACCTAGAATCTGCATTGATGGAAGAAATTTTAATGCTTGATCATTGGGAGTTTCTGATGTTTGGATGAATAATGATCTTTTTGATGAGAGATATGGTGATGATCTGATTGGATTTATTAGGTTGGCGTTTTTTGATAGCACTTTTATTGAAATAGTATTATTGCTGTTGCTTCTGATGATTCTGGGCAATGTTCTACTTAGTGATCTGAACATTTTTTACTTATATGTAGATTGTATTTGACTAGTTGTAGATTTTATTTGGTCTGAGTACTAGTGAAGTGAAATATTTCTAGAATTTTTTAAATTTAATATTCGCGTAATGCGCTTCAAACGGGCCCTAGTATTTTCTCAAATTACATCATAATAGAAATCAGTCTTACATGAAACAATCTATTAACTGAATTAATTTATTAGCGTGATTATTGTCCTATTCAAATATTCTATTTATCATCTTGATACAAGATCTTCTCAAATATAGAAGCAGCACTTTCCTCAAATTTACTATTACTTGCATTACTATCTTTAGCATTTTCATCATTTGTAGACATACTATAATCCAACTGTAATTTATTCTCAGCAACCATTAACATATTAGTCTCAACTGTCTTTTCAGTGATGAGCTTGTACACAGTAACTTCTCTCAATTGTCCAACTCTATGTGCTCTATCTTCCGCTTGCTTGTCATCGTGTGGATTAAATGATTGATCGAATATGATGACGTTGTTTGCTGCTACTAAGTTGATACCAAACCCACCTGCTTTTGTTGATAGTAAAAAAATGGGTATTTGTTGATCTTCATAAAATAAATCTATAGTTTCTTGTCTTTCTTCGACTTTTGTCGATCCATCTAATCTAACGAATTTGAAGTTGAATATTGATAATACTTTTTCTAAAATGTCTAAAACTTGAGTGAATAATGAAAAAATCAATACTTTTTCTTTCTTCTTATTAATAATTATGTCTAAAATTTTCTTCAATTCTTTAACTTTACCACTATCTAAGTACAATTCCTCATCTAATTTCCATTTAGATAAAGTATGATGAAATCTAACACAAAGTCTATCCAATTCAAAATCTGACATGACTTGCATATCCTCAAATATAAAAGTTTGATTAGCTTCAACATATTCAGGTTCATTCATTATTGCTTTCGCCATCAATTTTAATTTGGAGTCGGGATATTGAGTTCTAAATAATAATGGATGTAATGCAGCTTTTCTTAATTGCATCAAAACGTTAGACGATGTTGGGATTGGGTCAGATTTGTTGAGCTTTGCGACTTCTTGTTGTGACAAGTTTTTCCTTCTAATTCTTTCTTTTCTTATCGTTCTTCCTTTTTCCAAACAATCAAAATAGAGTTTTGATTGATCTGGTGTTAACGTACAGTTGACAATTTCATGACTTTTAGCAGGTAAATGTTGTAATACTTGATCTTTTCTTCTTCTTAATACAAATGGTGTCATCATTGTCTTGGCGTTTTTAATGGCTTGCATTGATAATAATGGATTATATTCTTTTGTAGATGTTTTTTTGTTGTCTGATATAGTACTTGCTTTTTGTTTGAATATACCAACTAAATCTTCTTTCTTCTCATTGAAAACATGAGGTAATATAAAAGCAAGTAATGATATTAATTCTTTCAAATTATTTTGTAATGGAGTACCAGTTAACAACAATCTAAAATTACCTTTCAATTTCATCAACTTGTTGTATCTTTCAGATTGTGAATTTTTTAATAAATGACCCTCATCGTAAACAATAACATTAAAATTTTGATATTTTAAAAATTTAGCATCTTGTGGAGATCCACAAGCCATTGAATATGTAGTAACTAAAACTTCATAATTAACATCTTGTAATTCATATCTTAATTCTTCTCTTTCTTTTTGTGTACCATAATAAGCTTGAACTTTTATATCGGGACAAAATTTATTGAATTCTCTTATCCAGTTTTCAATAGTTGATGCTGGTACAACGATTAAATGTGGAAATGCTTCTCCTTTAGCTTTTAAGTGGGCTATAAATGCAATAACTTGACATGTTTTACCGAGACCCATTTCATCTGCTAATATACATGATAATTTGTTTGTATACAACAAATTGATCCAGTTAATACCAGCTTGTTGATAATTGTTTAAAGTAATGTCATCAGCTAATAATGCAGGTTTATGTTTGATATATTTTAATCCTTTCTTTTTAACAATCATCAAATCATCATTATCATCATCTTCATTTGCTTTTTCTAGTTTCTCTTCATCATCAATATTTTCAATTGGATCTAAATCAACAATATCTAATTCTCCGGAATCTCCAGTTGCCGTAACTCCCCACTCTTTCATTTGATTTGAGATTATATCACCATATTCAGAACATTTTTTGATTAATGAATCAATAGCTTTATAACCTTTTAAACTTTGTTCAGTTTGTTCAATCATTTTCATACCAATTTTTTTCTTTCTACTGTTTTTGGCAACAGTATCTGGTGTAAAATCATTTTCTGAAATCTCATAAATAGTGTTAAATGGTCTTTGTTTTATAACAAGTTCAGCAGTATCTGGATCTATACCTGCTATTTCAACTATATCATCAACTGGTGCATTATTTATAAACTCCAAGATTTTGGCATCTATCGATGTAAGACCATCATATGAGTCAGCATCTAGGTCAGCATCAGACATCGAATCACTTGCATTGTCATCTTCTAGTATGTCTTCATCATCACTAATTGTAATAACTTTTTTCGAATTTGGTATATTATTTGCTCCAGGTTGTAAACTAAATTTAAAATGTTTCTTCTCCATTCTTGCTTTCTTCATATTTAGTTCCAATTGTCTCTCCAGTTCTTCTAATTCATCCATTTGTGAAGTTGAACCATTATTTAAACTTGTAGTACTACTATTATTACTTAATCCTTCTTTAAAACTAAATTTTGCACTTAATGAATTCGGAGCAGGTATTGGAGATACTGAACCAGAATTTGAGCTATTTAAATCTGAACCCCTAACTAATTTTCTTCTCTTGTTGTTGGTATCTGATAATGAACCTAGTCTACCAAATGAACTAATTGTAGGTTGATGAGTTTTAGGTTCTGGATTTCTATATTTATTTAAAATTGATTGTTTTGATTTAACTTCAACTCTTGTAGATTGATTATTATCTTTCATTGGTGAGATATCCTCTATTTTAGTCCTTGCTTTGCCTTTTGATCTCGTAGGTAAATCATCATCTTCATCATCTTCAACCTCCACAGACGCTGATTTTTTAATCGATTTAGGTTTGAAAAAATCAAATGGATCAGTATCACTCAATTCTTCATCTGGTTCTTCTTTCTTCCTTAAACTTGCTTCATAATCTTTCTTGAACTGTTCTTCTTTAATCTTTTGCTTTAGTAATGCTTCATCTTTACGTTTTTGTTCTTCCATTTGCTTTTGTTTCTCCAAATATTCAGTATATGGGAAATTTTCTTCCAAGTATTTTGTAATTTCTCGAAGATTACCCTTTCCTTTAACGAACGCTCTAAAAATGTCACCTTCACTTACATAATAGAATTTCTTTCTAATTAATGGAAAATTTGGTTGTTCTCTTATTTTTTGTCTAGTTCTTTCTAAATTTTGTAGTTTTTCTTGTTCTAATTTTGTTGATAAACTTGGTTGTTGTTGAATGGTGGTTGTTGAAATATCATTAGTTGATGAATTTGGAGATGAAGTGATTTTTATTGGTGATGACGAAGGAACTTGTACTTGATTACCTTGATTTTGTATGGGAGTTTTGTTCACATCATCTCTATTTATATTGTTACCATTGTTATTATTATTATACCAACTCATCCCTCTTGCACTGACTATTGATCAGGTTGATAATTCAATGAAAAAGAACTATTAAACAAGCAAATATTATGTTGTAAAGTAGTTGATGTAATAGAAACTAATTTTCAGATCATAGTAAACAAATAAATATTTTTCAAATTTACAAAGCAATTTTTATCTTTTATTCTTTTATTTTTGTAATGAGTTCAATTAAATCATAATATATTATAATTAAGTTTATTTGACTGACAGTTTCCAGTTGAGAAAATGTAGAGAATAAATTTGGTTTGAATTTAATTATGAACTTGTTGAACACTTAATGATTTATCTCATGATTATTACTCAGAAGCATGTTCTATACTTTATACTAAGAATTCTATTAACAAAATTAGTTCCTAATTAGGACGCGTTTCATGAAACAAAACAAATTTAATACAAAAGATCAAAAACCATTTTCAGCACAAGTATTATAGCTACAGTCCTCTACAAAATTAAGGTAATAATCAAGATTTATTAAACTACTATACTTTTGTAAAACTAATTAAAGGTTATAACCATTCTATCAAAGAAGGAAATAAACTAAAACTTACTGAAACTAAAAAAATCACAAAATATTTTCAAATACCCCCCAAAAAACTTTTTAAAAAACTGAACTTTTAAACATCATAATTTCAAACACCTATATCAAATCTAATACCAAATTTATCATATTTATTTCTCATTATCTCTTAAATACCATTGTTGAATTTAATACCAAATTCATCATATTTATCTTTCAAATAATTTTCATCATTTAAATATTTTAAATCAGTAACTGGTCTTTCACCCATAACACTAAGTCTATAAGCATGTCTAACAACAGGTTCATTAAAATCAACAACTGGAGAGTGGACCACAGTTGAATTTGACCATATACAGACCGCATTTGGTTCCCATCTTACTCTAATTTGTAAATCATGAGCACCTTCAATATGATCATATAAAAATTTCAATAAGTAATCACTTTCTTCTTCTTTCAATTCAACTATTCTTCTACCAAATTCTTTATTCACATAAAGATGTTTTTGACCAGTAATTGGATTTGTTCTTATAATAGGGTGTATATTAGTTTCTGGTTCTCTTCTTAATATTCCACCTGCTTTTTTATTAGCTTGTGCTTGTTCAACTGATGAATGTAAAATATGTAATCCTTCTAATCTTTCTCTCATTGCTGGACTTAATCTATTATATGCTTCAACAGTATTTGCAAATAATGTATCACCACCACCACCTTCAGGTAATTGTAAACATGAAAATAAAGTTAATTGTAAAGAATTTAATGAATATGAACAATCACTATGCCATGATATTGAATTTGTTGAACTTGCAAAAACTGAATCAATTTCTTGTTGCGAAGCACCTCTGAAAGTAATATGCATTTGAGGGAAATTTTCAGGTGATCCTGATGTTGGATGAATATGTAATGGACCAAAAAATTTCATAAATTCAGTTGCAAATTCTGGACCTTTATCATTAAAATCTTGATTTTTAAATACTACAACTCCTCTTTCTGCAACAAATCTAGCAAGGTCTTGTTTTTGTAAATCATTTAATGAACTTAATTGTAAATTAGAAATTTCTGAACCTAATTTTGGAGTTATTCTATTAACTTTAGCTTCAGTACCTGCAGGAAATAAATTCTTGTAGTTGATATCACCTTTTACACCAGGATCATTATATTTTTGAAATTTATAAGTTGGAAATTTTTGTAAAGGATTCCATGTTGGTAAATATTCTGGATATTTAGCTAATGTTGCATTTTCTTTACTAACTGTAAATGAACCATTTCTTGTTTTACCATGATGTGCTGATTGGAATTGTGATGCATCATATTTTTCATCATCTATTTGAATTGGAACTGGAGCCATTTTTGATAAAATGTGAAGAAAGAAAGTAGTAATCACCGCTTGATAGCAAACTCAAAAATGTGGGAACACATTATTTATATATATATAATTCTATTAAAAAGTGTCGGATCTTGGTTGTGGATTTTTGGCTGCAAAAAAATAAATTGTGGCTTTCATTTAGTCAGCAACCGAAAGCAAAATTGAGTAAAGAATAAGAAGTAATTAGAAGTAAGAAGTAGATGCGAGGAACGGACTTGAACTATTTGATATGTTTATTTAATGTTACATTTTATATTAAAGAGCCTTCAATAATGGTACAATTAATTGAATTTTTATATTATTGTGAAGACTTGATTACAAAATTTGAATAAAACATTGAGCTCAATCAAGTTTTTATGTGTTTGTGTAAATAACTGAGAAGCAAATCAAAAAAAGTTACACACGCTTACCTTAACCGTTTGAAGTCTTAAAAGTTTAGAATATCTACTAATCCAGTTAACACCTGAGACTACTTACTATTTTTCATCAGAAAAGCTTCGGTTATTTGGCTGTTCAAGTATTGTTTCAAATCTTGTAAAATTCACTATCACGTGAATCCTGTACTAAATTAGTCTGTGTTTTCTTGTTACCTCTTCCTCCTACACATCAGATCTTTAATAGCAAACTATTCTTATAGCAAAATTCAACTAATTAGTTCTAATTACGTATTTCAATATAGCTTGACTTTATAGATCAAGACTTCAGAGGGTTTATTATTGTTAATTAACTAAAATCACGTGAAGTATCACGTGTTTGTGTCTAGTCCGGATGATTATGTATGTGAAATGTACGTTACAAATTTCAAATCTACTACTTCTGACCTTACTTTAGCAACAAATTAACACACCCCAAGGTATAAATGATTTAATGTACCAAATTCTATCATGTGGTTCAAATGGTCAATATCAACTAGGTCAAGGTAACGATGAAGATCAATTTACTTTGAGAACTTGTGAATTTTTACAAGATAAAGAAATATCAACTACTATCTATTCCAAACCTTTAAAGATATCTTGTGGTGGGAATCATACTTTGATATTACTTGAAGATGGAGATGTATACAGTTGTGGAAATAATGAATATAAACAAATTTGTCAAGAAGATAAAGTTCAATCAATTTTCAAGAAAATTGAATTTGAAAAGAAAATTAGAAATATTTCGTGTTGTTGGGATTCTTCATTTTTAGTTACTGAATATAATGAAGTATATAGTTGTGGACAGGGTCTAAAGGGAGAATTAGGATTAGGTTTACAAACTACTTCAGAGCCAGAGTTAAAATTAGTTAAAAAATTCGATCACAACGTTATTGATATAAAATGCGGGATGAATCATGTTATAGTCAAGTTAGATAATGCACAATTATACGGTTGGGGAAATTGTAGAAAAGGTCAATTAGGTGAAACATCAAAAAAATTGATAAAACGAGGATCAATTTGGGAACCTGTACTATTACAAATGCAACCAGTTGCAGTTGAAGATTTTTTGGAAGTTGGTAGAGAATTCACTATTATTACATCAAATGGACAACCATATGTGTATGGGAAATTTTCAGATGATGGTTTACAGAACCAAATGAAAGATATGAAAGATATTGGACAAATAAAGACAATGTGGGCATCAATTCATTTTAAAGAAGTTTCATCTAACTCAATTAAATCATTTGGAGTGGATAGTCATGGACAACTATTCAAATATAATATACCAGAATCAGATTCAAAAGGTTTTAAATTTGAAGTAGGAAGTGAACACGGTTTACTACAGCAAAACAATAAATTATACGCATGGGGTTGGGGAGAACATGGCAATTGTGGTCCATCTTTAACAGGAAACCCCAATACTTTTAATTATTTGAATCAGTTGTTTCCCAACAAAGAGTTTTTTGATGGTAAGATTGTTTATTTCACAGGTGGTTGTGCAACAAGTTGGGTATGTATAGAACTTTAAATAATAAATCGTAATATTAGTGTTGAAAAAAAATGTAACGAAGTATCTTCTCCATATTCATCTATTGGCTTAGTAAAAGACACGAAAGATGGAAAATATGTTCAACGTAGTTTATTTAGGATTAATCATGTAATTTTTAATACTTTCTCTAGAATTAGAAAAAAATATTAAAAATCGGAACTTGATATTTCAGTTGGTTGTTGAGCACCAAGTTTTGATCATCCCATTAAGTATCATTAAGTAGGCAAATCCATTTCGCCTCTCTTATTGATAGACTTTTGCTCCTAATACTCTCAATTTCATTGATCATTAAATAATCTTGAAAGTAAGAAATGAATTGTAAATATTTTGAAATCAAATTTTTCATTCTTCTCATTTCGTAAATTTTAATTACACAAAAATCTTTATTTTTTAGAACCATTTAGATTTGAAAGAAGCAAACTTACATTACAAGTTTTGTTATTTAAAGAAAAGGTGCAACTAAGAGTTGAAAATATAACCCACTACTAAGAACATACCATTAATACACCAATACAACGATTAATCCCAGTCAATTGATACCTATTTCCGTCAAAAAGTCATACAAATCACCTCAACCCCTAAAGTATATAAGTCAAACAAATCAATATCATAATGAGTATATTTGGAGCAATATGTCTGGGAAGACCAATGATATTAGCAGAACAAGTAGATCAAACAAAATTTGTAATAAATATCCACAATGCATCAAATATTTCATATATAACAATATTTATATTACCAAATTCTCAATTTGTTGATATAAATTTCACTGCATTAATATATTTCCAATTACCACAACAACAACAGCAACAACAACCTGAATTTAAACTTTTAGGTGGTATAAATCCGGCAAAACCATCTGCTATATATAAGGTTAATAATTTAACTAATACAACTTCTACACAAAATTCAGATAATATAGATTTAGATATGAATGATCATGGACCAATTGATTTAAATGATTCAGTAAGTATAAATATAGGTATATCAATTGAACCAACACCACAAGCAGAGCAATTAATTGCTCAATCTAAAACACCAAGTACATCCTTAGTGCCAACTAAACAACCTCAACCTAAATCACCAAATGATACTGCTGTATTAGCTAATAAAATTGTAGGAAATGCTTATAATTATTTAGCTAGTTTTATTGATAATCAAGGAAAAGTTCCTATAAAGGCTTTTGATAATTGGTGGGATAAATTTAAGACTAAATTACAAAATAATCCAAATTTTTTAAATGAAATACAGGAATAATGAAATAAATTGTAAGTGAGACTAATGAGGATACGAAAATATAGGAGTACTTAGTTTATGACATATATACAATTACAATGTATGCTACTATAGCACCCTTGGCAACTTAGTAAATTTATGGCATATCACACACACATTAAATTACAATTTCAGCAACTAAATGATAAATTGTAAGTTCAGTCATTCTAATCTTAATCTGAGTTATAATAGATCATTTACTAATCCCCAATCTACTCTATACTAGTTCCATGCTAATCAATGTAAAAAAAATTTAATTAAAGTATCTACATACCAAATATAGTAACTAATGCGGCTGATCATCTCTTTCCATAGTTAAAAAAAATAATAATTGTGGCATAGAAAAAAAGAAATTCTTCAAAACCCTCCGAAGAATTTTTTTTATTTATAATCTCAATAAATCATATATCTATACCACAGAATTTTTTTACCAATTCAATTTAAAGATTTTTTTTTAACAAAGGTTCAATTTATTCAATTCATTTACTTAATAAAAAGTCCAACCTTTTTTAAAAGTTTAAATTCATCAAATTAATAACAAAAGAAGAAAAGTCCAACCTTTTTCATTTTTTTTGCAATTGAAAAACCACACTGAAAAAATTTTTTAACTGTAATCACTAATCAACTACAAAAAATGACTATTGAATCAACTACTAATTATTCATTTGGAACTAGAGCTATTCACGTCGGTGCACCAATTGATCCAACAACAGGTGCAGTTATCGAACCAATTTCATTATCTACAACTTTTGGACAATCTGAACCTTCAAAACCTTTAGGTATTTATGAATATTCAAGATCAGCTAATCCAAATAGAGATAATTTTGAACAAGCTGTTGCTTCTTTGGAAAGTGCCAAATATGCCATAGCTTTATCTTCAGGTTCTGCTACAACTGCATTAATTATTCAATCATTACCTGTTGGATCACATATTATTTCTGGTGGTGATGTATATGGTGGTACTCATAGATATTTTACAAAAGTTGCAAATACTCATGGTGTTAAAGCTACTTTTGTTGGAAACTTGGTTGAAGATTTAGAAAGTAACTTAACTGAAGACACCAAATTAGTTTGGTTGGAAACTCCATCAAATCCAACTTTACAAATCACTGATATTTCTAAAATTAAAGAAATTGTAACTAAACATGAACAAAAAACTGGGAACAAAATTATAATAGTTGTAGATAATACTTTTTTATCACCATATATTTCAAATCCATTAAAACATGGTGCAGATGTTGTTGTTCATTCAGTTACTAAATATATTAATGGACATTCAGATGTTGTAATGGGAGTATTAGCAACTAATAATGATTTATTACATGATAAATTTCGTTTCTTACAAAATGCAATTGGATCAATTCCATCACCTTTTGATTCATGGTTAGCTCATAGAGGTTTAAAAACATTACACCTTAGATTAAAACAATCATCTAATTCAGCTCAAAAAATTGCAGAATATTTATCACAATCACCATACGTTTTACATGTTAATTATCCAGGTTTGAAAACTCATAAAAATCATGATGTTGTATTAAAACAACATAGAGATGGATTAGGTGGTGGTATGATATCTTTTAGAATTAAAGGTGGTGCTAAAGGTGCTTCTGTATTTACATCATCAACTAAATTATTCACATTAGCTGAATCTTTAGGGGGTATAGAATCATTAATTGAAGTTCCAGCTATAATGACTCATGGTGGTATACCAAAAGAAGAAAGAGAATCTAATGGAGTATTTGATGATTTAGTTAGAATCTCTGTAGGTATTGAAGATACTGATGATTTATTAGCTGATGTTGAACAAGCTTTACAAAAAGTTAAAAGTTTGTAAGTTTGATAATTTATAGATAAATTTTTTTCATTATTTTTCAAATTTGATAAATATTTATAGAAACTACTTAATATTGTATACTTCAAGATTATTTAATATTTTAATATTTAATACATATAATGATTTTAAATTTTTAACTTACAATTGTAGAGCTTGATGATTAACTCTATCTATCTTATCGTTATAAATATTTGAATTAATTCGAGCTACCAATTAAGTCAAAATAATATTAAGAGGTAATTGCTGTTCTTTTTAAATTACAATAATTATTCTATTTAATTCTTCAACCAACTCAACTTCAACAACTCAATTAAAGAACATACTTTAAACTCAGAGTGTTACTAAGGAGGTAGATAATGAAGAAAGCAATAATAATATCAATTTTACTCCAATTACTAAACTTGGTCAAATCAACACACATAGAAGAAGAATTAATCTGCCCCAACCCACAAAATCCACAAGATTGTTACCCAAAATTATTTGAAGCAACATCAAACTGGCAAGAAATCAAACAAGGTCAAGAAATTCCTCCTGGTTTACACGTAAGATTAAATATGGATACTTTGAAAAAAGAAGCTAAACTCATGTCACCCGAAGATGAAACGGAGCCACAAAATGAATTAATTGTTGGCGAAACAGAAGAACAAGAGCAAGAACCTCAACAAGAGTCACAACCGGATCAAAAAATACTAGATTTAACCAACGAATTACTCAAACACAAATCTGGTCATAAATCAAGAGTCAAACCTGAAGACATGTCTGAATTTGACTCAGCTATATATGAAGTTGAAGAATATAACCACTCAAATACCGAAGATCAAAAACTTGTTACTGCATTAGATACTTTGGAAGAATTATGTCATGATATAGAATTAGGTGTTAAAATCACTTCTAATCATCAACTCATTGCAAAATTATTATCTATAGCTTCAACAACATCCAATTCCGAAATTTCTGAAAAATCTTATAATATTATTGCATCTTCATTACGAAATAATCCAGAAGCCGTTTTAAGTATCCTCCATTCAGAACCAAATATCTTAGATGAGTTATTCTCAGCAATTGCTTCAACTACAAATGATACAATCCAGAAGAGAATTTTAGGCATAATTCAAGCATTAATCCAAAACGACAACTTCAAGTCAAAATTCTCTAATCTCAATGACAAAAATTCAGGTATAAGCAAATTAATCAACTTATTTCTTCAATTAGGTAAATCATCACAATCAAGATGTATAAACATCATTAACGACTTAAACCTAATCACAAAGTCAAACGATCGAAGATCATTAGAAGACACAGATCCTTCTTCCAATTTATCAACTTTCCTTCAATCATTATTTACTGAGAACAAACTCTCCGATCAAAATTTCCAAACCCAATTCAAAAACCTAGTTGACCTTCATTCAGATAATAAACATCTCAAACCTTCAAGAAATTTCTTAAATTGGTTAGCTGAAGAAGTCGAAACTCGTAAAGAAAGCAACAATAAATTAAAAAGAGATTTGGATCATATCGATGATGACTTAAAAAAAGATATTGAGTTTGATGAATTTATGCTTAGAGTTAGACATGAAGTTTTTGGGAATCCTATGGGAATGAGGAAAGCTATAGCTGATGAACTATAGATTTTACATAACTATAATAGACGAATTAATTATTGATCAACTACATCTGACTTCTTATTTCACTGACTTCATTAAAAGATATTGTACATTAAATTAGATCCATCCTCTATAAAATAAAAACCTAATCGAATAAACCGAATCCCATATCATCATCAGATTCTTCTTTTTCTTCTTCAACTTCTTCAGCAGCAGCTTCTTCAGTAGCAGCAGCACCTCCACTTGGAGCAGCACCACCAGCAGCAGCACCACCAGTTGGTACACTTGATAATTTTTCATTACCTTCAGCAATTAATTCTTCAATATTTTTTCCATCTAATTCTGAAATTAATTTTTCAATTTTATCTTCTTCAATGTCTACTGATGCTGCTGAAAGAACTGATTTGATGTCTTCTGCTGTTGGGGAAGTTTTTCCTGCGCTTACTAATAATAAATATGCTGCTAAGTATTTCACTTGAAATATTGTTAGTATTGTTGACTTAAAACAAAATGGTTGACTAAATTCTAGGGATGGTAGATAAAAAACTGATATCAAATGATAGTTAACGATCCAATTTGTAAACTTGAATTTCTTCCTAGGTCTAAGTACTTTACTCTCTTGTTGTGCCTTAATCATATTCTTGATTAAGCTTTATTTGAACAAACTTTCAAAACATTCTTGCGGACCTTTGGATTCTTGGAATTTTTTTAAAACATATCGCAAATAATGCTAATTTTGCGTGAACCATAGCTTGTTTGATTAATATCATTGGATCCTTGAAAATGATTTGAATATTCCTATTTAAATCCTATTAATTGTTATCTCTTTTAACTGAATCTCTCACTATTTATCTCCAAAATGATTTGATACGTGAATTCATAGAGTTTTATCACCCAGACCATAGTTTACTTGATATTTGAACATACTTTTTGCTTTATTGTTGTTGGTTAATTAACTAGCTAATTAGTTGTAATTTTTCACTTTTGTTAGTAGAAAAAAAGTTACTAACAAATTTTTAACAGTCACAAGAGTCACATGACCTTTATTTTTTTGCTAAATTTGGCTAAACGAGCCGCATACCCTTTCAAGCCGCACAATAGCCTAATTTGGTCTTAAACTCTTCTCGATCATTTTGATCTAGAAATATTTACAACCAATTTAATATCATCTCAATATTCAAATTACTCCACAATTCATAGAAATTATTAGATACGATCAACAGAAATTATGGCAAAAGGTGGTAATAGTCATAGAAATACATTGAAAAACGACCACAAACCATTCAAATCAAAACATGCAACAAAAGGTCAATTAAAAAATCAATATAAAGGTAAAGTTGAAAAAACAACCACCAACAACAAACAAAACAAAACATTGAATAAACTCGAGAGAAAAAATTTATCTAAACAATTGAAAGATCAAAAAATTTTAGAAACTAAAATCACTAAAAAATTATTTGAAGGGAATTCAGGAGCTGCCAAAATCATCACAATAATATGTTTAACTAAAGATATATCTCCAGAAACTATAGCAAATCAATTGTTTAATTCAGAAGATCAAGAAACTAATATACAATTCTCACATCCATCAATCAACAACCTCAAAATCAATAAATTTAAAACAAACCTAAAGATAGTAATACCAGACCACAACAACATTTTACAAGTATTAGACAGTGCAAGAATATCAGATTTTATAATATTTGGATTATCAGCAACAAGTGAAGTAGAACCTGATTTTGGTGAGACTATATTACGTGCATTATTAGCTCAAGGTATAGGATCAGTTATTGGAGTTATCCCAAATTTAATTACTGCTTACCCTAAAAAGAATTTACAATTAGATGTAAAACAATCATTACAATCATTTTTCAATCATTTCTTTCCAGTGGAAGATAATAAATTATTTAGTTTGGAGAACGATTCAGAAAACTCAAATTGTTTAAGATATTTATGTCAAAAATTTCCACAACTGATAAATTGGAGAGATTCAAGAGGTTGGGTTGTTGCTGATAATTTATATGTTAATGAATCATATGATGGAATTATAGTGGAAGGTACTTGTAGAGGTACGGGGTTAAATGTTAATAGATTAGTTCATATACCAAATTATGGAGATTTTCAAGTTGATAGAGTTGAAAAAATTAAAAAGTCTACAAACTCAAAGAGAAATGAAATGTCAATTGATGAAGATATTGAAGAAGGATTTGTACCCAATGTAACTCAAGACTCTCTAGATGAATTGAATCCTATAAAAGATGAACACAACGAAAATGATGATATAATGTGGGAAGATGAAGATATGAATGATTTAGGAGTTAGATCAGAAGGTAAAATATATTTTAATGATGATGGAATTAAAACTAATGAACCTAAAAAAGTACCAAAAGGAACATCAGAATATCAAAGTAGATGGTTTGTAGATGATGTACTAGATGAAGACGCTTCAGATTTAGAGGAAGAACAACCAAGCATTGCGGAGGTAGAAGAAAATATAGATGAACAAATGGATCAAGATAATGAAACAATGTCAACTTATGCAGAATCAGAAATGCATATAGACTTATCACCAGAAGAAGAACAAAGACAATTAGAAGAATATAGAAATTTAGCTAAAGATGATTTAGAATTCCCTGATGAAATTGAATTACATCCCCATGATTTGGCAAGAGAAAAATTGAAGAACTATAGAGGTGTTAAATCTTTAGGTGGTTGTGATTGGGATGTCAATGAGGAAAATTCAGATAGACCTTTGGAGTGGAATGAATTATTTAAAGTTTCAAATTTCAAAGCTACTAAGAATAGAATAAATAAAGATTTTATCAAAAATATTGAAGTCCAATCTGGGACATACATTAGAATCTTCATAAAAGCACCAAAAGTCATAGCTACAAATTACAATACCACAAAACCATTTGTTCTTTTTGAATTATTACATGATGAACATAAATTAGCCATCACAAACTTCTCATTTGAAAATTGGGAAGAATATGAAGAACCTATCCCAAACAAAGAATCAATTATAGTCCAATACGGACCACGTAGACAAATCATTAGCCCATTATTCAATCAAGCATCAAATAACTCAAATAATGTTCACAAGCAAGAAAATTTCCAACATCAAGGTATGACAACAATAGCAACTGCAATAACACCAATCTGTTTCACAAACTCACCCGTAATTTATTTCAAAATGAATAACGAAAAAGTAGAATTTTTAGGAAAAGGAACCTACTTAGGAGGTGATTACTCACGAATAGTAGTAGAGAGAATAGTATTAACAGGTCATCCTGTAAAAATCCACAAAAACGTAGTTACTATAAGGTACATGTTTTTCAATGCAGAAGATATAAATTTTTTCAAAGCTGTTCAATTATTTACCAAAAGTGGTAGAACTGGATATATTAAAGAAAGTTTAGGAACTCATGGATATTTTAAAGCTACTTTTGATGGGAAATTGACTTCTCAAGATATTGTTGGGATGAGTATGTATAAACGTGTATACCCTGAAATGTCAAAGATGTTTATAGAATAGAAAATTAAATTAAATATATAACAAACTTTGCATAATAAACACATATGATGTTTTGAATAATAGACTATTCAAAATGTAGAAAGAGGTACACTTCAAATAAAGTTCCTTTAAAACCCTGTTATTTAGCTTCAGTAAACCATAATCAAAGTTATGAAGCACAACGGCTATTTTTTGTTTCACATTCTGATTTTTTCTCTTTTCGTAAAAAAAATAATCTAAAAAAGAAACATAAACAATTGTTTTCAATGAATTGGAAGGAGGCTTCTCCATTTTCTCTATAATTTTGATAGACATTTTTTGAAAGGGATGAGATGATGTTTTGATTAAATGCATGTCGATCAAAGTTAAAAACCTTATTTTTTCGAAATATATTTTTAGTATCACTTTGAAAAATTAAGTTACAGTAAAAACAAAATTGTTGTCGTTTTGTGGATTCAATCTTACTCGTAAATGTATATTCTATTAAGTCATAATTTGCGAAATCAAGATAATTTGTCCTAATTTACTTGGCATGCTCAGATCAGTTTTGTAAAACAAGTCTTTCTAATAGTTCAATAAGCTAAAGTACTAGCAATATCAACAACAGAAATAGTATATTGATTCTGTATTTATGTATTACTTGTTTTCCAATTGAATAAACCCAATTTACCATTTTTGGCTGATCTTTTCAGGCCTAAACATAAACAATACTTAATATTTTGGTTGTAAGTGAATAGAAGATTATGCACAATATTTTAATTATTATATATTTATTGTTCAATAAATTTGTTTCAAGATATTACACAAAACTAAATTTGTATGTAAGCATATACGTTATCACTACACAACTTAGATCAATTGAGGAATATTATAATTCGAATAGGCTGATACGCGAATCATTCTAGAAATTTAATAAGATGCCAGTTTAAATGGATCTAGAAATTTGCAAATTTTTCAATATAAATATGACTTACAAAAGCCTTCAAAATTTCAATCTTTGCAACTTAAATTTTTTTTCAGTTATACATATCATAAGTTTTATTTTCAAATTACATACTCATATTTGTACTGATTCAAAGACTAATACATCTATTACTACAGCTTCTTTCTTGTTATACATAAATTAAACCAACTAATATTCCATCGCTATGAATTTTTTATTTTTATTATATTGGTCATTTTTGTCAGTTGTTGTTTCAGCAAGTCCATCTTATTCTAATACAACAGTTATTGCAACTCAAGTCATAGAAACAGAATATGTTACGGTTTGTCCATCAACAACAATTATTACTGTTACTCATTGTGAAAATAGTCATTGCACTCCAACCACTATTTCGGTATCTGAATCAACTACTTTAACTTTAACTAGTATTTTGTGTCCAACTACTACGACTATCACTCAAGGTGGTACTACAACTACAAACAATGGTATTACTACAACTGCAAAAGCTACTACTACTGAAGAAGAAATTGAAGTTACAAGATTCATAGTTACAGATTATACAACTATTTGTCCAGAATCAACAATTTTAACAATCACAAAATGTTCAAATCAATTATGTCATCCATCAGTTACTACTATAACCGAATCAACAGAAGTTACAATTATAGGAGAAGTTTTGTGTTCATCAACTGTTACAGTTACAAGTCAAGAACAAATTCCAAGTTTCGATACTATTGTTGTCATACTTACTAGTGAACAAGTTATTGGTGGTAAAACCTCAACTATAACTGAAGCAAATGAAGTTATAACAACTATTCAAGGTGGTTTCACTACTGAAACTGTTTATTCATCAACTGAAGTTATTGAAATTGGTAAAACTGTTACTTCAACATATACATCATTAAGTCAATCCATAATTACAGAAATTCAAACTATCGAACATTTTACAACTACATTTCCTTCTGCAACTAATGTCATTATTAAAACTTGTGATGCTTGTAATCCAACTACCATATTAGCAACTCAAGGTCAAACATTATCTTTTGAAACAGTGATTGTATCTAACGAAGTTACTTCTTTTAATCCAGTTACAATTACAACTACAACTACAAATTCACCATGTCATACTTGTGGTAATAGTAACCCATCAATTCAACCTATTATTGGATCTGGCTCAGAATTAGGTAGTGGTTCATCAACAACTAATGGTATTATTACTGTTGCTGGCGGTAATTTGATTAAAATTGAATCTTATTTCTTTGGTTTGGTTGTTCTTTTAATTAGTTTTGTCATTTGATGATTAAAATGATTATTTACTTTCGGTTTCTTAGTTTTTCCATGATGATTTTTTGCTTTTACAATATAACACTTTCGGTTTCAAATTAATTATACTCAATCAAAACTACTGCTATACATTTAGATTATACATTTACTTTCTATTTTCTGAACTACATTTGTTTTTCAATCATTTCGGTCTATAGTTATATACAAATAAATTTAGTGAAGAACTATTTGTTTTAAACTTGTCTGCTCTGCGATTAAGGATGATTCATACATGTCCTTTTACTTTATTTGATTTGATATTTCATTTTCTAAAAATTTTTTAAACATGTAATATTATTTATAATATAACTTGATTTTTAGTTCTAAGTAAAACTATGATGAATTAATTCTTTTGGTTGCAAATCTTAAAAAAAAAAACTAATTAAAATTTGCAACACTTTTTTTTTTGACAACCAAAAACTTATGAGTTAATCATAGAATTTAAATCCTAATCAACAATGTATCATTATTTACTTAATAATAATCAATTTTATGATAGATTTACTTTTATTCAAACTTGTTTATATCCACTTAAAGTAAGTATCAACTTTGATTTACTTTATTATCAAATATACTAACAACTTACAGGGTTTAATTTATTTCTTTCAACAACCAAATCTTTGGTCATTATACTTAACAATATTAATACCGCAACTAATTATATTTTTAACAATCTATTCAATCTTCTTTTTAAGTTTATATCCAATTCAATCTACAATTTATACATTATTTATGGGCCCTATGGGAATTGTATTAGCTTGGTATTCATTATATCTGCAATCATCAAATATTTCACAATTTTTAATAACTATTTTATTAATTCCATATATTCAAAAAATTGTACTTGATGCTATTTTGTCAAAAGAATGTGTTAATGAGAATTTTTTAAAGTTTATTGATAATAAAAGAGATAGATATACTGGTGCCGATGAAAATATTTTGACGTTATATGCTAGAAAATTACAACGGTATATTTATGAAATTAAATATTTTTCAATCTTGCCTTTTTCAATTACAAAGATTTTGTTTTTGTTTTTCATTAATTTTATCCCTGTTGTTGGTCCAATTATTATCTTGATTATTAAAGTTAACTCAAAATCAGTGCAAGTTCATAGAAGATATTTTATATTAAAAGGGTTTGATTTAATTGAAATTGAAAATTTTTACAAGTTGAATAAAAATTCCTACTTATTGTTTGCTATTTTTGCATTATTATTAGAGCTGATTCCATGTGTAAATGTTTTATTGTTATTCACTAATACTATTGGCGCTGCTTTATGGGCTGTTGATATAGAAAATACAGAAATTAAAAATGCAAAACCAATTGAAATTAAATCAGAAATGGCCAATAATAACCAAGTAAATCAAAATCAAGATCAAATGGATGCTCACTCTAGTCAATTAAAACAACGTCCTATTTCATCATTTGAGGAACTTAGATAATTTAGGGTGGTTTTTTTCTATTAAATTTATACTTTTTCATAGTTCTAATAAAGATAAATATTATCAACACATCCAAAACCAGCAGCAACTCCTCCTTCATCACTAGTTTCAAATTTAGATCTTAATAACCAACCTGAATTCTCATTCTCTAATATTTCTCCAGTAGATTCATTAAACAAGATATTACCAAATATCCCCAATTCTGATATTATATTTTCATTATATATTTCATTATTTCTCATAATTTTATTTTTAAAAGTTTTTGGGACAATCAATTCCATCAATATATAAGCACCCCATTCTTTTTCAGGTATTGATTTTAAAAAATCAGGAATGTTTTTCTTGTAAATGTTGTTCCCACCTCCTTCTCTTTGAGGTTTCAAAACATAATTTTCTGGTTGTTCAAATGCTAATTCTTTAGCTTTTGCACCTAATTCTGAATCATCAAATGGGTAAATGTTTACAAATGTTGAAATTAATTCTTTGAAATCATCGTTTGTTATATTTGGTAATATTTTTTGTAATATTTCATGATTTGTTAATAATTGTTGAATTTTTTTAGATCCTGATAATTGAGTTAATACAGACGGACATTTTATCGCTTTGGATTTTTCCAATTTTAATCTTGAATTCCAAGTCTTTGTTGGGTTGATTTCATAATCACTTGGTCCATAACCCGATCTATAATATACCACCGAAATTTCATCCATTGTTGATTTTATATATGCCTTGTCATCATTTATTGTAATAACGTCCTCTATTTCTTCTAATGTTGCTCTAAATGACTTTATTTTATGCTTGTTAAATAATTCATATTCTATCAATCTTTGATCAAAACAATTTCTTTCATTTGGTTGTACCACAAATAAAACAATTGTATCTGTATTGTCTTGTTTGTCATTATAATAATAATTTCCCTGTGCTAAACCTTGAGCTATTTTTGAAATTGAATCTGATATAGGTAAGTTTTCATCATCATAATATTTAAAATTGTATTTATTATCATAGAACCCAGTTGAATTCAAGAAATTTTGTAATTCTCCAATTTTTGTAGATAATCCACCAAATGAAACACTAACAGTATTAAATTCAACTTGTTTAATTTCATTTAATTTTGAATCAATCATATAATCAGATCTAAAAATTCCCAACGAGAGTGGTTGCAATATTTCTTCCGTCGTAGATTTCTGGTAGATTTCAAATAATTTCCCCGTGAAATCTGGATCAAATTTAGCTAAATCTTTTAAAATCTCAATTAACCATGATTTATTTTTAGTTATTAAATTTATATATAACTCATTATAAAGTTTCTGTACTTTTATTGCTTGTTGAAAACTTGATCTAGGTATTGGAGTTGGAAATAATGTTATCGGTGCCACATTTGTTTGAAATGATTCAAAATTTGGTGGATACATTACTAAACCATTTGATAATGACCATTGTTGAGCATTTAACTTTAATTCATTTTCTTGATCTTGTGTCAATTGGGGAAACGGCTTTGGATCCATTGGATTTGAAGAAGTATAGGAGTATCTTGGCTTGACCAGTTGTTATTTTACCTTCATTAATTTCATTATATTTAAGCGCCAATGTTTACTTGATTAGTAAACAAGCAATTTACGAGGGCGCTACCAAATATTTGGGATTGTGAAAAATATATTGCATCATTTTGGTTGCAAAAACGATGAACTACTTTTCAGAAAGATTAAATAATACAGTGGACACCAAAGCCAGTCTTGACTATATGGCAATTTAGCTCAACATCCACTTTCATATTGAGCTGTTCATCAGACTTGAGCTAAATCTGAACTAACATTAAAACCAAATAAATGCAAAAATTATCGAAGCTAAAATTTCATCGGAATCAGGAGTCAATAGATGACTGTTAATTCAAACGCTGATTATATTGCGAGTGGAGTAGCTTTAGGAGATAACTTAAAAAGCTACTTGTCAATTTGCGGAAATTTGAAACATTCAGCTCGGATTTGAATCTGCAAATCACGTGCTGTAGTTTTAAATAGTTATTTTATAATTAGGGTTACTGACCTACTCAGTAGTTAACAGTACAGTTGGTAGCTATTATCTTAGTGAGTGAAAAAAATCAAATATTATTAGAAAATTAAATTGATAGAATTTTCCAGCTTAGATAGATTGTTACAACAACAAACATAATAGTATGTGACAAACTACATAATATCATCAAATGGAAGAAATGGAATAGACTAGGTAACGAGGAAATATGAGAGACGAACCATAAAAAGAACAGTAGGGAGATCAAGAGAGACAGGGACTAATAAAGGGAAAGATCAAATAGATTTACAAATTGGAGTTCAACTCAACTGGGGAAATTTATTCATAGAATTACAACAAAAGATGTAATGTATTCAAGTAGATGACAAGAAGCCAATATTTAAGTCCAGATCAAACTAGTGAGAACTTTTTATTATTCAATTTTCAACTAATTACTAAGTCCAAGTCCACCGTGTATGAAAACTTTTTGGTGGCAAACACCCATTTACAAAAAGATAGCTTATCATAAGTACATTATCCTTTAAAGTGTAAAAAACAATCACAAGAACTATTCAACTTCCGCTCAACTTTCGCTCAACTTCGATAAAATCCCATTAAGCAATATATTATAACTCAAAAGTCTCAAGTTACATTTCCTCACTTAGTTTATTTTGAATTTCATTTGGACATTCTACAAGTAAAGATCCATTATACTAACATTTTCTTCTTTTTAGACACAGCATGGCACACGAAAACGTTTGGTTCTCACACCCAAGAAATTTTGGTAAAGGTTCAAGACAATGTAGACATTGTTCATCACATTCAGGTTTAATTAGAAAATATGGTTTAGACTTATGTCGTCAATGTTTTAGAGAAAAAGCTAATGATATTGGATTTCATAAATTTAGATAAATTATTGTTTGTAAATAAAAATTTAGAAGATAAAGTTGGGGAAAGAATAGATTAAGGGTAAAAAAGAATATCAAGTATATGAAGTTGTTATTGACTTATTTTGCTGCTTATTATTTGTTTTATTTCCCAAAATTAAAAATATTCGGATGGTTTTTTGTTTAAATTTAAGTTTTTATTATTGTAATGTATAGGTTTTAATAAAATTTAAAGAAAGTTTTAATTAAGTTTAATCTTGTAGTAACATTCTAAGACACTTTTATCATTAAACAAATAATGCTCGGGCTTTGACTTAAATTTTGAAAGTTACAAGTTCAAAATTACCTTTGATTTCGAAATCGACTGACTCTCCGCAGTTCTATTAAAATTCTATACTTTGAAGCACTAGAAGATTTCGAATAATATCGTCAATATATAAAAGAGAAAATTCAGAAACCTAAACCTAAACCTAAAGAGATCATCAAAAAAATGTACCCTTCAAATAAATCGACATTCAAAATTCTCTAAAAGACAAATTTCAAACTTCCTAAAAAGGGTGACGGAGCTTAATCTCGGGAAATACAATTTTAACTTTAAATTAAAAAATGGCAACGAATATAACTTGGAAGTAATTACATTATCTCGTCGTGGCAAATTCTTCCCTTTTTTTATACTTTTTGATTAAAGAAAAGAAAAAGAAAGGGTAAAATTAAAGATAAATTTTGGCGATGGGTTTTTTTCTATTTATACTGATACGGACTATGCTACCAAATTAATTTGAAGTTTCACATCATAATTTTGCAACATTTTGGGATTCTAAATCATGTTAAATTCAGGAAAAAAAAACTAATTCAATACTTTTCGATATTCACAGAAGTAATTGTTCAATAAATAATTCAAATTCAAATATATACTCAACTATATACAAATTAAGTAGGACCTAACATTTTTTCAGGACGTACATATTTATCAAATTCCTCTGAATTTAAAATCCCCAATTCCAAAGCCGATTCTTTTAAAGTTATTCCCTTTTTATGAGCATTTTTAGCAATTTTAGAAGCATTATCATACCCTATATAAGGATTTAAAGCAGTAACCAACATCAATGATTCATTCAATACTTTATTAATTTTATCTTTATTAGCTATTATTCCTTCAACACAATGTAATCTAAATGATTTTGATGCATCAGCTAATAATTGAATTGAATTTAATAAATTATATGCAATAACTGGTTTAAATACATTTAATTCAAATTGTCCTGATGCATTAGCAAATGTTATAGTTGAATTGTTCCCCATTACTTGTACACAAACCATCGTCATTGCTTCACATTGAGTAGGATTAACTTTTCCTGGCATTATTGAAGATCCAGGTTCATTTTCAGGTAATGATAATTCTCCATATCCACATCTTGGACCACTTCCTAAATATCTTATATCATTTGAAATTTTAAATAATGAAGTTGCTAATGTATTTAACATACCTGAACATTCAACAAATGCATCATGAGCTGCTAATGCTTCGAATTTATTTGGTGATGTTTCAAAATGTAATCCTGTTAATTTGAAAACTTCTTGTGCTATTTTAACATCGAATCCCTTGGGGGAATTTAAACCTGTACCTACTGCTGTACCACCTTGAGCTAAATATGATAATTTTTTTAATGATGATTGAATTCTTTCAATTCCAAATTCAATTTGTTGAACATAACCTGAAAATTCTTGACCTAATGTTAAAGGAGTAGCATCTTGTAAATGAGTTCTACCAATTTTAATTATATCTTTAAATTCATTACTTTTTAATTCAAATGCATTTTTCAAATCTATTAAATTTGGTATTAATTTATGGGAAATTTCCATAACTGCTGCAATATGCATCACTGTGGGAAAAGTATCATTTGAAGATTGTGACATATTAACATCATCATTTGGATGTATTGGTTTTTTACTTCCCATTTTACCACCTAATATTTCAATAGCTCTATTTGATATAACTTCATTAGCATTCATATTAGATTGTGTACCTGATCCAGTTTGATAAATCACTAATGGAAAATTATCATTAAATTTACCATTAATAACTTCATTAGCTGCTTGTTGTATAGCCGTGGATTTTTCAATTGATAATTTACCTAATTCTTGATTAACTATAGCTGCTGATTTTTTTAATATTCCAAATGATTTTATTATTGATAATGGCATTGTTATATTACCAATTTCAAAATTAGTAAGTGATCTTTGAGTTTGAGCTCCCCAATATTTATTTGATGGAACTTCTATTTGACCAAATGCATCTGATTCAACACGTTTATTTGACATTGTAATTGGAAACTAATAAATTTGATTGTAAATTTGTGTACTGTTGAATTCTTTGAATCAATTGACTTTTTAGAATTTGAAGAATTTAAGGATATTTAAGGATATAAAATATAAAAATGAAAAAGACTAATTGGTTTAAAACTAAATAATGTAAGGATGAATCAATTAGGTAAAAAAATACGAAATAATATTTCGGAGTTTTTGTTTTTTATTACGTATGGGGGGATTGTGTCAAAAATTATTATTATATTATTTTTTTTTTCTTGAGTAAAGCCCTGTGAAACAAAATTAGGTCGAGCTCGCACTATTCAGGTCAAAGATTTAAGAAGAGTAAAAAAGTAGCTTTTTTTAACTTACTGATCAGTTCTATTAACATTCTATAGGTTGAAAAGTAAAACTGTTTGAACATAGAAAGTACCAAATCATATATTAAACGATTAATACATTTGACTAACCCTAAATTTCTACTTTTTATTTACAAAAATCTAGCCCCATTAACCCTAACTTTTTCATGTTGTTGATCCAAATCAATACGTCTTTGTTGTAAACGTCTAGCAGGTTCAACTTTAGCACCAATCCAATTATATTTAAACCCAATTTCATGAGCTAATATTTCTCCAAATCCCAACATTAATCCATTAATAAATGGTAGTATAATATTTATTGATGATTTCTTTAATATGTCTAAAAAATAACCCCATTTTTTTAGGTTTTGTTCTTGAGCTTCTAATACTCGACTTTGTTCAATTATTTCATTTGTTGTTGATATATCTGAATTTGTAACGATTTCTTCTGGTGATATTTGTGATGATAATACTGTTAAATCGTTTTGTTGAGTTATTGAATCTATTATTATTTCTTGTAATGTTTCTTGATCTTTTATGGTGGTTTGTTGAGGGAATATTATTTCATTTTTGATTGATGATTGTATTGATTCTGATGGATTGGGTATTTTATTTTGGGTGTTTGATTTATCTTGTTGTTGATTTGAAGTGTGATCTATTGGTTGAGCGTATGAACTTGACATTATATTATGAGTTGATTGATCCAACTGGTGTTACTCTTATACTATGAGAAGTATATATGATTTGGTTGAGTCAAATATAGTTTGTAATATGTATATTGTGTTGTAAATCACTGTTTTAAAGATTCTCGTGAACTTTTTTTTTCTGGAGTAAAATTTATAATAGCTTAGCATATTTAATACGAGACGAGACGAAACACTCAATAATATTTGTTTAAAAATATACTTCATAGAACGTTTCCTACGTCGTAAGTCGACCTCTTTTAAATTACACATAGATCTAAGATTAATTTTTATAAATTGCATATTGAAAAATGTTATATTAACTCTACTTATCTATACAAATCATAATCATTCATATTACGAATTAATTGATCAGGTTCAATAATATTATAAGGTATGATTTTCTTATTTCCTAATTTTCCCAATTTTCCCAATTTCCCAAACTCCCCAAAACCAAATCCATTTTTTTTACTTTGTTCAAATTCATTAACATTAATTTGAAAATCATTTATTAAATCATCCAAATGAGATTTTGGTGATAAATCCATAAACATTTCTTGTGAATTGAGAGAAGTATTTGATGTGTTTGATGTATTTATTGATTTTCTTGGTGGTTTTGTTAATGATGTAATTGAATTTTGTAATGATATTTTTGTAGGGTTAGATATTGAAGATAATAATAATGATGAATTAGTATTGATATTTTGATGGGTTGAGTATGTGTGAGTGTTTGATTTTGGATCTAGACTGAATGGATTCATTAAATTAGTTTGTGGAATTGGTGGTGAATCTGAGTATTTGGAAGAAGAAAAAGAATAAGCTTTTGATTGTATATGTTGTTGTAATTGTTGATTTTTGGGTGATGTAGTTGGTTTCTTTTTGGTTTTTAAATTTTCTTTAGGTGAATTTGTATATGATGGATTTGAATTACTCATTAAAAGATCTTCAAACATTGATTGATTTTGTAATAAAATATCATCATTATTATAAGGTTTTGAAGAATTAGAAAAAGATGATTGATGATCTTTTTGATGTTGTTGATGGTTGGAAGAAGTTGATGATGAAGATGATTGAGTATTAGTATCACTCATTGTTGAACTTGATAATGATGATGAAGATGAAGATGAGGATGAAAATATTGAAGATGTTTGTTGTTGTTTTGTGAAGTTTACTCCATTATTTTTAAGTCTATATTCCATTTTAGCTGCTACTGTTCTTCTTAAAAGGATTTCAACTAAAATTTTAAGGTTTAATTGATGAAGTTCTTTTTTTGTTAAAAGTATTGAATCTTTAGGGTACAATTTTTGAAATTTTGGTGGGATTTTTTGATATTTCTTAGGAATTTGATTATTTGAGTTTTGATTTAGTTGAAATACTTTTAATCTATAAGATGAATATAATTGATCAATAAGATTAATTGAATTTGATCTTGTATGATTTTTAGATTCAAATTTTGTTGTGTGAATGCTTTTATAATTTAATAATGGATGTGGATGTAATTGCTCTGTATAATTCCACATTTTCATTGTTGAAGGAAGTAATGACAATATTTTATTATTATAATTTGTTGAATTTATATAATTTTGAAATTGATTTTCTGATTTAAAATTGGGGATTTGTTTTGTTATTGATTGATATTTTAATGATTTTTTACGTAATACTGGGAATATAAATTTCGGCCATTTTGAAGTTGAACTTGGTTTTTTTGATGAAGTCGGTGATGTTGGTGGTGATGGATCTTTAGTGTTAACATGAGCATTGTTATTGTTGTTATTATTGCCATTAACATGTATAAATCCTTCATGTATATCTTTTCTTTTAATAGTTTTATTCCTAGATTTAATTTTATATCTATTTCTTAAAGTAGCAGATCTAGAAACCATAGAACCTGATCTTTTTGGTAATGGATCAATTAAAGTTACAATTGGATTTGGAATTTGTCTTGATAAATTTGTATCATTACTACTGTTATTTATTGAATCTTTTAACATATTTATTGAACCACCAGTACTTATATTATGTGATATTAAATTATAATTTCTTGAACTATGCCATTGATTTTGTGATATATGTAATGGAATTGATGGATTATTTGATAAATCTATGTTAGTTGTTGTTGATGATTTATTGGGGGATTTTTTATTTGTAGTAAAATCTTCATCTGTATATATTATATCAAATGGGTTTAATGTTGAATGATGTTTATTATATGGTTGATTTCTGATTGATGATGTATTTGTACCTATACTTGTTGAATGTTTATGATGATAATAACTTTGTCTAAATGGATCTGAAGTTGATCCAGTTATAATTGATGCATGAGATGATCTAGGTATTGCAGTAGTCATATTTTGTATACTATAGTCATAATTTTCTTTAAATATAAAATTTTGGTTGCAAATGATAAACTAACATAAAAAAAATTGATTAATGATTTGATAAAAAAGGATTATGAAAAAGTTATAAATTTAAGACCAAATATTTTTGAATCATGAAATTAATGAATCTAAGTTTATAAGGAGGTAACTTTAAATTCAAGTTGTGAGTATGATCTCATCATTATAAGTTTTCACATAATAATTAATTATTGGATTGTGTTATTATTATAATTTCAATTAAAGTTTATAAAAAAATGGCTGGTTTCAAATAAAATTATTATTTTTTTTAATAATTTTGAATTTGCAACATTTAATTTTTTGGTTATTGTCTGCTATCAATTCAATTCAAGATTTTTTATGATCTTTCATTAATATGTTATTGAAATGAATCAATACAATATTACTCTTAATGATCTTTAAAAATTTTAAGTATTTAAAATATTGAAGATGTTCAACCTCGTCAAAAATTCTGAACAATATAAATCAAATTAGAGTGAGATTGGGCTGAGTTTTAAACGTTCTTTTCAAGACAAAGACACACGTCTTAGAAGTCAATACTTACTGTTACATAGTTCATCACTACAGTGAATACCATTACTCAATTATCAACAATCGGCCAACCAACAAATTAACTTATCAACCAAAGCTTATCATCATAACCATTTATAAATAATTAAAAAATAAATTGGTTGTAAATTAAAAGAAAATTGAAGTTGTAAAAAATAAAATTATATAGACGATCCGACATTTTAGACTGTACGACACTATCTACGCTCTCAACAATATAACAAAAATTTAAAAAATGAATGTGACACGTTAAATATTTAGTAAAACCATACAAAAAGTCGTATCTTCTATTTTTTATTATTTTTATTTTTTTGTTGTCTTTTTTGATCTCTTAATAATAAAAATAAATTTTGATTCCTCCTTTCTTTAGTTTTGATTCAATTTGATACCTTTTTACCCATTTACAACAACTAAGTCAAGTATTTAAAACAATGGATAAATTAAAAGAAGTATGTGATTTCTATATAGAGAACTCAATTGGTATTTTATTTGGCACAATTTTCGAGTTAATTTGTTAAAGATATAGCCTACTTGAGGGGAATATGGATCAATAAAGATTAGATTTTGATCCGATTTAATAATGCATTTGATCTTTGACCAATCTGTCTTAATGATTACAAACTTCAGGGATTGAGACCTTTGGAAGTTCAAATTTTCAATGTCAACCGAATCACTCTTAGATTTGGTCAATAATATTTGCATATGATAATAATTTTATATACAAATAACAAATTATCAATTGTATACCAAAAATATATGTCAAAAAATATTTGTATATACTAACTATTCACTTATCTTTTTTAGAAAATTAATAATTTAAAATTAGATGCTGAAAAATGGCAAGAAAAATCAGATGAATTATCAGATAAAATTAAAGAATTAGAACAAGAAAATTTAGAAAAAGATAATCAAATTCAATCATTAACAAGAAAAAATCAAGTATTAGAAGAAGAAGTTGAAAAATTAGAAAATTCAGTAAAAGATTTAAAATTGACAAGTGATGAATCTCATTCTTTAAAAACTTCAAATGATAATTATACTAAAAAAAATCAAATATTAGAAGAAGAATTAGAAGAAAGTGATAAAAATTTAAAATTAACTAATGAAAAATTAAGAGAAACTGATATAAAAGCTGAACAATTAGAAAGAAAAGTTACAAGTTTAGAAAGTGAAAAAGAAGATATTGAAAAAAAATATGAAGAATTAACTGAATCTTATAATAATGTTAAATCTGAATTAGATGAAATTAGTCAACAATTAGAAGCTATTTAAAATTTGGTGAGGTGAATAAGAATTACTTTTTCAAAAAAACAATCAATTTTAATATTGATTTTTTTGGTCCAAATGAAATTATAATTATTATCATTATCAATCAATTTTACTACCTTTATATATTTTTTTATATAGCAATACCAATTTCTTAATTAATGTTTATTACATTTTAAAATCAATTTGAAAACTAATTTATTGATACTTCTATATAATACTAAAACTCTATGGCTTTACTGATTAAATTAAGCCTAAAAGACTTAACTCTATTAGTGGTTGTCGATATCTCGAGAACAATAGATCAAACGTTTTAATAATTATTAAAAATAAGAGAATTTAAGAAAATTATAAACTTTATTGACTTATTGTATTAAAAGAACAAAGAATAAAGAATAAAATATTGTAAATTAAAGAAAAGTGAAAATCAACATGAATCTTAATTTCGTAATTTTTATTCAATTACAAAAACAATCAACATAAAAACCCTTAGACCTAATTTGGTTAATTCAAACTTTTTTTTTCTTAAATTTAAAAAATCTCTTTATTTAAATTAATTGAGTTCTACATTGTATTCATAAATTAGCCTGTTTTAGTTTCATTATGTTTAATGTAAATGGGGATTGTACAACTTTGAGCTTAAAATTGGCTTTTTTTAAATTCTCGAATTAATCAAAAAGGTTTAAAAATTAAATATAATAAACGTGGTAAATGATAATCCTTTTATGATGAGAGTTTATTAAGCCAACATCTTCACGTAATCAATTGTTCATGTATAATAATGTATCTTTCCGAGGTCATTCTTGAAAATTATAACGAATTTATATTGAATATAAGTAATAAAAAATGGAAAATTGATAGATTTTAGGGAATGTGGTTATAGATCTAATAGATTTTATTGATTAAAATCTGAAACAATTAAATAATAATAATAATAATTAATAAACAATAGAAATAAAAATCTTTTAATTAGAATTAATTTTTTTATAAAATTTATTCTTTTTTGAATTTATTCACTTTCCAAAAGGGTCTTGGTTTCTTACTTATTAGTTCAATTCTTATATTTGAGTACTAATTCTTAATATCAAAAGAATCTTTCATTCGTTGCATATTACTAACTACTACTTTTTACTTATCTTTCTTTCATTTATTAGACTAATAACTTAATGAAAAAAAAAAAAAAAAAAAAAAAAAAAATATTTAAATTTTTATATTAATCAATTTAATCAATTTAAGTAACTACTACTAATAGAATTATATAAACACAAATAATAAATTGTATAACTTATTAAGATAGATATTCAACATATCATTACCACCCCCAATAGATTTATCATTACTATATTAATATATTTAATATCAATTAATTTTATCAAAAGAATTTTAACTAAAAAGAATTTAAGAATAAATTATTATAGATTATTTTTCTTTAAAGATCTATAATGACGATACTGTCTTCATTTAGATCTAGATTTAAAAATAGATTAGAATCAAATCAAATTGATGATGATTATTCAATACCATCACCTACTACATCAAGCACAACAACAACAACCTTAAATCGACGAAACAATTCATCTAATCAACAACAAATACAACAATATTCCGAAGATTACGAAATTAATAATCATTCATTACCTTTATTATCTCAAATTAATCAATCTATTCCCCATCAAAATATTAATTTTTCACAAAATTCAAGATCATTATCTTTTCCAACTATAAGTCATTTAAATTCTAATAATTTATATCATCAACAAAGTTTACAAAATTTACAATTACAATCATTACATTCATCTAATTCACTAGTTAATGAAACAACATTACTAAATAACTTAGAAGATCAAGAAAATTTTGATCCAAATGAAGCAGTTCCCACATATGAAATATCACAAGCATTACATCAAAATTCTTCAAATAATTTAAATAATGAATTAACACAATCACAAGATTTACAACAACAACAACAACAACAACAACAACAACAACAGTTACTACTAGATCAATTTCAACAACAACAACCTCAGGAATTTCATAGAAATTTATCAACAACTTTTTCACCTGAATTATTATCTCATTTATATACTCCAATACCTTCATTACCTATACCTAGAAATAATTCAACTTCAATGTTATTATCAGAATCTTCTGATTCTTCTTTACTGAATCATACTATTATAAACACTAGTCAACAACATCATCATCATCAACCACCATCGCCGCCACAACATCATCAACAGCATAATCAACAACATCGTCAACAACAACAACCAAAACAAGCCATACGTAATAAATTCAAACAAACATCAATTAAAAAATTAGGATTAAAATTTTTAAATGCAAGACAACATTTTTTATTAGCTAGTTGTAGAGATGTTAGTTTATTACCTCCATTATTTGGATTATTTCAAGCTTGGAAAAGATTATATATTGATGATGATGAATTACTTAGTACACAAATTAATAAAAAATTAACAACTGCAAGAAGTTTAGAACATTTTCTTACTGGGATTTGGTGTATTGTTGCTACTTATTTATCATATTCCATTTTGGATTCTTTATTAGTTAGATGGATTATAACTTATTCAACTTCAGCTGCTATTGTTAGAGTTTTATCAATGTCTACTATAATGATTACAATAGAATTATATTTAGTAAATACTTTTTCAGCTACAGGTTATCAATATGGTCTTCATATATGGATTTTAATAAGTTGTTTATTAACGCTCACATTTATTGTTCAAAATTTTGTAACTTCAAATCTTCAGTTGGAATTACCACAATCACAAAAACCACCACTTACAATAGATAATGAAGATACAGGAATAGAAATATCTAATATTCAAGGTCCTCAATCTCAACAAGTTAAAACATTACGTAAAAAGTCAATTAAACCAAGAAGATTTTTTGATTTTTATAATATTGTTGTTTTTGCAGTTGTTCCCGTTGGATTAGCTAGTTTTGTTACAATGATTGGATTATTAAGATCACTTTTAATTTTAAGAATTGATGTTGATCAAGCTATTAATAGAAATGGAAATTAAGATTTTGATTTTGGGTTAATTTATGTATAGTTCTTTTAATTCATTTAATATGTGTTTATTTTTACTTCAATACTAATTACGATTAAATTATGATAATTTAACTCTAAATCTTAATTCATAAGGACAAAAAAGTTTCATATGTATTACCAAGTGTAAAAGTTGTTTAATAAAGTAGCTTTTTTTTCAGCTAAATAATTCAACTAGACTTCCAAACTGCTCTAAAAAAATTTAATACGCATCAATAATTTTATTTCTGAAACGATAAAATTTCCCACCCTTTTAACATATATAACTTCAAATTTACAAAGAAACAGTATATTGACTAATTGCTTTTACTTATTTACTATTAATATATTGACACCAAATCAATTTATCGTGACAAAAATACGTAAAATTTGGAATTTTTTTCAGTTTCTAAAACTAATTGAAAGAAGTGTAATAAAATTATAGAACATTTAAAATTTATCTGTCGTGACAGAAAATTAATAATTAAGACATAATAAAAATAAAAAACAACACAAAAATTCAAAAACCGTTGAGATTTAAATTTAAAGAGTTATTCCATTAATTAAGCAATTCTTCCGATTGTTTCACAAAATATGAAACTAGTCAATTTTAGTGAACAAGATGAGAAAAAGAAACGATTTATATTGGGGGAACCAATATATACATTTATTCCGCGTTTCATAATTTACTTGATCTCAACGTTTTTCGTTTTATACAAGATACGATGATGATATTTGCAGTTGAAAAATTTTTAGATATATTATATAAGTAGATCTTCAAATCTAACAAGCTTACAATCCTTCACTTTTTTTTCAACATTTACTAAGTATAATTTATTCATTCACTATTTCATTCATTTATAGATTAATTTTAAAAATATGTCATTTAAATCATTAATAAAACCAGAAACTGATCCAAATTTAGAAGTTCCAACAAAACCATTCAATTTAAGTAAAAATATAGTTGAAAGATTTTCATTAAAGGGTAAAGTAACAGTTATTACTGGAGGAGCAGGTGCTATAGGATCAGCTATAGCAGAAGGTTATGCACAAGCTGGTGGTGATGTTATAATATTGGATCATTCACATACTGATAATGGATTAACTGAAAGATTATCAAAAGAATATGGAATAAAATCTAAATTTTATCAAATTGATGTTACTAATTCTGAACAAGTTAAAGAAGTTGTTAGCAAGATTGAAGAAGAATTTAAAACTATTGATGTATTTGTTGCAAATGCAGGTATAGCTTGGTATACTGGCTCAATATTAAATGAAGATTCCACCCCAGAAAATTGGAGAAAAGTTTTCGATGTAAATGTAAATGGAGTATTTTATTGTGCAAAATATGTTGGTGAAATCTTTAAAAAAAATGGTTGTGGAAGTTTTATAATAACAGCATCAATGTCAGCTCATATAAATAATGTACCAAATTATCAAACTTGTTATAATTCATCAAAAGCTGCAGTAATGCAAATGGCAAAAGGTTTAGCTGTTGAATTTGCTGGATTTGCAAGATGTAATTCAATAAGTCCTGGTTATACAAATACTTTATTAAGTGAACCTATTCCAAAACATCAAAGAGCTAAATGGTGGGGATTAACTCCAATGGGTAGAGAAGCAGAAAAAGATGAATTAGCGGGTGCATACTTGTATTTAGCTAGTGATGCTTCTAGTTTTACTACAGGATCTGATATTAGAGTTGATGGTGGATATTGTTGTGTTTAGATTTTTTATAACGTTTTAAGAAAAAAATGCTTGGATTAAATATCATTTCAACGTTCCGAACCCCATAAAATCAGTAATTGATTTTCGTCCTTTATAAATCGTTGAGACTAAAGTCTCATTTTCTCGTAGTTTGTTTTGTTCTGCACCTTAAAACAAACTGCTAAACCTCTTTAATTTTTTCAAGTTTGCAGCCAATGCCATTACACAAACCCAGAAATTCTCTATTTTGTTGAATTTGATCTAATATTTATTTCAATTGGACCCACTTCATCAACTTGACAGATTGAAATGATAGGACTATATTTAGGAATTGTTTAGGAGCTTGGGGAGATAGACATGTGTATTGCTGATTTTTGCCCGATTTGTTACAAGAATTTTAACGCATTTATTATCAATTAAAGCTTCAACCAATTTAACAAAGAAAATCATAAATTTTAAATAAATTATAGATAAATAGTTTTGTAGTTCTTAGATAGTTTATAGATAGTTTATAGATAATTTGATAGATAGTACTTAGATATGTATAAGAAAAAGTTGTTTGTTTGTAAATTTTGGTTACATTCTCAATTGATGTATAATTATTTTTCTTATTCTTCTCTCTCTCTCTCTCTTAATTTTTTTTTGACGTAATTTTTCATTCGAGTTTGAATTTTTTAGTTCGAGTTTGCGAAACTTTGAAAAATTCAGATCAATAACAATCTGAACCACAAATAATAATTACTTTTATCTTTTTTAATTGATCGATTACAGATCTCACATGATCGAAAGAATATAATGAAACTAATAACAACATTATTATTCAATTTTGCATTTTCATTTGCATTCGTTCCTAATGTAAATATTCAACAACATCAAAAAGAAGTCAATCAATTTTCATCAAGTTTAGACATAATAGAAGATATATCATTAAATAATCTTTTACATATAAATGATAAATCAGATATATCAAGTTATCAATTATCAAATGGTATAAAATTTGATTCTGGACGTTTAATTTTATCGAAATTAGATTCATTATGGTCAAATCAAAATATTCCACAACGAGATTTCACAATAGAATTAATTTTTAGATCAACTGGAAAAACTAAAGATATTCAATTTGATGATAATAATTTAAGTTTATGGATTTATAATGATGTTGTGTCAACTATAGGTTCTAAAAATTTCGATGGATTTAAAATCTCAATTAATAATTTTCAACAACAAGGTTTAAAGTTGTTTAATAATGATGGATCATCCCTGGGGGATAAATACACTTTGGAAGAAAGTATAGGAGATTGTGGATTTAGATATTTGGAAAGTGACGTTCCTTTTACTATTCGTATTTCATATAGTTCTGAAAGAAATTGGTTTAAAATTCAAGTTGATAATAATTTATGTTTCAAAACTGATAAAATTAAAATTCCTGAAGATAATAATTATAGATTTGGATTAACTAGTTTTGTAAATGAACAATCTTTGGAAAGTTTTGAAATTTTATCAATTAAAATATGGGATAAATTAACTGAAGATTCTATTGATGATCATGGAGTTATAATTGATGGAGAACTTAAAATAGATACCATCAACAAAGTTATAGATGATGATGATCATGTAAAACCTAGTGTTGTTAGAGAATCATTAATGGAAAGAGCTAGAAAACATCGTGAAGAAATGTTACAAATTGAAAAACAAACTCAACAACAACAACCTAATTCAGGACAAGATTTTTCAATTATACTTGATAGATTAAATGATTTAGAATTTTCAATAGCTGATCTTTCTAAAATTGTTGGATCTTCTTCAACATCATCATCATCTTCAAATTCTGGTGAATTTTCTAAACAAGACTTTCAAGATTTAAAAAATTCATTAGATCAAACACAACTTCAAATTTCAAATTTACAATCCACTATATCAAAACAATATATAGAACTTTTACAATCAATTTCAGAATTAAATAAAAAAGTTATAGGGGAAGTAAGAGAACAACATTATGGAATGGAAGAACTTTCAAAAAAAGTTGATTTATTAATGAATGAACATAAAGAAGTAGCTTATCAATATCAAAAACAAAAAAATCAAGAACCACAAATAAATATTGGTGCCAATGGAAATGACTCGGTGGTGGATAAATTGATTAAATGGATTTTAATTCCTTTAGTGATTGTGCTATTGGTGTTGGTTGTTTTTGTTTATAGACTTAGACATGATATAAAGCATTCTAAACTTCTTTAAATAAAAAAATTAAAAAGTAATTACAAATTAAAAGTTATGTTCTTAATGAATCAGTTGATTTTCTTCTTGGATCTAATTTTGATGGGGTTGAATTTATACTATCTGTAGAAACTTGATCATCTAAAAGCATTGAACTTAATCTTTTCTTTTTTGGTGATGTTGATCTTTTTAATTGAATTGGTGATTTTGTTGGGGTTGGTGGTGGTGGAGTTGATAATGTTGATTTTGGTTTGATATTTTCTTTTTCATTAGATGGTGATTCGTCATGTGGTGGTTCTTCTTTGACTTGAGGTGGTGGTGGTTGTGAATTTGGTTGTTGTTGATGTTGATGTTGTTGTTGATTATCTTTGTGTTTTACTGCACTTTTCAATCTTGATTCTAATCTTGATCTTGATTTTGCAGCTAATGATTCTGTTGGTTTTATATCTATTGGAGGTTTTGTTGGAGTTGTAGTTGATGATATTGAGTTATCTCTACTTACTGGATTACTTTTAGTTGATCTTGTTGATGATATTCTTCTTAATTCATTAAATATAGTTTCTTTATTTTGAATTAAATCTTGTACAAGATTAACTGGATGTTTATCATTTAAATGTTGTTTTTGGTTAGTGTGTTCATTGAAATGTTCAATTTTAGGTCTTAGTAATAATTTACCAAATTCTAGACAAATTAACAGTTGTAAATTTTTTGAAGATGATTTATCTTTTGATCCAATTATAAGAATCAATCTTTTTAAATGAGTTAATATAGCATCTAATGTAGCTAAATTACATTTTGGTAATTCTGATAATACATTTTGTAATCCATTGATACGAGAATCTTTTTGATTTATATCATTATAATTTAAATATAAAAGTTTTATAACATCATAAAAACTACTTGGAATTAATGAATCTGGTAATTCTAATAAATATAATTTTAATACGTTTGTAATGACTATGGGATTAGTTTTGGATAATATTTCATTAATTTTATTAGCATCATCAATATTATTAAGTTGTGATCTTAATTGATGAATATTTGTTAAATGAACTGGTTGAGTCCATAAATGTATCCTTTCTTCATCATCAGTTAATTCAGGGTATACATGATCTAAATAACTTAATATACATTGTATCACTAATGGTACAATTTTTTTATCTAATCTTGATTTTACATTTAAATCAACTCCAAAAGTTTGTTTAATATTTGATTCATAATAATTATCATATAATGTTACTTGAGGTTTAAAATATCCTGTTGAATAATTTTCAATTAAAAATTTTAAATCATTCTTTGGGTTAATTGTTTCTTCAATTAATATTAATTCTTGAGAAATATCTTGAATTTCATTAGTATTTGTATAAAAACTTGCAATAAAATCATAAGTTACTTTTTTAACTGCTTTTAATCTATCTAATTCACATTTTTGCATAAAAGTTAAATGATCCATTGCAATTTCTTCAAATTCACATCTCAATTGATCCAACTCAACCACTTTTTCGAAATATTGAAGATCTAAATATTTAACATCATTAACTAATTTAGGGTATTGAGTTTTATCATTATAATCTATACTACTTACACCCATTGCTTCTTTTACATCATCGAAATTAAATTGTCCAAAACTTTTTGTGAATGCTTTATCTTCTTCTTGATCATTGAGTTTTATTTGTGCTAATGTAAACGCTTCTGGTTTCCATTGATAATAAAATTGTGATGAATTTATAAATGTCTTATTAATTGGGTTTATATTTTTGATAAAGTTATTATTAATTAAATCTTGTCCAAATTTTTCTGCTTTCTCGAGGTTTTTTTCAACTTCTGTTACATTATCTAGAACCCATTGAGTTATTGAACTTCCAGTAGATACATTTTGATAAGTCCCCAATATGGCAACTTTATGTGATATTCTAGGTATACCCATTAGCATTTGTTTTATTAATTGTTCAACTTGTTTTGTATTTAATTCAGCTTGTGTAAATTCAAAACTACTATCTGGTTCATCTTCCTCGGTTTCATTTGGGGTATAAAAATTAATTTCATCATTTAATTCTTCTTCAGTATAATGATTTTTAAATTCTTCGAGTAATCTACATTTATTGAAATATTTTTTTTGTAATTTATCAGTCTGTGATTGAACATTTTTCAACTTCTTATATTTTGAATTTAATGTAGTTATTGAATAATCAACTCTTTCTTCATGTTCACCAACCCATTTTTCAAAAGGTTTTAGAACCATATTTTCAATATTCTCAGCAATAACTAAGTGATAATCACCTTGTTTTGAAAAATTATCTTGTAGTTTAGTGAATGAATTCTTGATAGTTGAAACATAATCGTCATTAAATTGTCTTTTTGAAGTCGGTTTTATGTCTGAATGAATTGATTGTAATGATGAACCATATATAAGTTCCAGTTCCATTCTTTTTTTAAATAACACAATATAATCATTATTTTCATTAATACCTTCTTTTAATTGATTAAATAATATTTGAAACCCCAGATTATAATCATAAGACCAAAAATTTTCAGCAAATGACATTATAATTGATTGTTCTTAACTAAAGTGATTGTGATGCTAAAGTGATGAAACCCGAATAATATAATAGAGAAATGAAGATTAAATGAATGCAATGAAAGTTGGGTTGAATATGAAATTAAAAATATAAAAAAATTTGGTTGTCAATTGAAATTCTGATTTGAAACTTTTAAAGTAAACAAAATAATTTCTCTGTTTTCTCTCTTTATCGTGTTAGTTAAAATTTTAGTGCGATTTGGTAGCATTTGGTGTGGTGCGGCTTTATAAAATATTTCTAGATCCATTCAAAATTCTAATGATTTTAGAATAAACTTGATTAGAGACAATTAGTTCTCAAATTCTAACAATGTTAAGATATATACCATTCAAAAGTCTGACGAGGCTATCAATACTAAATAAAAGACTTTTTGCAACAAATTACCCAGAAAAAAATCCAAAACAACCACAACAAAAAGATATACCCCCACATAAAGATGGATTATATTTTGGTAAATTTACAAAACAAGAATATGAAGAAGCTGCAAAAATAGTCAAACAACAAATACAAAAATTAGAACAAGATATAAAAGGAGATCATAATTTACGTGAAAATATTGGGAAAATTGCTCAATTTCCAGAACAAGGTCCATCCCCCAAGCAAATCACAAATTTAACTGATTTTTTCAGACAAACTATAAAATTAACTGGTGCTATTCCATTAAGTGCTTATATGAGACAATGTTTAACTCATCCTGATTTTGGTTATTATACAACTAGAGATCCATTAAATTTAAAAACAGGGGATTTTATAACAAGTCCTGAAATTTCTTCAATATTTGGAGAAATGATTGGAGTTTGGTATTATAATTTATGGCAATTACAAGAACAACCTACTACTATAAGATTTATTGAATTTGGTCCAGGTAAGGGAACATTGATTTATGATGTTATGAATACTTTTAATAAATTTGTACGTAGTGTTAGTACTGTTAAACCTAATATTGAGATATTAATGATTGAAGCTTCCAAAGTATTAAGGATGGAACAGTATAAGAAATTATGTAATGAGACACAAGCTTTTGAAACAACTGATGAAGGACATAACACATCAGTTACTAAATGGGGTAATTCTATAAAATGGATAGATACAGAGAAAGCAATCACACAAGAATCAGACGTAACAAATTATATAATAGCTCATGAATTTTTTGATGCATTACCTATAAAATCATTCATAAAACAAGAAGACGGGTGGAGAGAGTTGGTTGTGGAACATACACCTAGTGTCAACAATGATCAATTAAAATTAGAAACTAAACAAGAACATCAAAATGATCCTTCATTAGATACTGAATTCCACTTAAGTATATCACCGAAAGAAACTCCTTCTTCAATGATACCCAAAATAAGTGCTAGATACAAAGATTTACCCGTAGGTTCAAGAATTGAAATATGTACTGAAGCTGAACTTTTTATAATGAAAATTGCACAATTAATAAACAATAAGACTGGAGCTGCACTTATAATAGATTATGGAGTAGTTAATGAAATACCAGAAAATTCATTACGTGGGATCTACAAACATAAATTTGTATCACCATTTTATAAACCAGGAGAAGTTGATTTATCAATCGATGTTGATTTCACTAATCTTAAAAATTTAACTGAAAATTTAGTTGAAATACAAGGTCCCGTTACTCAAGGTGAATGGTTACATAATATTGGAATTGGGTATAGGATTGATTCATTACTTAAACAAAATTCAGATAACGAGGAGTTGCAAGATAAAATTTATGGTGCTTATAAAAGATTGGTTGATGATGAAGAGATGGGAAAAGTATATAAATTTATGGCTCTTTTGCCAAAAGGTACAGCTAAAACTATTGGATTTTAAAGGTACCAAAGTCCAAAATTTTATAGAGATTTTGTATATAATCATCAAATTGTTCAAAAATGAATATATATTAATTCCGTCAATAAAAATTATCTATTTTCCTTAAAAATTAATTGGTTTATCAAAAGTTCCCAAAGCAGCTTCTTTAAAAGCTTCAGATAAAGTAGGATGAGCATGACAAGTTCTTGCAATATCTTCAGTAGAAGCACCATATTCTAAAGCTAAACCAGCTTCAGCAATCATTTCTCCAGCATTTGGACCAATAATATGAGCTCCTAATAATCTTTCAGTTTCTGCATCAGCTATAATTTTAACAAATCCATCAGTATCTAAATTTGTTTTAGCTCTTGAATTAGCAATAAATGGGAATTTTCCAACTTTATATTTTATACCTTTTTCTTTCAATTGTTCTTCATTTAATCCAACCCAAGCTACTTCTGGATGAGTATACATTACTGAGGGTATATTTGCATAATTAACATGTCCATGACCCTTTTTGATATATTCTGCTGCTGCTATACCTTCTTCTTCTGCTTTATGAGCTAACATTGGACCAAATGTAACATCTCCAATTACTCTAATATGATCATGTTTAGTTTTAAATTGATCATCAATTACTAATCTTCCTTTATTGTCTTTTTCTAACCCTGCTGCTTCTAAATTTAAACCTTCTGTATATGGTCTTCTACCAACAGCTACTAATAATACATCAGCTTCTAAATCTTCTTTTTTTCCAGATTTAGCATCTTCAACTTCAATTTTAACTACATCTCCTTCTCTTTTACCTGATAAAACTTTAGTACCAGTTTTAATATTTAAACCTTGTTTACTTAATAATTTTTGAGTAGTTTTAGAAACTTCAGCATCCATACCTGCACCAATTGAATTTTGAAATTCCAATACAGTAACTTTTGATCCTAATCTAGCATAAACAGAAGCCATTTCTAATCCAATAATACCACCACCAATTATAGCTAATCTTTCTGGAATTTCTTTTAATGATAATATACCTGTTGAAGTAACAATTCTTTCTTCATCAACTTCAATACCTGGGAATGGAGTTGGTTCTGAACCAGTTGCAACTATAAAATTATCAGCTTCTACTTCAATTGGTTCACCACCTTCAATTGGTTCAACTTTTACTGTTTTTTCATCAACAAATGATCCTGTTCCTTTTAAATAATCAATTTTATTCTTTTTAAATAACATTTCAACTCCACCAGTTAATTGTTTAACTGATTTTTCTTTAGCTGCCATTAATTTCCCAAAATCAACTCCAACAGTACCATCAATAGCAATACCTCTATCTTTTGCTTCATGTTGAACTTGATGTAATAAATGAGTATTATTTAATAAAGATTTTGATGGAATACAACCAACATTTAAACATGTACCTCCTAATGCTCCTCTTTTTTCAATACATGCAGTATCTAAACCTAATTGAGCTGCTTTAATAGCTGCAACATAACCACCTGGTCCTCCTCCAATAACTACAACATCATATTTTTTTGTTGATGCAAATCTAATAAATTGTGATAATTTTGTTGAGTTTTGTGTGATTGATTTAACTGATCTTAACATTGTTGTGATGTATTGTTATATTCAGTAGTATTGATTGGTTGGAATAGTTAAAAATTTGAGTTTATAAATATCTCTTCTATTAAAATGAAACCAAACTAACAAATTGAATATTTCAATCTTATATAAAAAGAAAAAAAAAAATAATTATTATTTATTTATCAAATTAAATAATCTCAATAATTATATATAAAATTTGGTAGCATTTATTTTGCGCAAACAGAAGTCCGAGAGAGAGCTTAACAAGTGCAAATTATTGACCCGGTTGATTTAATGAAGTAAAATATTACACCCGGAGAGATAATAATTAAGTGAAACAAATAGGTTGATGATCTGAAACATAAATAAAAATTAGATTTGAAAATTTAGTGTGACTCTAGATGATAGAAGCTCTTATCCGGAGTTAGTGTAGCTCAAGAGAACATTATTTCGAATATATCTTACAAAGCTTTTGCCAGAAAGTATAAATAATCTTAAATAGAGAATGACTTGTAGATTGTAATTTCTCTTTTTCCTACACTAAAATCTGAACTGGTGAGCTTGAATCGCTCAATCAAGCTGAGTTGACAAATAAAAGATTATTATTAAGCTTTAACTCCGAGCATAGTCATAAGTAATTGAATGTTGTTGTTCAATTTTTTAAACCACAAATTTGATAATTTATATTTGGCTGCAAAATTTAAAAAAATTTAAATAATAAAGAAGAGAGAGAGAAAATAAAAAAAGATGACAGATAAAATATTTTTGCAACTTAAACTCCGGAATTTTATTAAATAATTTGAAACATATTTAATTATACTTTATATAGTTGATAATAAAGTTATATGTTATCACTTCACAAAGGAAAGGAGATCCTTTCAACGATTTTTTGGTCTAATATAGTAAATGCACTTGAGAATGCTTTTAGCTGTATGTTCATCTCAACTCAACAATAAACGCTTTCTCATGCTTTTTGCTTCGATGATAGAATCTTCCCTGATATACTGCGTTTTCTTATAAAGCACTCGTTTTATTCAGTCAGCTTCAAACAAATTAGGTAATTTCCACTCTCTAAAAAAAAAACAGCAAAAAACATCAACAGAGCTAATTAAAGCCCGACGCGGGACTCGAACCCGCAGCCTTGAGATTAAAAGTCTCACGCTCTAGCCGATTGAGCTAGCCAGGCAAAGTAGTCAGTACAATTACTCCAAATCATTCAATTTGTAGCCAAAAAACATGCTATGTCTAATAAGTACTCTTAAAAGCACGTAGTATACATGCTGTTTATCACATGAGTTTGACAGATTTTACACAAAATTGATGTTAACTTGCCGTATATTTCAAACTATTCTTTAAAATATTTTTTAAACCTGGGTTGAATTGGTCTTGTTTTAAATTGTTTGATTAGTGAAAATTCTGTAAACTAATTTTATCATTATGGCCGTAAGATAACTTATGGTCGATTTTTGAGACCTTATTATATCATCAAAATTGTAATGTTTTCGCATTGAAACGTCACAAATATTGATTATTCATTCTCGTTAGGTTAAATAATTGCATTTAATGTAGCAGCCAATGACCTCCAAGATTGAAGTACTAGTCAGTCAACAAATGAATGTCGACTTTAAGTTTGAGCTGTAATTTATAGAAAATCTCCCCTAAAAACAATCAAGTTTATAGATTCACACCAATCTAAAATTTATAATATTCTTATTATACTGCTGAACCTTCACATGTCTTTAGTCACAAAACAAAACAATGCAATAGCTCTTTGATGTGTATTTTGAAAGCACATTCTAATTTACTCAATTACATATCGAGTTTTATAAAGGTGAAACTATGTTATTCTCGAGTCTTGAACTTATAAAATCTACTAAACGAGGCAGACCATCCTTGTGTTGAGAGATCATAGTTATTGGTTTTTAAAGAAAGAGTAACGAGTCAATATGTCTTTGCAAATAGAGAAAGATCAAAATGCAAAGAATCTTTTACGTGAGGATGTTCAAATCAAATAAAATGTAAATTGAATGGTGTGGTGGGGAACGAACGAACAAAATAAAGTTATTTAGCGTATTTCGGGGTTTAAAAGTTTAGTGCTAATTCGAGAACCACGTTTCGAGAACTATGTCAGGGATCAAACTAGCATCAGTTCTAGCTAGTTTTCAATATCTGTGCTCTCTTCAAGGCTCTGAACAAAGAGGTTAATCTTAAAATTGCCATCGAATAAGATCAGAAACTAACAAGTAAAATATGAAATTATAGTAACTTTAACCATTCATCGACGGCTACGAATTTAGAAAAATAAATGATACGATAATATTTTAAATCATGAATTAAATTAAAAAAGAAATCATAGTTTTTAGCTTAAACTATTCCGCAGACTACCGCAGAAACTTGGATCTAAATACCAACTTTATTTTAAATATATATATTTCAATCTATAATTCTTTATCTAACTTTTGAAAAAAAAAAGTTGAGTCATATCATCATTTCTTTTACAATTAATCAAATTTATATTTAAATCTAACTACAGTTATTGAACTGATTATTAATTATCAGGAATTAAGGGGGTTTTCATTCTTCTTGTACTGCTTAACAATAATTAAGATCACAATAATAAATAAGATAAAAAAAAATTAGTAAAGAGATCAGAAAAGCAATTTCTAGAAATCCAAAAATGATTACACTGCAACTACTTTCATTTAATAGAATGAATATTTTTAAAAAACCAATAATACAGATTAATAATATAGGGAATAGTAATGGTAAATCACTAAATAATCAATCACAACAACAACAACAACAACCGATTCTATTAACGATAACGCCACAAGAAATTCGAAATAAATTTGATGAATTAAATGAAGTTGAATCAAATAGAATAATTGAAGGTTTAAATAGTCCAACAACTTCCATTTGGTCATTAACTGCTGCTATATCAAAACAAAACAAGAATAGAAATAGATATACTAATGTAACGCCATGGAATGAAACAAGAGTCAAATTACCAATTAAACAAGATTCTTATTCTGATTATATTAATGCATCATATATTAATTTATCTACTTCAAAAAATTCCATGAAAAATTCATATATTGCATGTCAAGGACCATTAGACAATACTCGTAATCAATTTTGGTCAATGTGTTTTAATGAACTGGAAAAACAACAAAATGATATCGGAATAATAGTAATGGTTACTCCCTTAATTGAACAAGGTTTAGTGAAGTGTGACAAATACTGGCCTGAATTAGGTGAGAAATGGTCATTTGGTTCTAAGAATTTAGAAGATGGTTTAATTTATGATGATTTAACTGTTGAAAATATAAATGAATCATATGATGAGAATAATGATTATTTATTAACTGAACTAATATTAAAAAGTGGATTAAAACAGAAGAAAATATATCATTTCTACTATTATAAATGGGCAGATGCAAGAACTCCACCATCTTCAATACCACTACAAAATTTATCTAATCACATAAATGAAATAAAACAATTAGATGAACAAAACCCACCAGTACCCATAGTTCATTGTTCAGCAGGAGTAGGTAGATCAGGTACTTTTATGGTTTATGATCATTTATTTAAAAATAAGGCAAAATATAAAGAAATTTTGAAATCAAATCCAACAAAAGACCTAATTTATAAGACTGTTTTCCAATTAAGAACTCAAAGAATGATGATGGTTCAAACTGTTTATCAATATAATTTCTTATATGACGTTGCTAGAGATATTTATAATAATGAGTAGAGCTCAATTTTTTAATTTTTTAATAATTTAATTTAATATTTAATAACTAATTTTTAGACTATTTATATAAACATAAATACGATAATTTACAACAAATACAACATGTTTGATTTTTTGAATTGATTTGTTTGGTAAGTGTAAAATGTTTTCGTTGATAATTTTTTAATTTGTATGTAAAAATAAATTTGGTTGCAAAACTGAAAAATTAATAATAAACAGAAAAGTCAGAAACTTTTACAACCAAAAATATGAATTATTTCTACTATCAACAATTCTATTTTTTATTCATTCCAATGATTGTTGGTTCAATTACTCATGGAGATTCAATCAAAAATCAACTCATTTATTCTTCAAGAAGAGCTCAAATTAAGTTTAATAAGCGAGTCTAATTTTTTAACACAATGGTTGCCAAAATTATTAGTAACTACTATGGAATTGAAAAATTTATTTTTTTATCTAGTAAGTCATAATTTGGTTATTGTAAATTCTGACTCCAGAACTGAAATTATTTTCAAAAAAAATAAAAGTTCACCGAGTATATATTGGGAAATTGCATTTTTATCATATTCAATTGAAATATTACGAGTGATTTTGCGGGTATTGTTGCAACAACAAAATTTTTTATTGTTTAAAGGTTCAATTGAAGATTGTTTTAATTTAAGAGGCTCTTTCATTAATCCTGGAATTATTAAAGTTGAAAGTACTTCAATTGATATGTTGATCGGTAACTTAATGAAATGTACAAAAGATGAAACATTATTTGATATTCCACCACTAAGTACAATACCACAACCAGCTAAAAAAACTGAAACAATCAAAGAATCAGTAACTGATGACTTCATTGAAATTAGTATAAAATTAAATTCAACTCAAGTAACAAAAATACTCGGTCATCAAGGTCAATTAATAAAATCAATTAGAATTTAACTGAAATGTTGGATTAATATTGAAAATGTTTATGACTATTCAAATATTGTTAATAAAAGGAGAAGAGATTGGAAACAAATTGTTACTATTAGTGGTAAACAATCTAATGTTCAAATCGTACTTGATGAGTTTGACAAAATTTTGAATCAAGAATAATGGAAAAGGTTAATGTCAATTGATTCAATTGTTGTTAAAATGGTTGCAAAAAAAGAGAAACATGTGGAGTTCAATCAGTCAGTTAAAATGTACCTGTATAATAATTTTAATTAAATCATCATCTCAGGGCAATGCTACCAAATCATTTTGTTTTGTGGAATTTTTCACCGGTTTGAAAAATTTTTCATTTTCTTTTCTTAAAAATTTATTTAGTTTTTATTAAAATTTAACCCTTACCAAATTTTTTTTTTTTTTCATATTAATACAACTTTATTATTCAAATAATAATAACAACAATAACATAATGGCTGACGGTGTTTTCCAAGGTGCTATTGGTATCGATTTAGGTACTACTTACTCATGTGTTGCTACATACGATTCAGCAGTTGAAATTATTGCAAATGAACAAGGTAATAGAGTTACTCCATCTTTTGTCGCTTTTACTAGTGAAGAAAGATTAATTGGTGATGCTGCTAAAAATCAAGCTGCTTTAAATCCAAAAAATACTGTTTTTGATGCCAAAAGATTAATTGGTAGAGCTTTTGATGATGAATCAGTTCAAAAAGATATTAAATCATGGCCATTTAAAGTTGTTGAACAAAATGGTCAACCACAAATTGAAGTTGAATACTTAGAAGAAACTAAAACTTTTTCACCACAAGAAATTTCATCAATGGTTTTAACTAAAATGAAAGAAATTGCTGAAGCTAAAATTGGTAAAAAAGTTGAAAAAGCTGTTATTACTGTTCCAGCTTATTTCAATGATGCTCAAAGACAAGCTACTAAAGATGCTGGTGCCATTGCTGGTTTAAATGTCTTGAGAATTATTAATGAACCAACTGCCGCTGCTATTGCTTATGGTTTAGGTGCTGGTAAATCAGAAAAAGAAAGACATGTTTTAATTTTCGATTTAGGTGGTGGTACTTTTGATGTTTCATTATTAAATATTACTGGTGGTGTTTTCACTGTTAAAGCAACTGCTGGTGATACTCATTTAGGTGGTCAAGATTTTGATACTAATTTATTAGAACATTTAAAAAAAGAATTTCAAAAAAAAACTGGTTCAGATATTTCAGGTGATGCAAGAGCTTTAAGAAGATTAAGAACTGCCTGTGAAAGAGCTAAAAGATCATTATCATCAGGTACTCAAACCACTGTTGAAATTGATTCATTATTTGATGGTGAAGATTTCCAAGCTAACATCACTAGAGCAAGATTTGAAGATATTAACTCAGCTTTATTCAAATCTACTTTAGATCCAGTTGAACAAGTATTAAAAGATGCTAAAGTTAATAAATCACAAGTTGATGAAGTTGTTTTAGTTGGTGGTTCAACAAGAATTCCAAAAGTTCAAAAATTATTATCAGATTTCTTTGATGGTAAACAATTAGAAAAATCAATTAACCCAGATGAAGCTGTTGCTTATGGTGCTGCTGTTCAAGGTGCTATTTTAACTGGTCAATCAACTAATGATGAAACTAAAGATTTATTATTATTAGATGTTATTCCATTATCATTAGGTGTTGCTATGCAAGGTAATGTCTTTGCTCCAGTTGTCCCAAGAAACACAACTGTTCCAACTATTAAAAGAAGAACTTTCACCACTGTTGCTGATCATCAAACCACTGTTCAATTCCCAGTCTACCAAGGTGAAAGAGTCAACTGTACCGAAAACACTTTATTAGGTGAATTTGATTTAAAAAACATTCCACCAATGCAAGCTGGTGAACCAGTCTTAGAAGCCATTTTTGAAGTTGATGCTAATGGTATCTTAAAGGTCACTGCTGTTGAAAAATCAACCGGTAGATCAGCCAACATTACTATTTCAAACTCAATTGGTAGATTATCAACTGAAGAAATTGAAAAAATGATTAATGATGCAGAAAAATTCAAATCATCAGATGATGCATTTGCTAAAAGACATGAACAAAAACAAAAATTAGAAGCTTATGTTGCATCAGTTGAATCAACTGTTACTGATCCAGTTTTAAGTGCTAAATTAAAAAAATCAGCTAAAGATAAAATTGAAACTGCTTTATCTGATGCTTTACAAACTTTAGAAATTGAAGATTCAAGTGCTGATGATTATAGAAAAGCTGAATTAACTTTAAAAAGAGCTGTTACTAAAGGTATGGCTACTCGTTAAGAAAATTATGTATTTAAAGATTTTTCTGTATAAATAATGAAATAAAATAATTAAAAACATTATAAAATAAATCGAACTGAAGAAATGATTGTAGTGACAATTTATTTATCTATTCATCATCTATTATATAATTACCTAGTTTATCCATTTTTAATTTCTGATTACCAGCTGATAAAGCAGCTATGATTTTTTCATTCTCTTCATCATCTTGTTTTGGTTCTTCAAAATCCTCTTCATCATAATCTTCATCCTCATACTCTTCATTTTCATACTCTTCGTCATCTTCATCATCTTCAACCTCAGATAAATCATCGCTCTCATCAGTAACTATTCTCATCCCCAAAACAGCTTTTTCCAAATCTTTATCTTCTTTATTCCCCGTTGTCTTTTTAGCAAACCCCGAAGCTTTAACTTCAACATCCAACAGTTTTTCCCTTACAACATCTCTTTTAAAATTAGGATAAGCATACTTGTATCCATCACCATATCCATCAGTATCATACATTGTTGAATCATGTTGTGGATCATATTTAAATTTTTTTTTGAAAAAATCTCGTATTCCTTGAACATCTCTTTGAAAATATTCTTTTGCGTCTATATGTTCTATTGATACACATTGTGGGAAATCTATAACTACGAATTCTCCTTTATCTATGGGATTTTTGATTAAGATATTAAATTCATTGAAATCACAATGAATAAGACCGTAATTGGCTAATTTTACTATAAATTTCATTAATTCTGAATATAATTTTTTGTAATCTAATTTACCTAAATTTGAACTGTTCAAATGTTTCATTGGTATACCTTTTATCCATTCCATCATTACACAATGTCTTGAATAATCAAATGGTTGAGGAACATTAAATCCATTATTATATAATATTTCCATAAATTCATATTCTTTAGCTGCTGCTAATCTCGACAAGTACATCCAATTTGAAGTTTGCTTGTTTTTTAAATAATCTCTATTATTCTTTACTGTCTTAAACGAAGTTCTCCCCAATCTATGAACTTTTAAAACTTTTTGTTTACCTTGTGGATCACTAACTGAAAAAATATCAGATTCTTTACCAACACCAATAGTTGAACCAACTGAATACAAAGTATCTCTGTTTAGCATAGATTTCAAAGCTAAATAATCATACCCATTATAAGTCAATCTAAACCCATCATACTTGGCATTTCTCAATCTACTTATCAACTTTAATTTAGCTAGATCTCCAATACATCTTTGTGTACCTGATGGTGATTTCATTCCAGATATTGAATGTATCATTGGTGTTGGAACTAGTTCATGATTTCGAGAACCTATTTCTACTGCTTGTAATACTTTAAAATCATCCGAGGTTAAGTACCTCATGTGAGAAGTATCCAATTTCATTGTGAGTTGGTGAAGTGAAGTAAGTTTAATAAGTTTAATTGATATCTCATCTATTAAATATTTTTTGTGTTTCAGATTTTATTTTTCAATTTCTGGTTTCAAAAATAATCTTCAAATGAATGGGGAAAGATAAAAAGAGATCAAAAAGACATAAATTTAATAAAAAGAAAGATGAATTTGAAACATACGAAAAGAAATTATCAAAACATGGTCAAACAGATCTGAATTTCATAGATACATCATTTCAAGTCTCTTCATATCCATGGACAACAATAGAACATGTATTAGATCCACCAAAAATTAAAAAATTAAAATCATTAAAGTACTTATGTGCTAATCAAATATCTTTGAATTGTTCCAATATCAATGAGTCTTTGTTGAAATCTTTACCTTGGTCAATTTGGAGACCAGTCTGGAATTGTATTTTAAGAAATGGGAAGGATACCATTGAGATTTTTATAAAATTTAACAATGTTTTTGGATTAAGATCTGACTTTAAAAATCATAAAACTAGACTGTTTATAAACAAGAGGGATGAAGCAGTTTTACTAAATAGTATACCTAATGGTAACAAACATAGAATTGAAACAATTTTTAATAATGTACCTATTGTCGACGTTGTTTCAAAACTTAATTCGACTATGTCAAAAATAGTACTAGATTTATCTCATTTGAAGGAATTTAAAAGAGAAGATTATTTCATGCTTTTTAACATTTCAAGTCTTATTTGTTTAGATCTAAGCAATCATCAGGTTGATGATTCATTTTTATCGAACTTAAGAACTTCAATCTACCATGGGAAGCTAAACAAACTTATAATGATGAAATTAGTGAATACAAAAATTACGAATACTGGGATCCTAAATTTTTTAGAGTTAGATTCCAACATTAAATGCATTGAAACAAACATAATGATTAAAAAAGAGGGTTGGTTATTAATGAAACCACAAGCACAATATCATTTGACTTTAGGATTATACGTGCTACAGGATATGTTCCCAGATTTCAATTTCTCAAGCCCAAACATAATCGACCTTATGATTATCAACAAATCATACCCGGCACCATTAGACCTATTATGGAGTACGAGAAATAAAATATCAGCTAGAGGTTACGTCTACGTACGAGATCCAAATTTCAAACCCAATACCAAAGTGGAAGAAGAAGAAGAAGTACCACAACCTAAAAAGCGTCAAAAATTGAAAATTAATGCAAATGAATTTTTTTCTATATAGGCTAGATACTGTTTGTAACTTTTTTAAGTTCATGATTTCCCACGATTTAATAATGCTAATAATCCTTTCCCTTGATCGTTACTCTGAGAAAATAACCCGTTTCCCTGGTCGTTACTTTGGGAAAATAATCCAAATGGTTTTGGTTGTTCTTGTTGTGTATTATTTTGGGCAAATAACCCTAACGGTTTTTGTTGTTCTTGCTGACTGGTGTGTTGTGGAAAATTGAATTGTTGATGTGGTTGTTGTAATGGTTGTTGTACATGCTGAAGTGGATTATGCGCTTGTTGAATAGAACTTTGTTGGGGTGGTTGATGCAATTGTGGTAATGGATCATGTATTTGTTGTAATGGTTGTTGTTTTAATATTATTGGATCAACAAGATGATCAACATCTTCTTCATCACTCTCAATATCAAAATTTTTGTAAGTTTTAGTTAAAAATTCATCATTTTCAAAATTATCATCAAAATCTTCAAAATCTTCAAAATTTTCAAAATTTTGAAAATTGTTTGATTGTGGTGGTTGTTGTTGTTGTTGTTGTTGTTGTTGTTGTTGTTGTTGTGAGCTCCAAATGTCTGGAAATGGAGATATTGGTTGATTGAATTGTTCAACACTCGCCAAGATGTTTGGTGATGTTGTTAAATTGGGGGAAGGATCTTTTTTACCCCATATTTCTTTATTGGTAGTCTCTGATGGTTTTCTAGTTAACATATTTAATAATTTGTTTGCCGATGATGATGTTGACGATTGTAGTGGTTTGGTTTCTGTAGTGGTTGGTTTTTTCAATAAGCTTAAAAAGTCTTTTGTTGGTGATACTGCGTGTTGGGATTTATCATCTTCTTTCTTGAGTAATCCTAAGAATCCATTGTTTGGGTTCTTGTGTTGGTCATCTTGTGGTGTGTGGTTTTTACGTAAGAATCCAATTAATTGTTCTGATGCAGCTTCGTTTTTTAATGGCTTGATTGATTGTGACTTTGGCAGTGGTGGTAAGTCATCTTGAGCTTTGTTAGACTCAATTTTTGTGACATTATTAGTAGTTTCGTCGATGTTTTCATTACTATTATCAATATTGTTATTATTGTTATTTTGACCTAACAAATTTAATAAATCTCCTGAACTTTTGTTATCTGACCTTTTAAGTAATTTGATCTTCTTACCAACTGCTGGTTGTCTTTGATATGATGATCTAATAGATTCTTCGATTTCGTTAGATGGAATTTGACGCAGCGATGTTGTAGGTCTTTCTAATTTAGGTAATGATGCTGGTTCAGGCAGTGATTCCACTACTGCTTCTTCTTCTATTTGTTGTTGTTTCTTTTTTGGGAAGACACTCAATAATTGTTGAGCTCTTGATCGAATATTTTCTGAATCTATTGATTTCTTTTTTTGAGTTGTATGAGAATCTTCTTTTTTCTTTTCTGATTTTGTAGTGGTTAATATTGATAATAATTCTTTTGAATTTGTTGAAGGTTTTCTTAAATTTTCAGGATTTGGTGCAATTGGTTGTTGATAAAATTGTTGATGTTGATGATGATGTGGTTGTAATGGCACATTGAAAAATGGATGTTGTTGATGATAAAATGGCATTTGATTTTGTGGAATGGGAACATTTATCATTGATGAAGGTTTTATTTCTTCCTTGTTGGCAACTTTTTGTAAAATATTTAATAATTCTCTACCTGCATCTGCATTTTCTACTGGTTTATTTAATCCCATTAAATCTTTTAATTTTAATTCTACTTGTAACATTATTTCTTCCTCATTTAATACACCTTGATTCTTGCTGATCCATTTCAACATAGGTTTTATAATTGTTTCAACTATGAAAAAATTATTTGGATTTGATTTAATTTTCTTTTGTACTGTTTTGATGTCAAACCATTTAATCTCTGATATCTCAAATCTTGCCAATGGTTCAAATTCAGTATCTTCTGATACATTCTTAATTAAGAATATTTTATAATTTTTACCCCTTATAGTTCTTTCAACATAATCATTATCTTTAATTAATTCTCCACAATTAAACCCAATTTCTTCTTCAGTTTCTCTTACAGCACAGTCAATATCACTTTCATCTTTTGAAATTTTGCCTCTTGGAAATGACCAAGTATTTGATTCAGTCCCTTTGACCAATAATATTTTGGTTAAATCTTTATTAAATAAAGCAACTCCTCTTACTGGAATAGTACTTTTATATTTCCCAAATCTTGATAATGCTTCAGATGGATCACCCCACTTCCATATTAGTGGACATTTCTCCAATATCTTTGTTGAAAATTGTTTCATCTTTAATGCTGGTAAATTTGGATTTAATTGCCGTACAAAATCTAAATAAAACCAATGAGCTTCTTCAACTTGAAAGAATATTCTTTCAATTGATGATAAATCTTCTTCTGGTACATTAACTAAAAATCGTACTATTAAATCTTCTAGTACATGATCCAATGTCTGATTGGCTAGACCATTTCTGAGTTGTATTGACATGATCCTTGGTGATGGTTGTATATTGATTCTATGACTTCGTTTTGATGTTTTTCTATTCTAAAAGAGATCAACAAAAAAAAAAATGTTTAAGAAACGAGTACAATTTAACACTACCATTAATATTCAAAGACTAGATCAATATTTATTCAATCAATGTTTATTCAATGAAAAGTATAAGACTATTTACCACATCTTCGAGAAATTTCAAATTTCTAAATACTATAAAAGAAGTATCAAAACCACCACAATCATCATCGCTTGAAATAACAAGACCAATAGGATTATCCAAACCAGTATTATTAAATCATAAATTATCAGATACTTATTCCTTAACCAACATTATACAAGAATTATTTGGGGATCAAGCAAAAGAAAGAAGACAAAAAAATTTAGATTATGATTTAAAACATTCACCAATATATGAAGCAAAATCTTTTGAAAATACGAAAGGTAAAATATTTAAACCTCCGATATCTTGGTTCAAACAAGATAAATCTTTGTTCTTTCCTGATTTCATTGCAAAGACTTTGAATGGGAAACAAGAAAGTTTGTATGATGTTTTGGGTAATAAATATAGTATTGTTAGATTATTTTCATCAATCACTGGAGATAAATGTACGAGATCATATTTTGATTATGATGGTAAAGATTTATACTCAAAAGATTATTCCACTTTTCAAAAACAATTTCCAAATTTTCAAATAATAAATATAAATATGCCAACTACTTGGATAAAAGGAATTGTAACAAATCTTTCCTTATCAAACCTCAAAAAGATAATATCACCAGATAGATATAATAAATATTTCATACTACCAATGCATATTTTACCTCCAGATATAAGAACAAAATTACATTGTGATAATCAATGTTCTGGATATATATATATTTTAGATTCTCAAGGTAGAATTAGATGGGCAACTAGTGGTTATTCAACTCCTGAAGATTTAGAATTAATGTGGAAAGTTGTGAGAGGTTTGGAAAAAGAAGCTTTGAGGAATGAAAGTGCATAGTTGGTATTTTAGAATCTGTATATATTTGTAAATTAAATTCATCATACTAATAAAATCTTAACTTTTCAATGTAATACAATTTAAATTTATTTTTATCTTGTTTCAAATAGTTGCAAAAAAATCTGGTGCACAAATATTTAATTTTGTGTAACAAGAACAAGAACATCTCGTAAATTGAAATTTGATAATTAAAAAATCAAAAACGTATCATCAACAACTACTTCACTTTCTTTTTTGAAACATCCCATCAGTGTTTTCTTTATCACTTCGGGTGAAACGAATAGTTTTAAAATTTTTTACTTACTTATTTCAATGGTATGTTCAGTTTATTAAATAATGCTCAATCAAGTTATTATGATGAATTTTTCAATTGGGAATCTCTCTGACAATCCAAAAACTTCAAACTGGAGAAAACCATTTATTAATTGATATCTGATTATATATCTGAGATGGGCATTTAATTATTAGAATTTTTTATTTACTAACTAAATCTTAAATAGAATTAAAAGATTGAAAAATGTTTTACGGTCATGACTATGACAATTGGCTAATTCATTGCCATGCATAGCCCAAGTTCATGTTTGGCACGAAGCATATCATTAGTTTTGAGAATCAGTGTTGATTCTGTATTTTGAATTTTGTTAAATGCAGTGTTTTGTTGCACCGCTTTATCAGCTCGTAACATTTATACGCCATAAAATTGACAAAAGCAATTGCTAGAACGCAAGCTCTTAATCGAAACTCGTACTAAAAATTTAAATAGTATTTATGATAGTTATAACCCTAAAAATAATTTATACACGTGATTAGAATCACATGATTTTAGAGATGTTTCAGATGAAATAAAGTATGAACCGGATGTTGAAAAACGTGACAAGTCTTCAAATTCTCGTAAATTTTCCAAATTTTTCACGCACCAAACAATTCTCTTACAAACAGAACAAAACAAAAATTTTTCGGAACCAGTCTAAATCTTGATCTTTTCTTTTCTTTCTTCAACAACGTCAACTATAATCACGTATAATCAAAAATGTCAGCTCCAATCAACAAAGAAAAATTAGAACAAGAACCAGAACAACAAATTCATAAAATTAGAATTACTTTAACTTCAACTAAAGTTAAAGAATTAGAAGCTGTTTCAAATAATATTATTAGAAATGCTACTTCAAACAATATTGTTAAAAAAGGTCCAGTTCGTATGCCAACTAAAGTTTTAAAAATCACTACTAGAAAAACTCCAAATGGTGAAGGTTCTAAAACTTGGGATGCTTATGAATTAAGAATTCACAAAAGAGTTATTGATTTACAAGCTCCTGCTGCAACTGTTAAAAAAATTACTCAAATCACTATCCAACCAGGTGTTGATGTTGAAGTTACTATTGCTGCTTAAGTTTACTAATTAAGACTTTTACTTTTTACTGTCGGAGAATTAACTTTGAATTTTTGTTTGGTTTCAAATATTTTTTAAAGCTTATTTATTGAGAAAATTCATTATGGGAAATAACATTTGAAGTCTGGCCCTCTAGATGCGCCGTATTAGCTAAAACTATACTGACGTTGTTGACGCATTATCAGCGTTTTGACGAATATTGTTCCTCATTTTTAAATGATATTTTTTTGTTAATATACTATCAATATTAGATTTATAATTTTTGGAATTAAATTTAGAGAAAGATGATTAATTTTTATTTTGGTGTTAAGGAATATAGTCTTATGATTTAAGTTTACTTTGTAATTAATTAATATATACACAATTCAATTCATTTTGATTCACTGATTTTGTAGATTCTATAGATTTTGTATTTGTTTTCTTCTAAATTGGATTGTTTCAAACTTGAAAAATTGCACAAAACTTGAAGATCTGAAACTAGACCAAAATTTACTTTGATACTTCAAAATTTTGCTCTCACTAGATAAGCATTGATTATCTCGATGAATTAGCAGTTCAAAAGCATGCACTGGTAGCTTCAAAATCATAGGAAGAATGTAATGGATGTAGTGTAGTTTAAAGCGTCTTCAATGTTCTATGGAATACCGAAATCATAGTATTGGGCAAATGATTCGACATAAAATTTGTATTATATCATCTAATTTTTTGTCACAAATTATTAACAAGGTCTTAGTTTTGACTTTCGTAGAAATTTATTCATTGGAATAGCTCTCAACTAGATGAAAATGACTCTTCAAAAGTATAGTATTAAAAAGAGAGACGGATTTAAGATGACCAAAATAAAAAAAAATTTAAATCCTGTTTTATATGGACACAAGTTCAAATCATGTGACACAAAAATTGAAAAATTAATACGGCACAATTAATTTTTCAAAAATATAACAATAACAATTACAAAGAGATAACTAACACATTACTTCGTCAAGGAATATAAATAGGTTACCCAATGTATCTATAAATTTAAAATAAGATCAAAAGAGAACAAACAACAGAAAGATGGTAAAATTATACCCAGAATTAAAATGTGGGTTTCATTCAATATTGGAACCAATGGCGCCAAATAATGTCAATGCATTTAATCCATGTTTTTTATTATATACTATATCAATATTGGGAATATGCTTTTTGCTATGGGGTATATCTACATATAACGAATTATTTAAACAAAGGAGATATGGTAATTTCTCGCTAAAAAGTGTTGGGTTCAAACAATATTTCAAACTTGCCTTTTTAATGATTGAAATTTTTTTATTTTTGTATTTATCTAGTTTTATTAGCATACATGAAAGATTGGCTGATCAAAAAGTAATAGCATTTGGGTTGATTAATTTAGTGTTATTATTTGTCATACTACCTTCACAAATTTTGGAAACTTCATATTCATCTGTTCAATTAAGTATATTATTGATTTTTTGGCCATGTTTTACTGTTCTTGATATAATGGTTTATTTTCAAAATAATTTCACTTCATGGGTGATTATTCAATATTCCAATCCAGTTATTGAAGTTTTACTTATTTTAAATTCGATAAATATTTTCATTATGGAGTATTATTATTATAAACCTAATTCTGAATTGATTAAAGAGTACAAAAAACAAGGAGAAGGTATTAAATTAGAGGAACCAAATATTATCCAAAGAGTAACATTCACTTGGATGAATGAGCTTATAGTTAACACGTATAAGAATAAAACCGTCACTAATGCAGAATTACCCAATAGTCCAGAAGAAATAACAACATCTTATGCAACCAAATTATTAGAATCTCATTGGACTGGTGGAAATTTATTCACTAGTATATTAAAATCCTTTGGTATTGGTTTACTTATTGCATTCTGGTATGAAATTATTGCAAGAGCCTTGAACTTTGTTAAACCTCAATTATTAAGGTATTTTATTTTATTTTTCACTATTCCTAACCCACCTATACTAAGAGGGTTATTAATATGTCTTGGGATATTTGCCAGTACTGTTTTTCAAAATACTATGAATAATAAATATATGTTACGAAATTTAGAGAATAGTTTAAATATTAGAAGTTCATTAACTTCTTTAGTTTATAAAAAATCATTAAACTTGTCTAGTGAAAGTAAATCTAGTTTTAATTCAGGTGATATAATGAATTTAATGTCAGTTGATGTCAACAGAATATCATATGCTATGTTGAGTATAAGTGCATTATTTTATACACCATTTGATGTGATAGTTGGATTAATTTCATTATGGCCGTTGTTAGGTTCATCAACATTAGCTGGGTTTTTGGCAATTGCATTAATCGTCCCCATCAACGCTGTTTTAGTTAAATATATCACCAAAATGAACAAACAACAAATGAAATTAAAAGACCAAAGAACAAGTATAATAAACGAGATATTAACAACTATAAAAAGCATTAAGTTGTATGCATGGGAAAAACCTATGCTTGCTAAATTATCAGAAGCTAGAAATGATAAAGAACTCAAAAATTTAAGAAAAGTTAGATTTTTCAACCAGTGTTCGAATTTTATTTGGTCTATGATTCCTATAATGATGAATTTGCTTTGTTTTGGATGTTTCGTATTAACTCAAAAAAAGCCATTGACTTCAGATATTGTGTTTCCTGCTATAACTTTATTAAATTTGATCTCATCGCCAATTTTGGATTTACCTGACACTATTAATTCTTTAATTGAAGGGAAAGTGGCATTAGATAGAGTTAGGAAATTCTTGGTATGTAAAGAGCTTGATGAAAATTTAATAACTTATGGTGGTGATAAAGCAGTTGAGATAAAAGATGCTTCATTTTATTGGAAAAGAGATAGTTATAAAGATGATCAACAAGAGGTACCACATGCTTTAAAAGATGTCAATTTTGAAGTTAATAAAGGAGATTTGGCATGTGTTGTTGGTAAAGTAGGCAGTGGTAAAACATCATTATTGTATGCATTATTGGGTCAAATGATCACAGTTGGTAAACACCCAATAATTAATATTAATGGTTCTGTAGCTTATTGTGCACAAAGTCCATGGATTATGAATGCATCAGTTAAAGAAAACATTTTATTTGGTCATAGATACGATTCTGAATATTATAATTTAGTTATAGAAGCCTGTCAATTAGAACAAGACTTAAGAATATTACCAGATGGTGATGATACTCAAGTTGGTGAAAAGGGAGTAAGTTTATCTGGTGGTCAAAAAGCTAGGTTATCCATTGCAAGAGCAGTTTATGCTCGTGCAGACATCTACTTGTTGGATGACATTTTGTCTGCTGTTGATTCTCATGTTGGTAAAAATATTATTGAAAAAGTTATTTCGAAAAATGGTTTGTTGGGTTCAAAGACAATTATCTTATGTACTAATTCAGTTCTGGTTTTAAAATATTCAGATAGTATCACGATGATTGAAAATGGTCATATTGTCGAAACTACAACATACAAGGAAGTAAATGAACAAAGTCATCCACAATTGTACAACTTAATCACAACGTTCAGTAAAAATGAGGAAGAATCATCACCAACACCATCAGATTCTAGTGAAAGCCTCGTGGAAACAAAACATAGAAGAGCAAGTATTGAGACATTCAATTGGGACCCTTTACAAAAACTATTGCCAAACTTAAAAACGGGCCAAACTCAAGAAACTAGTCAAAAGGGGAAAGTTAAATGGGATGTTTACGTCACGTATCTCAAAGCATGTTCTATTCCAGGTATTTTCATATGGATCTTTGTTTTATTATTATCTAATTGTTTATCTATTGGTAGTAACTATTGGTTGAAACATTGGACTGAAGAAAATTCCGAGTCGGGATCAAATCAAAACATCTGGGAATTTTTAATTATATATGCTTGTTTGGGAATTGGTGCTACTTTTATGATGGTTACAAGATCATTAATTATGAAACTATGGTTGGGTATCAACGCGTCCAAAAAGATTCATGATGAAATGGCAATTAGAGTTTTAGGATCGCCTATGGAATTTTTTGAAAGAACTCCTGTTGGTCGTATAATGAATCGTTTCACTAATGATATAAATAGAATTGATGATAATATACCAAATACTTTTGCTGGATTTGTTGCTCAAATAATGAGAACTTTTTTGAATTTAATTGTTGTCAGTTTGGCTATACCTGCTTATGCTATTGTTATTTTGGTATTGGGGTTAATTTACTACTATTATGAAACTTATTATGTTGCTATTTCTAGAGAGTTAAAAAGACTAGTTAGCGTTTCTAGATCCCCCATCTATGGTCATCTAGGTGAATCTTTAAATGGTATAGATACTATTCGAGCTTATGGACAAGATGAAAGATTTAAATTTATAATGAACAAGATCATTGATTTTAATTTAAAATCTCAATACATGCTTACATCAATAAACAGATGGTTATACTTCAGACTACAAGTCATTGGAGGACTAGCAGTATTATCAGCTTCAATAATGTTAATATCAACTACAAAAACATCAAGTCCTTTAACTTCATCAATGGCGGGCTTTTTAATGACATATGCATTACAAGTCACTGGTTCCTTAAGAGTGGTTGTTAGACAATCAGCTGAAGTTGAAACTAGTATTGTTGCTGTGGAAAGATGTCTTGAATATACTGAGTTGAAATTGGAGGAACAACCTATAAAGAAAATTGTTCCACCTTTAAATTGGCCAACTAATGGGGAAATAACGTTTAATAATTATTCAACAAGGTATAGAGAAAACCTAGATCTTATTTTGAAAAACATCACATTATCTATAAAACAAAATGAAAAAATCGGAGTTGTTGGTAGAACAGGAGCTGGTAAATCTTCCCTAGCATTAGCTATATTTCGTATAATTGAACCAGTTGACGGTCATATTGAAATAGATAATTTGAATACTAGTCTAATCTCATTATTTGACTTAAGACATAGATTAGGTATTATTCCACAGGATTCTCAATTATTTCAAGGTACGATTAGACAAAATTTAGATCCTTTTGGGTATTACAAAGATGAAGAGATATGGAAAGCCTTGGAGTTAGCTCATTTAAAAGATCATGTTACAAAATTACAATCAGAAGATGGTAACAAGTTGTTATGTAAAGTAGACGAAGGAGGTTCGAATTTTTCTCAAGGTCAAAGACAATTAATGTCACTAGCTCGTGTCCTTCTTAAAATGAACAATTCACAAATCTTACTAATGGATGAAGCTACTTCAAGTATCGATAATCAAACAGATAAATTCATTCAAAAAACTATACGTTCACAATTTCAAAACAAAACCATCATCACTATAGCGCATAGAATCGATACTATTATGGATAGTGATAAAATTATTGGGTTAGATCAAGGTGAACTAATTGAATTTGATACTCCTGCTAATCTTTTGGAATCAAAAGAAGGTGTGTTTTATGGGTTATGTAAACAAGGTGGTTATTTATAGATTGCATTAAATATTTCTGTATATTTATTCATTTGATATTTAATGAAAGTTTTTGATTATTTATTCAAATTTCAAGAGATGTTGATCAACGATGCGCTACAATGCTGACGAATATCATCTTACAAATAGACTTTGCTTAATATTATTGATAAGTGTTATCCTTTGACCTCAAAACTAGTTGAATTCTTATCGGTTATAAACTAGAAAGTTGTAAAAATATAATTCCGCTTAACCCCCCAAAACGAAAAAATAAAAAAATTCAATAAAATTTACTCCGATAATATCATCAACATTTAACCAAACCAAATCACCAAACTACATATTCAAATACTAATACACACACTCACATCAATTACAATGGCATCAACAGCACAACACGCATCCAAATTTACAAAATATTTAAATTCAGAAACAGGACCAAGAACAGTTCATTTTTGGGCACCAGTTTTTAAATGGGCATTAGTTATAGCAGGTATAAATGATTTACAAAGACCTGTTGAAAAATTAAGTGGAACTCAACAAATAGCATTATTTGCAACTGGTGCTATATGGACAAGATGGGCTGGATTTGTTATTAAACCAAGAAACCCACTTTTAGCATCTGTTAATTTCTTTTTAGGTGCTGTTGCTGGTTATCAATTGATTAGAATTGTTAATTATAGACATGATTTAGGTGATTCTCCTATGCAAGTTTTTAAATATATTTTGAATGGTGATCCTTCTAAACAAGAACAAGTTACTAAACCTGTTGCAATTGAAGCTAAGAAATAGAATTAATGAGAGTTAAGAAGATGAAGTAGAGTATTTGAGGTGTGTCTTGGGGTATTTTTTACTTAAATTAATTATACATATTCAACTATCAAGTAGCATACCATCGTCATCGTCATCATCAGGAGCATCAGATAGTTCAGATAATTCAGAACTTATTGTTGTGTTTTCTGATTGCTTTATTTCCTCTGGTTCTTCATTCTCTTCACCTTCTTGTACATCCATTTCTTCCTCCACTTCTTCTTCTTGTTTTGCTTCTTCTTCATCTACATCTTCAGCTTCACTTTCTTCTATTAATGCTTGTTCTTCATGTACGTAATCTTCTTCTTCCTCATGTACTTCTCTATTTCTTCTATTTTCTTCATCTCTTTCATCCTCCAGTTCATCATCCTCATCTTCTTCTTCTTTAGCTTTTGAATCAGCGTCTTTAATTTTTTCAACTCTTTCCACAACTTCTTTGAATTTAACATCTAAAAAGTTTTTCAAATTATTATCTTCTTGAATCCAAGTTCTGTTACCTCTTTCTAATTTCGATTTTATAGATGTCAATATTTCCAATATGACTCTACTTTTGATCCTTTGCTTCAATTCTAAATTGATTAAATTTCGAATTATATCGATGTCTGGGAATAATAATTCAGTATCTTCATTTTTAGAATTCAATGCAAATAATTGATTTAATCTTATATTTTCAATTGGTTCCTCCGTGTTGATAAATTTTTCACTTATTTTAATTAATTTTTCATTATTTGATGCTTGTATAGTTTTAACATTGACTGCAAACTCAGGTAATTTTAAAGTTGATGATAATTTTTCATATACTTTTGTAGTTTCATCTAATTTTTGATTTGCTTTTGCTATTTCTGATACTGTTTTATTATAATCTACTAAATCGTTATTTATATAATTCTTTTTAGTTTCTATTTCCCAGTTTTTGTATTGTTGGAAAGTTCGTTGTAATTTAACTGAATCTAATATGAATTTTTTCTTGATTGAATTTAATACTGTTGTATCTAGTGACTCTTTGCTTGCTAGCCTCTGATTGTAATCATTTAGCTCTTGAATACTTTTGAAACTATCCTCTAGTATTGCTTGGAAATTTTCCATTTGATTTGTAGCTGAAGTTTGTAATTTGAAGTTGGTTGATGTAAATAATATGAAACAAAATAAATTTATTTTTCAAATCAGATAAACAAAACAGAATTACAAAAAAAAAAGACAACTTCAATTACCAATAGTACATGTCAGATCAATTTAATCTTAATGAATTAAGAAATCAATTTTACAATGCTACTTTGAAATTAAACAAACTATGTTTATATGAATCAGCAAAATGGTGTGCAGAAGCATTAAATGGATTACCAAAACAATCAATAGATTTACAACCACAACAACCTCAACCAATTGATTTGGATGAATTCCAAGATCAGGGTAAGTTCATATTGGCCCAAACTTATTTCAATTGCAAAGAGTTTGAAAGATGTGCTCAAGTACTAGAAGAAAGCAAAAGTGGTGATGCAAAGTTCGTAAGATTATATTCGTTATTAATTTCAATCGATAAACGAGCTACTGAAGAAACTGATGGATTAATTAATGTTGGACTGTTATGCGATTCTAGTTTGTACGATAGTAATGGGAATCTAAATGATTATGATCAAGATAAAGTTGAAAATTCATCAAATATATCGAATTCTAAGTTCACTAAGATATTGATTGAATCAGAAGAATTTCTATCACATAAAGAGAATGCATTTTTATATTACTTGAATGGGTTAATATATAGAAAGAGAAAGAAATTAAACGAAGCTATCAAGAATTTATATCAATCAATATTAATATTCCCATATAATTGGTCATGTTGGAGAGAATTAATTGATTCATTTGTTACCTTTGAAGAAGCCAATAATTTTATTCAAAGAGTTAAAAAGAAAAATGAAATTTTCTCTAATACTCCGATGTTTCAATTTTTTGAGATAGTAGTACTACAAGAATCTCATCAAATACTGAATAGATTATATACGTTGATGGAAAGACTATCTTATTATTTCCCAAATTTCACATTCCTCAAAATTCAAGAATTTTTAAATTACTACCACAACCTTAATTACTTTGAATCTGAAAAAGTTTTTGATCAAATTTTAATAAATGATCCCTTGAGATTGGATGACCTAGATACTTATTCAAATATGTTATATGTAATGGAAAAAAAATCAAAGTTATCATACTTAGCACAATATTGCTCCCAGATAGATAGATTTAGACCAGAAACATGTTGCGTGTTAGCAAACTACTATTCAATGAAATGTGAACATGAAAAAGCTATAATGTATTACAAACGAGCACTAATACTAAATAAAAATTGTCTAAGTGCATGGACATTAATGGGTCATGAATTTGTTGAACTTAAGAATTCTCACGCTGCTATTGAGTCATATAGAAGAGCAGTAGATACAAACCCAAAAGATTTCAGAGCTTGGTATGGATTAGGACAAGCCTATGAAGTTTTAGATATGCATTTATACGCGTTATATTACTATCAGAGAGCTACTAATTTACAACCATTAGACAAGAGAATGTGGCAAGCTATTGGAAATTGTTATGAAAAAATAGATCAGCTTGAAGATGCAGTGAAATCATTTGAAAAAGCATTAGCGATTGGTAAAATATCCAACAATCAAATGGAAGGTTTAAATGGTGAACAAAGTTATATAAACAAAATAAACACAAATGAAGAAGATCAAGAATTTATGGTTGAACCACATATATGCTTCCGTCTAGCTACAATACTGGAAAAACTAAACGATCACGAAAACACTAAAAAATACATGCAATTATGTTTTAACCAAGAGTCAGACTGGGGGATAAGTGATGAAACTTGTAAAGCTCGTCTATGGTTAGCTAGAGATTGTTTAGAGCTGGGGAATTTTGATGAAGCCTATGAATTAGCTAAGGATCTTAATCATAGTAATGCTCATGATGTTGAAGAAGCTAGAGCTATAGCTAGAGATGCTAGAAATAGAATGAAGAAATGATATAATAATAAATTTGTAAACTTTTAATTAATTTGAACAACGACTTTTACTAGTTTGTTGACTTCTTGTACTCAATGCTAGACTCCATAAACAAACAACACCTGAACTAAAATAAAGTGAAAATAACGTAACCATTACCAAAAATTCTTTATTTATTTCAAAATCTAAATCGACCAATTCCTGAAAGCAATAAAAAGATGCTGTAAAACAAGTTATTGTAATTATTGATAATATTGCTAAAGTCATAAAGTTTTGCAGCATCTTTGAAATTCAGTGAACTACAAAGTTCGCAAATTACAGTGAAAAGAAAAATATTACCCAATTTATACTATGATGTTTTCAAAGGGGTTGGTTCATTGGATCAATTTAATGTTTAGTGTGTTACTGGTTGTCATGACATTTACTTGATCTAAAAATAACAATCATGTTTTATTGCCCAGTATCCTTTGTCTCTTCAACACCTTTGTGTTCCACAATTAAAGGTCATTTTCAGGTTCAACTCTTCAATAATTCATCATTATCATATGAATATGATAACTTAACCTGTGAATCATTAAAAAATATGTCAAAGATACGACCCAATAAAAGCGCGCGTAATTATGAAAGAAACGTCTTATGAAAAAAAAGAAAAAAAAAAAATATTCACCAAAATTAAAACGTCAAATTATACCAATCATTAAATCATATTCAATCAACATAAACGTACCATATCAAACTATTTAACACAATTGTATATAGGGAATTATAAATTAGACATTATCTTGATTTAATTACGTTCGTTATACTTGTTCTATATTGCACCACAATTTTTTCCTTTCATTTCATGTTTTGTTCATAACAAAAAAGTAATAATCAACAATCAGTTATAATACATCAGAATTTAATAGAAACATGTCATCTGCAATTTTTACAACAACTACAACTACTACAACTACCACTACTACCACAACCATAGTCAATTCATTCACATCACCGGCTATATCACAATCATGGGATATATTGCAGGACACTTTATCAGAAAATTTATTATTCATTCTAAACAAAATAAGTTATATACCAGGAGGACAAATAATTCTAAGATATATTAAATCGTCATATCAAAACGATCCTATAAGATCATTGTTTGAATATTGTTTGTTTATATTTGCATTAACTTATTTTTTCAGTTCTAAAAAAAAGGAGAATAAATCTGAATTTGTTAAATTTTCCAAAAAGGAAATAGATGAATTATGTGCAGAATGGGAGCCAGAACCAATTATAAGTGAGATCGATCAATTAGAAAATTGGAAATTAAAAGCCATACCTGAAATTATTGGTCATAATGGAGCTCATGTAAAATTAAATGGGTTTGATGAAACAATAGTTAATTTAGCATCTCAAGATTTTTTAAATTTAAATGAAAATAAAGATATTAAAACAGCTGCAAAAACAGAAATAGAATTAGCAGGAGTTGGTGCTTGTGGTCCTCCAAACTTTTATGGTACTCAAGATGTTCATGTTAGATTAGAAGAAGATTTAGCTAATTATTTGGGTACTGAACAAGCTATCATATATGGTCAAGATTTTGTTACCGCAGGGTCCGTTATTCCTGCTTTTTTAAAAAGAGGTGATTTATGTGTTGTAGATAGAAATATAAATCTTGCCATACAAAAGGCATTGATAGTTTCAAGAGCTGATATTGAATGGTTTGATCATAATGATATGGTACATTTAGAACAAATTTTAACACAATTGAAACCAGTATTATCAAAACAAAAACCAATCAGAAGAAGATTTATAATTACGGAGGGGTTATTTTCAAATACTGGAGATATAGCAAATTTACCACAGATTGTTGAATTGAAAAATAAATTCAAATATAGATTATTTGTTGACGAATCATTATCTATTGGTGTTTTAGGTCCAACTGGAAAAGGTCTTACCGAACATTATGGAATTTCTCGTGATGAAGTATCAATAACTATTGGATCAATGGCAAATTCATTAGCTTCATCAGGTGGATTTTGTGTTGGTGTAGAACCAATGATTCATCATCAAAGAATTCAATCAAATGCTTATGTTTTTAGTGCTTCATTACCTCCTTATTCGGCAAAAGTGACTTCTCAAGCTATAAAAGAAATTTTAAAAACTAACACTCAAACTGGTAAATCTAAGATTATTACAAATTTGCATCAATTAACTACTTTTGCATATGATTCTATATTGAAGAATTTAAAAAACTCACCAATGACTATTACTTCAACTCCTCAATCCCCAATGATACATTTAACTTTCAGTGAATCATATAGATCAAAATTAAATTTACCTTTATTATATGGAAACTCAATTTTTGTAACGACTGGAAAACCATCAAAACGTCTTAATTCATTTGACGATTATTTAAATGTTGAAAGTTTTATGTTACAAAAAATCGTTGATTATACTTTAACTAACTCCAAAATCTTAATAACTAGAAGTAAATTAATATTAGAACATGAAAATTTGCCAATTGTAGCTCCACATTTATTGATTAATATAAATAATGGAGTTTCTGAGAATGATATCACAAAATTAGTTGAAGTTTTACCAACTGCTATAGAGATAGTCACCAAAAATATCAATGATGAAGATGAATTTTTTTCATTGACTGATGAGATTATAAATTACTAATAGACCATCAAGAAAGAAACATTAGAGTAGAAGACACTTTTTAATACACAATTAATTTTACATTGATAATTCTACTTAAGGTATGAAAATTTTCGAAACACCTTGAACTTCTCTTCTACAACAAACACAACCTTCAATTCCTTTACTTACCAAACTCAATCTACATGATTCACAAATTGCAAAACATTTACAAGGCCAAGTTATAATTTCTCTCATATTAGTTTGACAAATAACACATTCTAAAGAGTTTGTGTCTTCCGGATCTTTTTGTTCTGTTGTTGATCTTTTCTGAATTATGAGCTCTATTAGTTTTGAACTTTCATCTGTATTGTATGTGTTTGCGAGCTGTTTATATTTTGATCTTGTTAATCTACCTTCATAGTTTAAGTATGTTGATTCTTCGAGTTGTATTTCGTATAATGGTGATACTACTAAGTTATCTGATCTTGAATTTGAGATAACGTTGATTTCTTCGATATCTGATTCTATTTCTGATTCTATTTCGGATTCATAAGTTAATAAAAAATCTTGGGAGTCGTCATTATTGTTTAGGTCTTCACCTATTAGAATCGATGCGTAATTGAGTTCTAATTCTTCTTCTGTGTATTTGTTGATGTCGATTGTGGAATGGATTTTTTTGGGTGATTTTTTGACGTATTTTCTTAAAAATTTGGGGGTTTTGGATAATCTTTGTTCGAAGTTGTCTGGTGTTGGTTGTTTCTTTTGCCAAAATGTTAATGAGTTTTTGATGACTTTTATGAATAATCCATACACTAGTTGTACGAAATTTATCATTATTTTGGATAAGTATAGAAATCTTTTCCTGAAAACACTATTGATTTGAGTCGGACCTTGATTATTATCTAATTCATCATTATTCGTTGAAGCAGTATATGTAATTAAATCAGGTCCTGGTTTATCTATTATATTTTCATACCCTTTTCTCAAAGTTTTGGCCTGGAGTTGTTTCCATAAACTTCTTTCAATCCATGTCTCGGTATCTAATGTTACTAAACTTAGTTCTGTAATATAACTTGATTTTCCTGCTGATGTTATTGCTAATACTCCTAAATTTAATAAAGCAGTATAAAAATCATCTTTTAAATTGATGTTAAAATTTGAAAATGTGTCTGATTCATCTTCTTGATTAATTTCATTCTCGACTTCATTTGAATGATCTTCATGTAAAAAGAAACTAGCATAATTTAATCCTTGTAATCTAAACCCATTAACAATAATTGCACATAAAAATATTGATAAACTAATTAAAATCACAAACAATATTAATACTTGTGGTGTAAATGTTACAATCAAAATAGTTGGAAATTTTAAAACTTTATGATGAGATATAGCATTTATGAAGTAAGACAAAAATCCAATTCCAATAACAGTCAGTGGTATCAACCTATATCTATTATTATTAACAATAGCACCAATATGAATATTTAAATGATTCAAAATTGAAAATAAAGCCACTACTAAAACTTCTTCAGTAGGTCTTTTAAAATTATTTGAATTTGAAAAGAAGAAAGCAGCATTACTGCTAAATTCTTGAAATGCTAAAGAATGTTCAAATATTGTGATACCACTTTCAGTAAATGGTTTTCTTCCCTGTATAGATGCGATAAATGTTTCAACGAATGAAGAAGCACAAAACGTCAAAAATATTGGCCAGTACATATCACTAGTGGGACCAATCATAACTTGCTTTTTCGGAGTTTTCATATATTTCGAATCTGCAAATTTCTCAGCTGTGTAACTGAAATACCTTTCTGGTATCAAGTTATATATCCATTTAATATTTGAATTTTCAATGATTCCCAACGTTTGATTTAATTTTAAAGTGACTAGCACATTGTAGATCTGAAGACATAACATAGATACTATTCCAATTCTAAAACTAACAATACTTAATTTCCTCAAAATAGTAGCCAGTTTATAAGCATTCATTAATCCATTCCCATGTCTAACACCACCTCTTTGTCTATTAATAGCCATTTGTTGATTATGTATATTATTAGTTGAAGCCATTACTAAAGTACGGTTTAATACAAGAGCCATAACTAAACAAGATAATCCATATACTGAACAACAATATTTACTTATTGCTCCAAATCTATTCCATGCTGTTGTATTTAATTCCAGATTCTCACTTTGTTCCCAGATTGCTTCTATTGATGATGAAATTAATTTAAAAAAAGGAAAATAATCCGTTGTTAAATCGGTGGCTTCTTGATCAAATACATTTGTGGTATTTGTTATTGAAGTTATGTTTATTGATGACATCTTTTTTATGTCATATTAGTCGATTGTTGGTTGAAGAATATCAATATATCCTTTTTGAATTGATATAGCGTATAGAATTTCTAAATTTAGTTATTTAGTTATACCGGTTAAAACATTAGTGATCTACATTAAATTTACGAGTATTAAATTGGTAGCTTATCTTTTGGTGTCTCAAGAAAATAGGGTCTATGTCTCAAAAAAACAAAATGTGACATTAAACACTATAATAAAAAAATATCTTCTTACATACAAAAACAATTTAGGTTTCATATTTTTATATTTTATTTTTACAACCAAATTTGAAAATAATAATCAAAACTCGTCAAATAATTAATGGGAAAACAACTACCTCCCCCACCACCACCTCCAGGTATATCAAATGGTAACGGTAACAAAAGGCGACATTTAAATCCACCACCACCTCCTCCTCCTTCTTCGAATATCTCGAAATTACAACCACCACCACCAACCAATAAATCAAATAGCGTCAAAAGAGTACCGCCTCCAAGTCTACCTACACCACCGCCTCCACCACCACCATCATTGAAGCCAAATATAAATAACAAAACACCTCATCATGTAAATACAAAACTCAAAAAACGATCTAAAAAATCTGGACTTGTTACTGTTCCTACAAATATAGAAATGCCACCTCAACATTTACGTAAAATAATAATTGATCATGCCGATTTAGGACTGAAAAGAGTATCATCAGATAAAAGATCTCATTTAGGTTCATTAAAATATTTACCTCATGCCATTTTTAAATTATTAGAAAATATTCCACAACCATGGGAACAATCAAAAGAAGTTAAAGTATTATATCACAAGACTGGTGCAATTACATTTGTTAATGAAATTCCAAGGGTTATAGAACCTGTATATATTGCACAATGGGCATTAACTTGGAATATGATGAGAAGAGAGAAAAGAGATCGTAAACATTTTAGAAGAATGAGATTTCCTCCATTAGATGATGAAGAACAATTTTTGGATTGGACTGAAAATTTTGAAGATTTAAGTTTACCTGTTGCAATAAGATCTAATGAGATAGATGAAATTGGAGATTTTAAAGATTGGATATATGATGAAAAACCTTTGATTGATGATAACGATGTTGTAAATGGGGAATCATACAAATCATGGAATTTAGATGCTGATACAATGCATAAACTATATGAAATATCAAAACCATTATTGGACACCACTGATCACCCTTATGATACAAACGAATTATTTACAGCTAAAAGTTTAAATGTTTCAATTCCTGGTGGACCTAAATTTGAACCTTTATTTCAAGAAGGTGTAATTAATTCAGAAGCTGAAGATTTCACGGAGTTTAATTCATTTGATAGAATAATTATCAGATCACCAATTAAAACAGAATATAAAGTTGATTTTCCTTATTTATATAATTCATTTGTTAAAAACATTTCACTAGCACCAATTTTAAATGACCTTTCATGTGATGACAAATCAGATTTAAGCCAACTTCCAGCATTTACATTTAATACAAAATTCAACCCCATCATACCGAGAAAACAATCAAAAAAGCCAAAAGAAGAAATGAAATTAAATTTTACTCCATTATTTAAATCACCGAAAGACACTCCAGCATTAATTGAACCAGAGTCTTTAAAACCATCAATTGATTTATTATCAGCACCATATCCATTCAACATCAGATCTGGAAGAATGAAGAGAGCAGAAGATGTACCCATTACGAAATCATGGTATAGAAATCATATTCCAAGATCATCACCATTAAAAGTTAGAATATCTTATCAAAAGCTTTTGAAAAATAGTGTAATTAATGATTTAAAAACCAGAAAAAATAGAAGATCAAAATCAAGCAGTAAAGCAAATTTGCTAAAAAGTTTACGGGGTACTAAATTTTTTCAACAAACTAAGATTGACTGGGTAGAAGCTGGTACACAAGTTTGCAGACAAGGATTCAACATGTTGAATTTATTAATACATAAAAGAGGGTTAACTTATTTACATTTAGATTATAATTTTAATTTAAAACCCACCAAAACTTTAACTACAAAAGAACGTAAAAAATCAAGATTTGGTAATGCATTCCATTTAATTAGAGAAATACTAAGAGCAATCAAAATTATTGTTGACTCACATATTCAATACCGTTTGGGGAATGTTGATGCCTATCAACTAGCAGATGGAATTCATTACATTTTAAATCATCTAGGTCATTTAACTGGTATTTACAGATACAAATATAAAGTAATGCATCAAATTCGTCAATGTAAAGATTTCAAACATATAGTATATCAAAGATTTAATAAACTTATAGGAAAAGGTCCAGGATGTGGATTTTGGCAACCAGCTTGGAAGGTATGGATTTTCTTTTTGAGAGGTATCATACCGTTATTAGAAAGATGGTTAGGTAACTTAATTGCAAGACAATTTGAAGGTAGAAGAGCTAATGATGTTGCTAAAACTATTACAAAACAAAGAGTAGACTCTTACTATGATTTAGAATTAAGAGCTCAAGTAATGCATGATATTTTAGATATGATTCCAGAAGGTTTAAAACAAAGTAAATCAAAAACTATTTTACAACATTTAAGTGAAGCTTGGAGATGTTGGAAAGCTAATATACCATGGAAAGTCCCCGGTTTACCAGAACCAATTGAAAAAATTATCGAAAGATATATCAAAGCTAAAGCTGATGGTTGGATTTCAGTTGCACAGTATAATAGAGAAAGAATTAGAAAGGGAACTCATGTTGAAAAAACAGTTGCCAAAAAAAACTTAGGAAGATTAACAAGATTATGGATCAAGAATGAACAGGAAAGACAAAATGATTTTGGTAAAAATGGTCCGTTTATACAACCAGATGAAGCTATAAAAATTTTCCAAACTACTGTCAATTGGTTGGAAAGTAGAAAATTTAGTCCTATTCCATTCCCACCAATTTCATACAAACATGATACAAAGTTATTGACACTTGCATTAGAAAATTTAAAAGCATCTTTCAATACAACAGCAAAACTAAATGCTGCTCAAAGAGATGAATTAGCATTAATTGAACAGGCTTATGATAATCCACATGAATGTTTAGCAAGAATTAAGAAACATTTATTGACTCAAAGAATATTTAAAGAAGTTGGTTTGGAAATGATGGATTTTTATAGTCATTTACAACCTACTTATTCAGTTGATCCATTGGAAAAAATTACAGACGCTTATTTAGATCAATATCTATGGTATGAAGCAGACAAAAGGAAATTATTCCCTAATTGGATTAAACCTGCAGATGATGAAATACCCCCTTTAATGGTTTACAAATGGTGTCAAGGTATTAACAACCTAAAAGATGTCTGGAATACTTCACAGGGTCAATGTAATGTAATGCTTGAAAGTAAATTATCAAGATTTTCAGACAAGATTGATTTCACCTTGATTAATAGATTATTAAGATTGATTATGGATACAAACATTGCAGATTACATCACATCAAAAAACAATATCAACCTTACTTATAAAGATATGAATTATGTTAATCAGTATGGTATAATTAGAGGACTACAATTTTCATCTTTTGTTTATCAATATTATGGATTAATTGTTGATTTATTAATACTTGGTTTGGAAAGAGCTTCAGAATTGGCGGGCCCAGTTACGAATCCAAACAATTTCCTTCAATTTAAAGATGTTGAAACTCAATGTGCATCTCCAATAAGATTATACTCAAGATATATGGACAAAATACATATCTTTTTCAGATTTGATGATGATGAATCCAATGGATTAATTTATGATTTTTTGGAACAAAATCCAGATCCAAATTTTTCAAATGTTGTTGGTTATAACAACAAGCGATGTTGGCCAAAAGATTCTCGTATGAGATTGCTAAGGCATGATGTTAATTTAGGTAGAGCAGTATTTTGGGAAATTAAATCAAGAATCCCTAATACTTTAGTTACAATGGAATGGGAGGACACTTTTTGTTCAGTATATTCTCGTGATAATCCAAATCTTTTATTCGAGATGTGTGGGTTTGAGATTAGAATTTTACCAAAAATAAGAGCAAACCTGTCAACTTCATCACAGGAAAACGTTTGGGATTTGATTGATCAAAATACTAAGGAAAGAACCGCCAAAGCTTATCTAAAAGTATCAAAAGATGCAGTAAGTAGTTTTAGCAATAGAATAAGTCAAATTTTAATGTCATCTGGATCAACTACTTTTACACAAGTTGCTGCAAAATGGAATACTGCATTGATTGCATTAGTTACATATTATAGAGAAGCAGCTATTGCAACTCCTGAATTGTTAGAAGTATTAGTCAAATGTGAAACTAAAATTCAAAATCGTGTTAAAATGGGTCTTAATTCAAAAATGCCTACACGTTTTCCACCTGCAGTTTTCTATACACCAAAGGAATTAGGTGGTTTGGGTATGCTAAGTGCATCACATATTCTTATACCTGAATCTGATTTAAAATGGTCACAACAAACAGATACTGGAATCACATATTTTAAAACTGGTATGTCACATGAAGAAAAAAATTTAATTCCCACTATATTTAGGTATGTTACAACTTGGGAAAATGAATTTTTAGATTCTCAAAGAGTATGGGCTGAATACGCTATAAAAAGAGAAGAGGCAGCTTCACAAAATCGTCGTTTAACTTTTGAAGATATGGAAGCAAATTGGGATAGAGGTATACCTAGAATCAGCACACTATTTCAAAAAGATAGACACACTTTAGCTTATGATAAAGGTCATAGAATAAGAAGAGAATTCAAGCATTTTAATACTGGTAGATATAACCCATTTTGGTGGACATCGGGTCATCATGATGGTAAATTATGGAATTTAAATGCTTATAGAACTGATGTCATACAAGCTCTAGGTGGTATTGAAACGATTTTAGAACATACTTTATTTAAAGGTACAGGATTTGATTCATGGGAAGGATTATTTTGGGAAAAGGCATCTGGTTTTGAAGATTCTTTAAAATTCAAAAAATTGACTAATGCTCAAAGATCAGGTTTAAGTCAAATTCCAAACCGTAGATTCACATTATGGTGGTCACCAACTATTAACAGAGCTAATGTCTATGTCGGTTTTTTGGTTCAATTAGATTTAACTGGTATTTTTTTACATGGTAAAATCCCCACTTTGAAAATTTCATTAATTCAAATATTTCGTGCTCATTTATGGCAAAAGATTCATGAAAGTGTGGTACAAGATTTATGTCAAGTATTTGATAAAGAGTTAGAAATTTTACAAATTGATAATGTCGAAAAACAAGCTATTCATCCAAGAAAATCTTATAGAATGAATTCTTCAACTGCTGATGTTGTTTTGACTAGTAGTTATAAATGGAATGTTTCAAAACCTTCTTTACTTAATGATAAAGACGAAAATTATAATTTACCTGCTAAGACTTTTTGGATTGATGTTCAATTAAGATATGGTGATTATGATTCACATGATATTTCAAGATATGCAAGATCTAAATATCTTGATTATACTACTGATGGCACAAGTTCATATCCTTCTCCTACTGGTATAATTATTGCTATAGATTTAGCTTACAATATGTATGATGTTTATGGTAATTGGTTTCCCAGTTTAAAAGCTTTAGTTGCAAATGCAATGAGAGAAATTATGAAAGCAAATCCTGCGATGTATGTTTTAAGAGAAAGAATTAGAAAAGGTTTACAATTATACCACGCACAACCTCAAGAAGCATTTTTGAATTCAAATAATTATGCTGAATTGTTTAATAATGATACTCAATTATTTGTTGATGATACAAATGTTTATAGAGTTACAGTTCATAAAACATTCGAAGGTAATTTAGCAACAAAACCGATTAATGGTTGTGTATTTATATTAAATCCAAGAACTGGTCAATTATTTTTGAGGATTATTCATACATCAGTATGGGCAGGTCAAAAACGTTTGAGTCAATTAGCTAAATGGAAAGCTGCCGAAGAAATTACTGCATTAATTAAATCATTACCTAAGGAAGAACAACCCAAACAATTAATAGTATCAAGAAAAGGTATGATGGATCCCTTGGAAGTACATATGTTAGATTTTCCAAATATTTCTATACGTCCATCAGAATTACATTTACCTTTTGCTTCAGTTTTGAAAATTGAGAAATTATCAGATATTGTTTTAAAAGCCAATGAACCTAAAATGGTTATTTATAATTTTTATGATGATTGGTTAGAAAGAATTTCACCTTATACTGCATTTTCAAGAGTTATATTAATTTTAAGAGCCTTAAATAGTGATACAGAATTAGCAACTTCAATTATATGGCCACCGGGTATTGAAACAGAAACACATCATATATGGCCAAGTTTAACAGATGAACAATGGATTGAAGTTGAATCTAAATTAAGAGATTTGATACTTGAAGATTATGCTAAGAAATATAATATTGATATACAATCATTAACTCAATCTGAAATTAGAGATTTAATTTTAGGACAAGATATTAAAATGTCAGCTATTAGAAGACAAGAATTGGCAGAAATTGAAAAAAATGGAGGTAACCAAATTGAAAATAAAGAAATTTCAGCACAAAAATCCATTACAACAAATATTCACGGTGAACAAATTGTTACTGTTACTACTACAAACTACGAACAAGCAACTTTTTCATCAAGAAATGAATGGAGAAATCGTGCCTTAGCTGCTAATAATTTACATTTAAGAGCTAAAAATATTTATGTCACTTCTGAAGAATTTATTGATGATGATTCTTATACCTATATTATGCCTAAAAATATTTTACAAAAATTTATTCAAATTTCAGATTTAAGAATTCAAGTTGGTGGATTTTTATATGGTAAATCACCTGCAGAAGATCAACCAGATATTAAAGAAATTAAATGTTTAGTAATTGTTCCCCAATTAGGTAGTACAAATTCCATTCAATTCCCAACAAATCTACCAGAGTATGAAGGATATTTAAAAGAACAAAATTATGAATTATTAGGTTGGATCCATTCACAATCTCAATCTTTTGATTATATGACTTCATACGATGTAACAACACAAGCTAAAATGTTGAATGGTTATAATCCAAGATTTATTAATATGACTGCTTCTTATACGCCTGGATCAGTTACTTTAACAGCATTTGAATTATCACAAGAAGGATATGAATGGGGTAAACTAAATAATGATATGATGTCTGAATCACCAGAAGGGTTTGATAAACAATTTAGTAAAAAATCACAATTAATAATGTCTGATAAAATAGTTGGTAATTATATGGTACCAGAAGATGAGATATGGAATTATTTTTTTATGGGAACAATTTTTAATGTTAATGATTTATATAATTTAAAGATTGATTTACCATTAACTTTTTATGATGCATTACATCGTCCTATACATTTTACAAAATTTTCACAATTAGAGGCTGGTAATGAAGAAGAAGCAAATCAAGAAAGTGTATTTACTTAAATAGGTAGTTATATGTAATTAAATTTTATGTTTTAATTCTCCAGTACTTAATTTTTTAAATCTTTCCATTGGTATACCTGAAGTCCAATGCTTTAAACCTTGAAATGTTTCTTGTGAATTATTTGATGATATTAATGGTTTATACATTTTTTGTAATAATTGTTTATTTTCAATAATGGATTCTGGATGTAAATTTTCAGTTGCATCTAATAATTCATCCAATACTTGTTTATTAAATCTTTCAGTTGAACTATACTTACCTTCATAATCTTTATTAATTAATCCTAATTTATACAAATCTTCTCCACTTATTCTTTTTGATAATAATAATGCTTCATTTGCTTTTGACCAACCTAACCTTAATGGTAATGTTACTGAAGTACCACCTTCTGCAACAATTCCAATATTAGCAAATGGAGTCAATAAAAATGTCTTTTTTATATCATGAGTATAAATTAAATCCCCTAATGCTACTATAGCAGCGGATAATCCAATTGCAAAACCATTTAAAGCTATTGCAAATATTTTCTTATGATTTAATATAGTTTGAACTAAATAAGTTTGTTTAGCAACTGATAAATTTAACCAAGTTTCTAATTCTGAATCTTGTTGACTTATAAATTGAGCATCTGCACCTGCGGAAAAAGCTCTACCTGATGATTGTAAAAGAGTTATAATTGTATCCGGTTCTTGATTTGCTTGTTCTAAATATTTTGCAATTTGATCATATTCTGATAATGTTAATGAATTTAACTTTTTTGGTTTATTTAACGTTATTACAACTGCTCTATCTATTATTTCGTATGTTATGGCATCATCGGAAGACATTGTTGATGTATTGAATGATTTTGCTTTGTTGTTCAAATTGTGACTGACGTATATTGAATTTAATTTTTTTATGTGCTTTTCTAACCGTTGATTTATTATTTTGTGGGGAACTCAAACGTATTTATTATTTATTATTATTGAATGATGAATTAGAACTATGAAAATAATGTTTGGAGTTGAAAAAAAGAATTTTGAAAAATTTACTTAAGGGGCAAAATTTGATAGTACAAAATTTATTATTAAGCTGCATAAATTAGCGAGATACTACATATTACATATACATTCATGTAAGAAGTTCAATGAGCTTTAAAAATGTTGAAGTCATGATTTTCAAATGTACTTATTTCTCTAGCCTTAAGATCATATATTGTTAAATCTATATTAAAATGTGGGGGGAATACTAATAAAAATTAAAGTTGCGTTGATTTGATTGATTATTTAAATTTGTGGCTAGTGAAAAATCTAATTATGAGATCTTATTTTTTAAATTTTTATTTTTATTGACCGACCAACTTTGTGGGGATCTTTGTCAATGTAAAATATTTATATACGTAATTAATTAAATCAAAGTACTAGCAAGAATTTAATAAATAATGATGGAAATATGATCTTACTTCTTTGACATAATTTAATAAAGTTTTAACGAGATTCATACTTATTTAAAAATTAAAGTTTTTTTAAATTTTCTAAAACATTCTTTTTTTTTTGTATTTATTTTTCTCATTAATATTAAATTATTAATGGGGGAAAAGGAGGGGGTAGACTGAAGATCTTAATTTATAACCGACTATTCTTTGTTTCTATATACATTTCAAACTTATTGGTTCACACAATGTTCTCTATGATTGATAGACTTATATAAATTCCATCATCTTTTTCTAAAAATTTAGACTCAAGAATAATTAATAACCACTTTTTAATAAACCTTTGATTTGAAAAACATAGATCCACTTTTTACACTTTGATACTTTCATAATTTCATAATTTAAACTTTCATATTTACAATTTAATCAGTAACCGATTTTTTCAAACTACCACAAAATGTCAGACGCTTCATCTCATAAATCCATACACACAGAATCAACCACTGACAAACCTAAAGTTCATCATATACAATTTGCAGGTGATGGTAATGAATTTGTAATCATAAATAATAGAAAATATTATAGACATGAACTTCAATCTGCATTTGGTGGGTTCTTGAATAACGAGCCAGCTCCTTATAATGATATAATGATGAATCCAGCTCCTGTTGGATTAAGGTACGTTTTTCTAACAATTATGAAAATTTATGTGAAAATGAATTTCTAACAAATTTAATAGTGCTTTCGCTCTTACAACTTTAGTGCTTTCGCTTTTTAATTGTGGAGCTAAAAGTATTGAGATTCCAAATTTAGTATTTAGTCTTGGTGTATTTTATGGAGGAATGGTTCAATTTGTCGCAGGTTTATTTGAATTTATTACTGGTAATACTTTTGGTTTAACAGTTTTAACATCTTATGGTTCATTTTGGATTAGTTTAAGTGTTCTTCAATTTGATAGTTTTGGAGTATTAAAGGCTTATAAAGATGACCCCCAGCAATTAGCAAATGCTAATGGGCTTTTCATGGTTGGTTGGGTCATATTCACAATAATGGTAATTTTAGTAACTATGAAAACAACTGTTGCTTTTTGTAGTTTATTTGTATTTTTAGATATGACTTTTATATTATTGGCAGCTGCTGATTTTACTGGTCATGTTGGAGTTAAAAGAGCTGGTGGTGTATTTGGTGTTATAACCTCTTTTATTGCTTGGTACAACGCATTTGTTGGAACTGCTGATAAATATAATTCTTATATTACAGGTTATGCTATTCCACTTCCTGGTAATCCAATGTTTCATGATTATAAAAGTACGGAAAAAAACAAGAAAAATTAATTAGAAAGGTATTATTGTTTTTAAGTAATGAGCCTGGCGTTCGTTATCAATAGTTGTTGTTCTACAACTGGTTTATAGTTCGTTCTAGAATACATATGTTTTGATTTTGCATTGTTTCAGGTTTTTCTCTCTTGCCGAATTATATACAGTCTGAAACAGTTTTAATATTTAATTCTGCGTTGTATCCATATTGTCGTAAGTCTCAGTTTTTATCGGAAACAAAAGAGAAAACTGATTCAAACCCCCCGGTTTCTAGTCTTATTTTAAAATAAACGAACATAGTAAGAGAGGATCTTTTATTGAACACAATTAGTTCGCATATTACTAGTTGATAGAGTTCCACTAGTTTGGAATAGTAATGTACATATACAATCTTTTTGTGATTACTCAACTTGCTTTTTATTCTCTTATAAAAGATTTTTGAAAACCTCAATGCAAATTAATAAGCTATGAATTTAGCACTTTTTTGAATATGTTTAAATTAAAAGTATGAACATTTGTGTAAATATGATTTTGAATGTGTTATTTAAACTACTTTTATGTGCACTCTGAAACAGTTTTGTACAGTTTGTACCCTTCTTTAACGACATCGCCCTTGAAGCTGAAGAATAAAGCAAAAAAACCTGAAACAATTCATTAAGTGAGAAAAAGAAAAAAAAAATCATATACTAATAAATCAAAACTTACCAATGCCTAACAGAAATTATATAATCTTCAATAGCAAACAACAATTTCTTTAATTCATTTCTCGAAACATTATCTTTAAGCAACAACAACTCCAATGGAGATTTCCCATTCATATATTTAAGTAATTTATAAAAAATTTTTATTAATTCGTTAGATAATTTACATTCATTAAAAATAATTTCATTAATCCATCTTCGTTCTAATGTTGTTGCTCTACCTGGATCTAAAATTATGGTGTCGTCTTCTTCCAAAAGTGATACATTTGATGACTGATTGAGATGTTCTTTTAATTTATCTATTCCTGATTTTGTTGTTGTGTTTGAAAGTTCTTGTTTTGTAATTGTGTTTGTATCTTTTTGTTTTGATGAATTATCTGCTGTTTTTATAGTTTCTGGTTTTAAATTATTTGAGTTTTTTCGTTTTTTAGATAAATTTTCATTCTCTATATCTTCTTCTACTTTTATTTTAATTTTACGTGATATTTTCAACCATATAAATGTAAGTTGTTGAGTTACGTATCCGAATCTATTTAACCATGCTAATGCTTGAAGATAACTATCTCTATGATCTCTTGATGGAATTATAGCTGCAAATTGTTGAGGTTTTCTTGATTTGGGTGATAATAATTTTAAGAAATGAGGTAATGATGGTAATGTGGGGAATTTTAGATTAAATTGTGTTATATCATCGTATAATTTTATAGTTAATGGAGCCATAGGTGATATTATATATACTGATCTTGATGATAATGGTTGGATTATTCTTGCTCTTCTCCAATATATTAAATGAAATGCAAATGATCTTATTTGTCTTATATCTAATTGAGGATTTCTTAATGATAATTTAAGTAGTGATTCTGTTGGTTGAATCATTCTTATAAATCTTGCTAGTATTGAATCTGTTGATGTTTTGATATCTCTAATAATGTTCTCTGGCTCATCTAATAACAACAATGCAAAGTATATTATTATCTCATCTGAATCTTCTTCTTCTTCTTCATGTATAATTTTTTGTTGCTGACCGTATTTTGAAGATTCTCCAATGTTGATTAATCCATTGTTGCTTAGTATGTTAACAGTTGATGATAAATATGACCCAGGTATATAAGGAACCGTTGGATCAGGTAATGAATGAAATTCGGTCTTTATTGGAATTTGAAAAGATTTAATTTTACCATCAATTGATAAATTTGCAACTCGTGAATTACTTATATCTGTAAAACAATCAAATATTAATTTACATAATGATGATTTTTCAATTAATGCAATCTCATCTGTACCTTGATCCCTAAAAGCTTGAATTAATTTACTTTGTTGACCTATATAATCATGTTTTGATTGTGCATGTCTTAAAACTAATGAGACTTTTGAAACTACGTGTTGAAACATTTCATCAATTCTATAGTTATTTTCAATTATTGGAGGATTCATGATAAACACTAAATGAAACATATTTAAATTATTCTTTGTAGGTGTTGTTGATTCTGAATGTTTAATTGATTTCCAAGATCCATCATCATTTTTATGAATTGGTAATCCCAAAAAGATTTTCCCTTCTATAGTCATTTCAAATCTCGTGTTACACATTGCTTTTGGAGGTGCTAACATTTCAATTAAATAAATCGGATCAATTCCTATAATTTCTTCATTTATTGCACTTACTTTGTTTAGGGAAGTTAAACTATTTTGACTATGAGTCAAACTTGTTTTTGAAATGGTTTTAATTAATGAAGTTGGTTTTTTTTCTAATTTCTCCTTTCTTTGTCTTTCTCTTAGGTCATCTTGTTGATCTAGAAATCTTCTTAAGTCCAATCGCGTACCCATGTAATAATTTAAATGATGAATATCCCAACTTTCAGATGTAATACCATATAAATCTTTATCATCATTGATTTCATTAACTAATGATTGATGACCAGTTTGATCATCTATTTCATCATCATTGTTTTTATATTCATATAATTCATCATCTTCATCTGAATCTGTTGAATCTTCAATTATTGATTTATCATTCTTCTGTAGTAATGGTTGATATTGTTGTGATGGTTGTTGATTTAATTTTAGATCTGTTGGGTATTTATAAATTAATTGAGGTCCGCTATGTGTTGATGTTACTAATAATATACCTAATAAACTTGGATTGGGTAGGTTAAAACTCATCAAAACTCATTCGTTAATGATTGTAAAAAATGTATGCATGGAATTGTGAAAATAAATTACTTGTTTACAAAATCAAATTCCATACCAATTTTTCTACGCAATTTTTTAGAATTCTACATTATCAAACAAAATATGTTCTATAATTTTACTCAATTTATTGTCCTCCTCTATTCTAATCTATATATGTTTCTCTTAAAATTTATGTTTAACTTCTTTCATAGCTAATTGAGCAAATCTACCCTGTGGAACACCTTCTAACCATTTATAAAAACCTTTCATAACTTCTTGAGAATTTGCTTGATTAATTAATTGATCTCTTGTTAATTTTAATAATTCTTTATTTTTGAAAATAGAATCTTCATGTAAATTCTCAAATGATGAAACTAATTCTTCAAATACTTTTTGATTAAATTCTTCTGTTGTTAATTTTCCTTCATAATGTTTATTAATTAATCCTGCATTATAACAATCTTGTCCACTAATTGGTTTTGCTAATAATAAAGCTTCTGATGCTTTTGACCAACCCAATCTTGCAAATAATGTAGCTGATGATCCACCTTCAGCAACTAAACCTAAATTAGCAAATGGAGCTAATAAATAAAATTTACTTAAATCATTAACATAAATTAAATCACATAATAATAATAATCCAGTACTTAATCCAATTACTGGTCCATTTACTGATGCAACTAATATTTTTTTATGATCATTAAATACATTAGTTAACCAAACATTTCTTGCAACAAATCTTGCTAACCAATATTCATGACTAAATAATTCAGCAGGATCAGTTTCCATTAATTTTTTATCAGCAAAATTTGCACCAGCACTAAAATATTTACCAGTAGCTTGAATAATAGTTGCAACAGTATCTTCTTCTTCATTAGCTTGTTCAACAAATTTACCTAATTTTAAATATTGTTCACCATTTAATGCATTTAATTTTTTTGGAATATTAAAAGTTATAATTGCAACTCTATCTTTAACTTCATATAAGATATCATTTTCTTCGTCAGACATTGTTAATTAATAGGATGTGAATAAAGTGTTGAATTGTATTAATAATAATTGATTAAAAATTTGATAAGAAAAATAAAATGAAATAATACTTCAAAATCTGAAGAAAAATAAAAAAAAAATTCAATTTGATTTTGATTTTGGTTAATTTGAATAAAATGTGTGTACCCCAGATTTAAATATTACTTCAATTCTAAAAGATATTTTTTTGACTCCACATTCTTTCATTCTTTCCGTCCTAATTTTCATTCAACTCGTTCTAAATCTCGTTCTAAATTAGTTTTTCTCCCCACTCTCTCTCACTCTCCTTAATTAAATTTTTGTAATTTTTTTTACCGAGGTGAATAACTTTTTTTTTTTTTTATCTTATCACGAGTTATTAAAAGTAGAGTGCGTAAAACTTAATAAGTAATATGATTTATTAACATTACATTAGTGAACTCGTTAGTAGTATGACTATATTGCCTTACCTTACCTTGAGAGCGTATTCTATCTGAATTCTTATTAGCGGAATTGTTTACAAAACCGGTAAAATTGAGTGCACTTCAAAATTTCAATTTGTCTCTAGTGATTTAGTGATATTTTGCAGCAAAGTTTTTGCAAATTTAAACCATGCACGTTATATTTAAAAGTTATATTTACGATATCACAAATTTTGAATGTAGAGAAAGACGTCTAATCTTAATATCGCAAGCTGAATAATCTAATAGAAAACTTCCTTAATGCTTTTTGGAAATAATACTGCAGATTATGGACAAATATAGAAAGAAAAAGTAACATATCATATGAATAATCCTGCGCTAAATAATAGACCGTGCAAATCTGATCAATTTTCATTCGATATTCAAAAATTTGGTTATAACTATTACTTAGTCTAAGCTAATATGTATTAAACACAGCCAATTTTTAAGCAACGTTTGAGGGCGAATGGTCTAGTGGTATGATTCTTCGTTTGGGTTATCTCACCTGAGCATAAATTTCGAAGAGGCCCTGGGTTCGATTCCCAGTTCGCCCCGTACAATTCTATGTCATCTTGTTTTTTTGTTGTTTTTAGTGGTGAAATATCATCATTTTTTAATGTTTTCAATGGTGAAAATAGATGGTCGGTTCTTCATTTTGAATTCTAACTATTCATATGGGTGTTCTCAAATGTTCCAGATCAATCATATTTTTATTTATGAAAAGACTTTTCCGAATTAATTTTTTTGATTTACAAAATTTTACAAAAGATATTTTATTTTGATTCACGTCAAAAACAAAACAAACAATACAAATAAAGAAAATGACTACTACAACCACATATAAGAAAGACCTCAATATTTTACTAAACAAATGCCAATCATATTCAATACTATCGACTGCAGATGAATTCTCAGCTCAAAATATACGAGATCCAAAATCAATTGAAGATCAAATAAATATACAAAAACAAAACTTCAAAAGATTAAAATTAAATTATATTGAACAACAAAGTCAAGAAAAGTTCCTACATAAAATCACCGTTTTGAATTATGAAAAGTTGATGAACTTCAATGATACGATTAATGAAGAATTACGAAATGAAAATAATAATTTGAAATTACGATTGAAAAATTTAAAACTTGAAATGGAAAATAAAGTATATGAATTGAAAGCAGAAGTTGAGGATGTGAAAGTACTTTTGGAATCAATTAATGCAAAGCAAAACAGTGTAAAACTGACTATAGAAGAGTTGGAAGAAATAGAGAAAGAGTTTGAAAATTTAGTAAATGAAGAGGAACAAGATCCAGAGTATAAAGAATTCGTAGATTATATAATAGGTGATGATGAATTTCGAATTGATACGAATATTGGGACTTCAACTTCGCAAATTAACAGTCAAGCCAAAGAGATTGTTGAGAATGAGTCAAATGAAATGGACCAAATAATTGGTGACAAAGAAAAAAAAATTAGAGAATTACAGACCAAGATAGAGATTATACAAAAGGACTTACAAGAGAAAGAAAAACTCCTTGATGAATCTCAATTGTATAATAATAACAATAGTAGTGAGCTTGATAGCATAAGTAAAGATAATAATTATATTTTATGGTGTGAAGATATGATTAAAATTTTAACTAAATTAGGAAGTTCATGAAATTGTTGTATAGTAGCGACTTATTTTAATGAATTGAATGATAGCTTACGATAGCTGAAGTATAAACTTAAACTTTACTCTAATCTTATCAATTTTAAAATTTGTTGTAGTCTAGTAGCATTATACATAATATTCACGTGATAATTTTTACTACTGGAAACTAAAAAAGAAATAGGTATTGTAAAAAAAAAACACCTCCCCACTTTTAATTCCATCTTGTTATAAGAGATTTAATTTTTAATATATCACAAATGACAACAACAACAACTTTGGAGAATCCAGTCATAGATATAAGCAACTACAATAGTAATAACAATCACATACATCAAAGAATTCCATTAAAAACATCAGTTATAGGTCAACCATCAAAACAAGAAATTATAAATAATCTTTTAAATTTAGCTAAACAAGAACAAGCAAAAGGTAATTCATCAATAACTTCAGATAAATTAAATAAATTACAAGATATATTATCCAAAAAGCAAGAAGAAGAACTGAAAACTAAATTCAATAAGTTTCAAACTTTACCAATCATTAATAAGCCAATACCAAAATACCCGCCGTTATTTGATAAATTTGATATAGATAATTCAATAAAACCAGCATCTACAAATAATTCACTGAACTCAGATAAAGACTCAACAACTAAATCAAATTCCAAAAAATCGATCAAAAAATATTACAATCCTAAAAAATTCACATTTAAACAATTGGAACATATGTTTATAAATTTCTTGGAGAATATCGCCAACTTATTAGATAATTTACATTTACTTTCAAATTTACCAATGTTTCCCAAATTTTTAACAAACTTATTAAAACAAACCAACAAATTATGGATTTTAATTTTGATATTTTTGATTAGAAAAACAATATCACAATTATTAAACGTGATAAGAAAAATAAGAAAAGTCAACATTGAAAAGAAAATATTAAATGACAACTCAGTAACAAAGTCAACTTTAAGTGAAGACATAAACAAAAAATATAATAAAATATTAAAAGATTTAAAATTTGATAAAATGATGCTCATTTTAGAATTAATTGGTAATTTATTAGATTTTACTTTCAATCTTATCGAATTAAATTCTATTGGAGTACCGGATTGGTTAATGAGTGGATTAAATTTTGCAAGTATGGCTATGACTATTTACAGAATGAATAAAGATGATGAGTACATTGATGACGATATTACTGAAGATTTAATATAGAGTTGTTTAATTAGATTTTGTTTCAAAATTTATACCTTTATTTATTTGATATAACGAACAAATTATGATACCAAGTTTGTAGAGACATCACGTTTATCTGCTTGGACTTTTTCAAAAAGTTGAACTGCTATGATCAATTTTATGACATCCCAAGACTCTTAAAGCTTACAAAAAAGCTCTTTGCTAAAGATGAAGTTATCAAATAGTTTCAGCCAAATTTGGTTTGAAAGAATCATTATCCTTTTATCTGCTCAAAAAGGTTATCAGTACTGAATGTTGTGTGAGATTGTTTATTTAGCTACAAACTTCAGACTGACATAGTGCTTTTTGAGACTATGTCGAAAGAAAATTGTATCATGATGATTGAAAATTTGGCTCTTTAAAGTACGTGAGCACCTCAGCTTGCATTTGCAAGTATGGCTTTAGTAAATGTTGAAAGACAGCAATAGACACATCATAAAAACTTTGCAACTTTTGAGCTTTAAATCTTTCTTGCGTATTCTACAAACTTTGTTTTCCCTTTGCCTTTTCTGGTGTTTGGTTTTGTTCATATAATGAAAAACTTCCTCGTGGGTTGAAAACTAAACAACTCGGAGAAGGAATCAATTTTTGAAATATTAACAGCTGCACCTCAAATTAATGGAGGTCCATCAACTATTTTCATTTCACAAGTTCAACTTGTATCACCTTTAAAACTGACTTCAGATATGGACAATTATAACTGACATTCTGCAAATTGAATAATTGAAATCGATTGCTATCAGGTTTTAAAATAAGTCCATTTTAACGCTTGATTCTGACGTTTTGACTAGATCTCTTCAACGACAAAACCCGATGCGGGAGAATAAGTTCCGTTACTCTGCTTTATTGATCTCGCATGTTGTCAATCAAAAATAATTTGAGAAACTTGATGCAGCCATAGCTTTGAGATATTTTTTAGTGTTGACTAAACCTCAGCAATGAATAGTCTGAGGCAATAGCAAGCAGTTGTTAAGTAGATTTGAGGGAGCCAAGAGATCTTACAACAGAAATAAAGCTTTCGAAGGACCAATTGTTTGAAGGTCTCAAAAATTTGCCTTTTTGCTCTCAACTTTCTGAATTTATCGAGAACTTCTTGCTCAACTTGATTGCAATCTATGCAATCTCTCTATTTCAAAACTATTAATTTTAATAGCGTTTGCATCTCGCTGTTTATTAAAGAACTGTTTTGAATGCGGATGATGTATCTTATTTCTAGTGAACATATTGATGAACAAAATGCGACTCATTAAATTAGAGATTCAATGATTTTGTACTGTTATTGAATTAAACATGAAGGTGATCAAGGTTATCTTTTATCAACTACTTCATAGTTTTCAGATACTGCACTATTGATCATTTGTTGAACTATATTTGCGAATTGTACTTTCTTTATGAAGCGGTGTCAATCATTTTCAAACACAGCAGCTTATGTGGTGGAGAGAATGTAATTTTATTGACCAATTGTTGAATGCGAGCTTGGAATCTGAATTGCATAATCGAAGGAAAAAGTCTTCAAAACTACTGATCCAGTCTTGTTTAATGACTTCATCAGGATGAAATTTGTTGACATTTACAAGTGGAAAGAGAAGAAAGACATACCAACAGTAGTTACAAATGATACCTATAAGCTTAAATCAAACTTTAACAAAAATAAATTATTCATTTTATTCAAAACTATTGTAATTATTGTTTTTCAATAGCATTTATTATTTGGTTTCAAGCGCTTTTTTATATTTTCCATACTACTTCAATCAAATTATGAAACATACACACAAAATCCTGTATATAACGAGAATTTCTACTAACAATTTTCTTTTTTTTCTCTGTTTTTGTGTTAAGTCGCGTTGAATTTGAAACATTCCCCATAGTTAAGGGTATTGATTGATACAAAAAATTTTAACCTGGCCATACATAAGAATTGTCAAGTTAGTATATCATTGTTTTACAGAGAATCGAACGCTACACTTTAAACCTACCACAAACGCCGTTGGAAAAAAAAATTTCGCTAAAAATGACCACTACGCCATAGTAGGCAATTTATAATATATAAAAGTCGCAACTAATATTTATACCACCGGGGGATGATTTGGCTCATTCGAGGCGAAGCCTCGAATTTATAAAGGAGCTAGGGGCGATCGGGGTTCAATGTTCTCTCTCCTTCCCCCCTCTTTTCTCTTCTTCCCTCTCCTACGGCCCTCCCTTTTCCCCTTTTTAATTGGGGAAATAAGCTGAAGCATTCAAACTTGGAGGGAAGACAAGTTTAAGCTTTCAGCTTGGAGGGTGGGTGGGGTCAAACCGGGCGTCAGCCCGAAGTTTTGTGATATATAATGATAATATATAGCATTTTTGGTGTACTTAGAAAGAAAAAGTGGTGTAAAAAAGTTGAAAAAATTTATTTCAATTTTGATACAAAAAATGTTGAAAATAAATTAATTTTGTGAACAAAAAAACTTGTGAAAAAAAAAATACTTTGAGTGAAATATCAAGTTTGCTAGATAAGAGCATTTGAAAAAAAATATTGTAGGATGAAGTAAACACTTTGTTCTACTTCTATATCAACTCTTTCTACTTTACCAGTATCCGATAGACATACAGGTATGTTATTTCAATATAAGCTGTTATCTACAGTAACATAAAAAGATGGTATTGAAAACGTTCTTCATATTATTAACAACGATAGTTCAAATAAAAAAAGGTCAAAAAAAGATTGCAGCACGAGAGTTTCGCGTATGGTCTCCCACTACACTACTCGGTCTCGCTCTTAGCAGCTTAACTACTGTTGATCGGACGGGAAACGGTGCTTTCTGCTAGATATGGCCGCAACCGAAAGAGTGTAAAATAAAGTAGACTATAAAGTGGGAGGAAAAAATTAGTGTGAGTGTACTTGAGATGAGTAGTAGTAATTTGATCACGTGATAATTTTCAAGAACAGGGAGAAGGATCGACCTAATTCAAAAGTGTATGCGAAAAGTCGACCAAAAAATGGGTCGAAAAATTAGGGCGAGAAAAAAAATTACCTAATCCGGTAATTTTTCTGCTACCATTTCACTTTTTTGGGTCGAAAAATCGACCTAATTCGACGTAGAGCCTCGACGTGGAAAAAAAAATGAAAAAAACAACACTTTTTTATGTCCTAAAAAACATAAAACTATGATACAACTTTTTTACTCACAACAATTCAGCGAATGGATATTTATGCGAAAGCAAATGACGAGTTTGAAAAAAGTAATACTTGACGAAAGTTGAGAATTGCGACAAGCTTGTTTAAGGCCAAGTTATTAAGTGGAGAGAGTCTGTAAGTGATGCAAAATTCATGAACTACTCTTTACGCTATAATAACATGGGTGAATTTCTCTTGTAGAAATAAGCCTGAACAGTCTTATATCGAATATCTAACCATTTCGTATATAAGCACTGAAGGATTTAGTGGATTACTAGCTGATAGCAAGTATTAAACTGAAACCATTTGGGGGTCTGCCTTGTTAAATAGCCGGAATTTATTCTGTGATTTCTCAAGTGTAACTCCCTCCATGGTTGGTTATGTTAAACCTATATTTATTAATTTATTTATAATGTTTAGCGGACATCATACCAGGAAAATCTAAAGAAGGCTATTTGGATGTGACTAATTTAATTTGATGGTAAAACATTAAAATTAAATGAAATCACCAGAAATTGAAATATATTTCTTGCAATCATTAGTAACTTCAGAATTTATTTTTGATGATTCTTTATTGAATTGTCTTTAATAATTTTCTTAATGTAGTTATCTGGTTGATCCTGCCAGTAGTCATATGCTTGTCTCAAAGATTAAGCCATGCATGTCTAAGTATAAGCAATTATACAGTGAAACTGCGAATGGCTCATTAAATCAGTTATCGTTTATTTGATAGTACCTTACTACTTGGATAACCGTGGTAATTCTAGAGCTAATACATGCTTAAAATCCCGACTGTTTGGAAGGGATGTATTTATTAGATAAAAAATCAATGCCTTCGGGCTCTTTGATGATTCATAATAACTTTTCGAATCGCATGGCCTTGTGCTGGCGATGGTTCATTCAAATTTCTGCCCTATCAACTTTCGATGGTAGGATAGTGGCCTACCATGGTTTCAACGGGTAACGGGGAATTAGGGTTCGATTCCGGAGAGGGAGCCTGAGAAACGGCTACCACATCCAAGGAAGGCAGCAGGCGCGCAAATTACCCAATCCCGACACGGGGAGGTAGTGACAATAAATAACGATACAGGGCCCTTTTGGGTCTTGTAATTGGAATGAGTACAATGTAAATACCTTAACGAGGAACAATTGGAGGGCAAGTCTGGTGCCAGCAGCCGCGGTAATTCCAGCTCCAAAAGCGTATATTAAAGTTGTTGCAGTTAAAAAGCTCGTAGTTGAACCTTGGGCTTGGTTAGCCGGTCCATCTTCATGATGCGTACTGGACCTAACCGAGCCTTTCCTTCTGGCTAGCTCTTGTAGCGAACCAGGACTTTTACTTTGAAAAAATTAGAGTGTTCAAAGCAGGCCTTTGCTCGAATATATTAGCATGGAATAATAGAATAGGACGTTATGGTTCTATTTTGTTGGTTTCTAGGACCATCGTAATGATTAATAGGGACGGTCGGGGGTATCAGTATTCAGTTGTCAGAGGTGAAATTCTTGGATTTACTGAAGACTAACTACTGCGAAAGCATTTACCAAGGACGTTTTCATTAATCAAGAACGAAAGTTAGGGGATCGAAGATGATCAGATACCGTCGTAGTCTTAACCATAAACTATGCCGACTAGGGATCGGTTGTCGTTCTTTTATTGACGCAATCGGCACCTTACGAGAAATCAAAGTCTTTGGGTTCTGGGGGGAGTATGGTCGCAAGGCTGAAACTTAAAGGAATTGACGGAAGGGCACCACCAGGAGTGGAGCCTGCGGCTTAATTTGACTCAACACGGGGAAACTCACCAGGTCCAGACACAATAAGGATTGACAGATTGAGAGCTCTTTCTTGATTTTGTGGGTGGTGGTGCATGGCCGTTCTTAGTTGGTGGAGTGATTTGTCTGCTTAATTGCGATAACGAACGAGACCTTAACCTACTAAATAGTGCTGCTAGCATTTGCTGGTATAGACACTTCTTAGAGGGACTATCGATTTCAAGTCGATGGAAGTTTGAGGCAATAACAGGTCTGTGATGCCCTTAGACGTTCTGGGCCGCACGCGCGC